>NC_090440.1:1371109793-1371435627 GCF_031143425.1 Pleurodeles waltl
GCTTACATGAAATACATATGGATACCAGCTCACATTTCTCTGAAATTGAGAAGCGCTTTGAAATAAATGCGGCTAGTCCACAAAAAATAACTGCATCACTACTATGACTGCATAAGTGTTCACAAAATGCGTGTGCACTTTATGCAAATGACAAACCTCTTTAGACGGATTACTAAAAGATGTTTGTAATTTGCATAAAGTGTACTTATTTGTCCACAACATCAGCGTGTTGTTTGCAGCACCCACATGTATTGTGTCCCAGATCACCAGTTGGCCATTCACAGCGTTTCTCTATTACGTCTAAATTGTCTTCTTGCTCCTGACACTCACAGACATGCCTGCCCAGTTACCTGCGACCTCTGCTGAGGGAGGTTGCAGCCTGAGGCCCCCTGCCATGGGCAGTTGGGTGGCAGAAGGCGTGGGACACAGTGGCTCATGCAGGAGTATGCATGTATACGGCCTTTTCTTTCAGTCAGCAGATGCAAGACAATCCTTAACACAGGAAACAGTTGCCCCAGTGCTTAAGCACTTAGGCCCTGATTTATACTTTTTTGCACCGCATTTGCGTTATTTTTTAAGCAGCGTAAACCTATAAAATATAATTGTATTTTGTAGGTTTACGCCGCTTTTGCGTAACAAAATAACGCAAATGCGGTGCAAAAAAAGTATAACTCAGGGCCTTATTTTTGAGGGCCGGAACTTCTTTTCTGACTCAAACATTTACTGCGAGCAAAGGACACATGGAAAAGACAGAGAAAAACGAAAAAGCGGCACAATGGGAGAAAGCAGAAAGCTGGAAGAGTTATCTGAAGGGGCAGGGAGTGGCTGTAAATCGATTAAAGAGGACCGAGATGGCTTTGGGATTATGCTGGCTCAGTATTCCGTGCTCGCACATTTAATGCAGCAGCCGCGTGTTTAAGAGGAGGGCTTTGGGCACCGGCATGTTTTTATTCACAAATTAAGCACTGAGTTGTAAAAAATACTTATTGGAGCTACACATGGAGCTGGACTTTGTCAGTGCTGAAAAAATAACATGCAGACAGGATGCACATTAGGAATTTGTAAATACAAAATGTGTATGCTCAAATCAAGCCTGATTGTTTGGTCAGTGTCAAAAGAGAAAAAATAATAATCCGGGACCCACAAATTGGACTAGGGATGGAGTAAGTCTATGAATAGCGTGTTTTTTTTTATCGAAACATTGGCAACCTGGAAAGAACACGACAGTAAAATTGTTACGGCCTACTTAACTTCTCACAAACAAACTGCATTTTAAAATAGCTTAAGAATTAAGGAATCAGAGCAGTGGATATCTTTCTGCATCCACGGTTTTACGGATGCAATGCAGGTAAACTAGGTAATGTAACTGAATTAATTAAAGCATTTGTTGGAAGGTGTGTGCATACGGATATGTTCACTGAAAAAAAACACAGGTTAAAAAGTGAGTTATGCTTAAATGTGCAAACCCACTAAAGTCCACCAGTTATATAACGAAATGGAGACAACACGTTATAACTCACGTTCATTTGCCATGTTATTATGAAGGTACCTTTTTATGGTCTGGTTTGACAGCGCAGCTGCTGTCGCCAGACAATTACGTGATCATCAATGGAGAGGGGCAACGGCTCCACCCACCTGCTGGGAGCCAGGAGTATATTATGATTAGGCAGAGGTGATGTGCTTCCACAAAAATGTGCCTGCCCTGCACAGAGCTGTGATAATTTTATTTATCCAACTGCCTTTGCTTGAACTTTCAGGGGTACACACATGAAATTGGAATGCTATTAAAGTGTCTTAGATAACTAGATCATTTCAGGGGCGGCACCTCCGCAACAGCAAAGGAGCATCACCCACCTGGCTAAGCCATGAGCTGAAAGATAAAACGATATTTCACTATCGTCTTATCTTTCATCTGCTGGCTCAGCCAGCAGCATGTGAAGGGAGGGGCAGGGCTGTGTCATGGGAGGGAGGGAGAGCAGAAGGGGAGGAGGAGAGAGGGAACCTAGATGCGCATGTGTGTTTGGCCAGCCACCTCAGGCCGGCCAAACACATATACGCACTTAGGTTTCTCCAGCCCGAATATGCTCTGACTCCCATGCAGTGTCTGAGCGGGCAGTCAAAGACACTCAGACCAATCCTGATGCTACTTTCATGCTAGGTTTAGCACGAAAGCAGCGCCAGGATTGCTGGGGAGCTTGTGCTGGTGTCCCAGTGAATGATGGAACACCAGAAGAAGAGCAGAGGAGCAACATGACAGGAGGTGGCTGAGGCGAAGGGAAAAGGTAGGTATTTTTTCTTATTATTTTTAACCCCCCCAACCACTCCACCCGCCCACCCCTCCCCTTGAGGTTTGAGGCCACCGCAGCTGGATCATTTATGTTGTTTTTCTCTGGCGGCAGCCCAGGTGTGAGGAGGGCAGTCATTAACCTACATGGATTTTCAGGTCTGGATAAATAGTGCAACTATTATCTGACCATTTAAACTATACCAGTATTATTCTTCAGTTCTTTGCTTCCATACAAAAACATGTTGATTCCCATGCTATTTTCTTGTAATGCTTCACATTTCCATACAACATTCCCTTAAAACCAGACCTATTGACAGTGCCAATGCTTGTATGTTTTTTGTTCACAGCGGTTAACTGTAGGGTTTGTTGTGTGTGTTCTTTCCCATACCTAACTGTCAATTTTCAGTCGTTTTGTGGTCTTCAGCCAGCCCTGCACCCAACCAACCATGGGTGCTCAATACATGCTGTGCATGGGTTCTACGTCCTCCATCCGTGACAGGCAACCCCCTTCTGTTTGCAGCATTTGGCGCTGGGGCATGGCCCGTGCCAACAATTTTGCACCACAAATGCTAAACACAATATAATGGGGCACAGTTATAAAACAACAGGCCTACTAGCTTTGTCAGGGCGTCACCTCAATAATAAAAGCATAAACAGTTCACAAAACCCAGTACATCAGATATTAATACCTGTTATGATGAGAGCAACATATAATTATTTTGTTTAATATATGGAAATATACGTTAACTTCATTACTGGCAATAATGCATTGCATGTTTCAAAATGCTATTTACATGAGTATTGTTATGCACTTGCACATGCTGTAAAGCACCCTTAAGACTAGCATTAAAGAACTGTTCAATTTAGTCATATTGCTTAATTTGACCCCCTGGGAGACTTCGGGTACCCATCTGAAAATAAAATGAGAATCCCCTAAAGGGGTTGCTGCACACCTGGCAACCCCCAAAACAACTTCTAAAATATTGGTTGTGCCCCTGCCCTGCCTGGGCCACAACAGGCTAAAAATGCAAATGTTGATGGGGCCACACCAGGGCTTTATGGGTCGAGTCCATCTCACATGGATTGGGGCAGCAGTGTTTCCTTTGAAGTGCTGTGGGGCGTCAGCTTGTTCACTTTTTTTACTATACTTTCTTGGGCACTTCGTCTTTTTTAAGAGCAGTAGCTCAGATCCAAGTGCACACCTGAAAACACTCTTTGTTGGGTGCTGCGGAGGAGCCCCACAGTCCTGTTAGATCCCTCATGCCTGGATCCGCTCCAATGCACTGCAAGGCAAATTTATGGAAAGTGGCGCTGCACCGAGTGCAGCGCTACTTTCCCTGCGCCCCTTAGCATCCCCCTACCACCATCATGTGTGCACCGTATTTGAAATATGGCGCACCATGGCGCAGGGTAGGAGGCAATAGCGTCATTTTTCATGACGCTATTGTTGTACTCTGCAGGAGTAGTGCCAAAATATTGGTGCTACTCCTGCAGAGTACAGAGGAACCCATTCTAAAGAATGGAAGCCCCCTTTTAACGCCTGCTCTTGAGCAGGCGTTAAAAGTGCGTTAAAAAATGGCGCAAGGAAATCTAATAGATTTCCTTATGCCATTTTTCCAGCTCCCCTAATGGGGGATCGCCCCCTTTGCCTACATTATGCCTGGCCCAGGCATAATGTAGTGCACAGGGTTACAGAGTGGCGTAATGCATGTGTTGCGCAACCCTGTAAATACGGCACAGGGATTTCGGCCTCGGGACACATTAACGTAAAAAATAATGACGTTAATGTGGTGCCTGGTGGCGCTAAGGCATCATAAATATGCCCCTGCGTTTCTTCTTCCCCGCTGTTAGTGTGGGCAGTTTACAATGGCATCGCACCACAAGCTCCCCCCAGGCAGAGGCATGCCGCAATACTCCTGGAGCTCAGGAACGCTATGAATGTGCAAGCACAGCTACACTCAAGATGGCTTCACTCCCAGGGGTAGGTGTGGCCTCTCATATGTTTGGTGTGTATTGCCAATTTAAATATTTGAAAATTATATATATATATATAAACTCTGTTCCCCAAACCTTTAACGTTGCCACCCCTTGAGGGATTACACAAAATTTCACATATCAGTCAAAAACAAAATCTTCCAAGCTCTTGAAAGATTTTTTGTGAAGATTCATCACACAGAGCCAATGTTATCAACAAAAGAGCACATCTTGACCCCCTTTTTAAGACATGGGACCTCCTGGGTTGATCTTCACGGGCCTACACATAGTAAAATAAAGCTAAACGTGCTCAGATTGTCCCACAGTTTGCGCAAATCCATTGAACAGTGAAAAAAAACTACTTTTGAACTAGCCAACTTTATATGTGCTTCCTTCTTCTTGGATCCTCACGAAACCTAATATCCCCGTACCAGGTATCACTTTATAACTACTTGTCCCACTTGACAGAGATTGATCAAACAGTGCCACAGTTATAAGCAAATGATAACATAATTACGCAAACTATATCTATGCCACCCCTTTTATAGATTGGCACAACACTTCACATACGAATAGAAAACGAATCCGTCCTAGCTTCTCTCAAAATTCTGTGCATGTTCATCACACAGTGCCAAACGTTTAAGCAAATTAACTTTTATGCCCTTCTTTTTCAATATAGCCCTTTTTATGGAAATGCATAAATATGATAATACCAATAGTAATTTTAACATAGTAAGTGGATGCCAAATTTCAGAGGTATTCACTGCCAAGGTTATAAGCAACAAATGGCTTTCCAACTGACAAGGTATACAAAAATGTTAACACGTTCAAGTCTTGCACCAAATCAAAGTAAAGCACACTTTTTGAGTAAAGGTCTGTTTCATTCCAGCTTTGGTGCAAATCCATTTAGTAGTTTTATCTCTATCTTTCGGTAAAAATGTTTTACCCACCCATTACTTTTTCGCTGTGGATAGATCTTAAACAAACTTGACATGCTGAAACTTAGATGACTGAGTAGACCTACAGGTTTCAGGGAAATCTGTCCACAAAGGTCAAATGTTATAGGCAAATCAGTAAAAGCCATTTCAATGGAAACAGCGACTCAAATCTAACTACACAGTGGCTACTGCCACTGTTTAATATTACATATTACATAGTGGTGTTCGGCACTGTGTAATTATAGTTAAGACATACTTTCCATAGAAAGAGCTTTTTTAGTTTTGCTAGTAATTTGACAATGTTTAACAATTCTTTCTAAAACTTTTCAAAACAAAAAATGTTTCCACTCAAATTTTCGGGGTGATCCGGCAAGCGGGGCCGAGGAAAGGGGATTCCAAAACATGTTTTTCCAAGCAATCTTCCATAGGAAATGTAGACAAAACTCCTGTAAACATGGTTGGAAATAATCACACCAAATTTGACAGAAAGCTAAATCTTTAACCAGAAAGTGTTTTTTTTTGTGATTTGGTGTAATTCTGTTCAGTCATTTTTGAGAAATTAAGGTTCAAGATTTATAGATATCTAGGGCTGAAAAATACCAGCCAGACCAGCAGATCTGAAGAAAAGAATTGCTTGGTTGGCCTTAACAGCAACAGAGATGTTGGGCTGCAATTTTAGGACTCGGGACTCATGCTGTGTCCCGAAAAAAGTGAATTATATAGAGGGCAGGGATACCCTGACCCCCTCGGCATTGTGGAGATGTCCCAAAAGCACCAAGAATTCCATTAAATATTTTTTGTGGTAACGTGGTGGTATCATAGGAAAACTATTTTTTAAAGGGCAGAACTGCCCTTTTTCAATAAAATCCCCCTAGGGTGGACCAGGGAGTGGTGCATTTCTTTTTATTTTAATATGCAGATAGGGGTGTGCATAAGCCACCCTCCATGAGCAGGTATTGGCCCTGGGGACCCCAATCCTCAAGGCTTGACCCAAGGTTATTTTTTTTAAATAATATATTGGGAGAGGGGGCTGTATGTGGCACTTCCTGAGCCTGCAAAATTGCAGGCAGGGAGCAGTGCATTGCTCCCACTGTGGAAGCAGAAAGTAAGGCTGTGCCAGCCGGGAGGGAAGCACATTTACTGTTGCAGGCTCCCACTGGCACCTGAGGATGGGTGCTGGCTGGGCTTCCCCGTGACCCCCAACAAAAGAATGTGTTGCAGATGCTCTAGGTGAGACCGGACCATCCACCCAAAAAAATTGTGTCTGGCTCTCGCCAGTACCCAGAATGAGTGCTGGAGGGGTAGTTGTTGCTGCAGGAGCGGCCTTGGTCCTCAATTAACTGTCCCCAACAAAAAGCTAGACTGTGGGTATCCCAGCTGTGAATGGGACACCCACCAAAAGACAATACATGCAGAAAAAAGTGTAGCTAGCACAACATGAAAGGTGCTCGGTAAGGGCCGCGCCTCATCCAGTGGCCCCCATAAATATGGTGAGATATAAGTGCCCCAGGTGGGACCAAGGCACCCAGAAATTAAAAATAAATCTTTAAAAACTTGCATGGCTCGAGGCTGTAGAGAGTCAGGAGAGCTGCTTAGCCGTTAATAAAATATTCACTGATCTGCAGAGCAGACATCATAATGCCCAGTGAGGGCTGTTTATGTTTACTTTTTATTTATTGTGGTGATGCTATGAGGGGCAGGGGAACCATCAATTATTTATTTATTTATATTCTATTGTGGTGCTGCAGGGAATGCAGGAGCTGCCCTAATCACATATTTCAAAAACTTGCAGTAAGTCTCCTGAGTCACTGAATACATGACAGGGCAGTTTGCCATTATTTTCAAAGCATTCCACGCTGGAGCTCTATGGTCTTCAGATGCAGTGCCAGGACTCCTTGCAGTTGGTCCTATGGCTTAATTAAGTGCCCTGAAGAGTGGTACTGAAAAGCTCAAACATATGTTTAAGATTGTTTTGATTAAAAGTCCTTTGTTTAAAATATTTTTGTGATAATTAGTATTGAGCATTTCTTCTTATGAATGCATTTGATTGTGGTTATTGGATTTAGTGGAATTGTTTTGTGGTGAACATTTGCCAAAGTAAATAGGCTGCTATATATATGTTGATATAGTGCCCCCATGATAAAGGCAATAGGCCTGTCTTTTAAAAATAGTTAATCTGACCCTCTGGCAAAGCAAGTAGCTCTGCCTTATTTAAAATGAAACCCACTTATACTGGGATGGCCAGGCCCTGCGGCCAACACAGGATGTCTGTCGGGGGAGGAGGGGAGATTGGACAGCAAGGCCTAACGTGGCCCTGTGGCCAAGCCTTTACCATGCACAGCTTTTGCACCCAGAGGTTTGGCATAGTTAGGTATGGTAATAAAATATCACTTTACATGAATAAAAGCCCTAGAAATTCAGTGAAAAAAACAAAGGTTATAGTGACATTATAGATAGGTATGGTAATCATATGTTACTTCATGTTAAAAAACCTCATAAAAAGAAAGTGACATTACAGTTAAGTGAAAATGTCAGTTTCAACGTAACATTTTTAACCCAAATAGCCACTAAAATTCACCAGTTATAGTAACCTGGAATAACTATAAGCTGTACCCTCGCCATGCACGGCTTATGACATTGCATACTACAACACTCATGACATTTTGTTTGACATTATTGTTAACATCACTGATGACATCTGGAGTGAAATCATTGATAACAATACGGTCCACGGCAAGGGCCCAAGTTATAATTTTGCAGCATGAATCCTTTTCAGGATTCACATGCTGTGCATTACTCTGCTATCCAGCAGTGTTTGGGTCCAGAATTGTGTCTCTCTTGTCTGATTTCTCATTTTTTTCCTGGAGTCGTTGACCACCATTTGGAGGTAAATCCCTCCTCTCTAAGATGTCAGACTGGCACCCAGACATTCTTGTGCGTGGTAGCCATCTTCAGATTCTTCTTTCTGCTGTTGGGTCTTGAAGCAAGACAAAGGAGCTCTGAGGAAAACTCGAAGAACATGACAGCCCATCAAAGAAAACACTGAAAAATACACCAGTAAGCAGATGACTACGACCGAAGACCACAAGAAGATGAGGCAGAGACCCCCACTCGAGACACAAGAGGTCCCTTTAGATGAAAAGCACTTGGTCAGAGAATGTACTGAGGTGAGGCAGAAAGGGGACATGTCAGACTGGCACCCAGACATTATTGTGCGTGGTAGCCATCTTCAGATTCTTCTTTCTGCTGTTGGGTCTTGAAGCAAGACAAAGGAGCTCTGAGGAAAACTCGAAGAACATGACAGATCATCAAAGAAAACACTGAAAAATACACCAGTAAGCAGATGACTACGACCGAAGACCACAAGAAGATGAGGCAGAGACCCCCACTCGAGACACAAGAGGTCCCTTTAGATGAAAAGCACTTGGTCAGAGAATGTACTGAGGTGAGGCAGAAAGGGGACATGGAGAATCCCCCATTTAAGTTCTCCCCCAACTACCACCACATGTTTACGCAGAGGTACTCACACAAATTGTGCCTACCCCATGACCATATCGCAGGGGAATGCACTGATTTCCAGCCTAAGATGAACATGAAGTATAGGCAACACTTAACACACTTAGAAGAAACAACAGTCCTTGAATGATCTGGGTCTATCAAGTGAAGAAGTGGAAGAAAAACTTGAGGACATTGAGCTGGTGCATGGAGGGAGTCAGACACCAAGGAGGAAGTTATTGACGTTGAGAGCCTGGAGGCCACAAGGAGGACGGTGAAGTAAGCTGGGCACATGAAGCACCAGAAGGTAAATAAACCCCAGAAGTCCACGGACATGAAGTCCGCTAAGTTCGTCTTGGCATCAATGTTGAAACACGCAACGCTTGAAGGATGGCACAAATCCAAGAAGCTGCATGAGTCCAAGCAAAAGGACAACAATGGAGGCAAATCTACAGAACCTGCTTGATGCCTGCGGACACCCAAGACAGGGTGAAGGAGAAGGAGCAAAAGGGCAAAAAAGTAACTGACTCCAAAGACATTGTCAATGACTGACGACGAACAGAAGACACTCGAGATGGGGCGGAAGAAATGGCGTCTCAAAGCTGAAATGGCTGGACTCCTGCAAAGGAAGTAGGACTTCGATGAGTCTCTCAAGGAGTTTTGATTCAAGCAAGCAAGAAATCGACCCCCCTCTGAGGCTTGAACCACACTGGGAAGATCAAGTTGAATCCTTTGACTATGAAGATGAAGATTCAACTACCCTTGAAGGGCAGGAACAACAGGAAGACATGTGGCAGTAGCTTGATACTGAATCCCCCGACGAAGGAGTTAACAACTATCCGACAAGACTCTCACCACCAGATGACATTTCCATGTACAACGGGCTGATCCAGAGGGCAGCTGACACCTTTAGGGTTCAATTAAGGGAGGAGAAGGAGGACTCCTAGAGACATTGATGCCATCCCAGAAGGTGAACCTCCACCTGACTATGCTACGAATTAACCTAGACCAAAGGAAGGAAGCCTTTTGGGTACTGGGGATGGCAAATCTGGTGACCATGCAAGCCGAAATTAAAAAAAACCTTATTGCAGGACCCTATTTACATAAACGGCAATGGGCCACCTGATTCCATCATAAAGTGGCAACAGCAAGATAGAAGGGTAATGCACCAACATCACCAGGCCCACCGCCAGATACAGAGCAGGAAGATGGACCTAGTTGGCAGGAACATGGCGAGAGAGAGACAGGCATCAACCCAGTGGAGGAGTGCCAACTCCAATGCCTTCTTCAACCGTTACGGGCATACACAATGGGATGAAATAGAGGGCCTTATGCAACACCACCCAAAAGAGTACAAAAAGAGTGGCAAGGTAATAATACAAGAGGGCAAATACATCGCCAACTCATGCCTAAAATCAGACCTTGATGCGGCAGGCACAGCAAACAGATAGATCTGCACCGGGATAACGTATAGGAGGCACGCATATCTGAGAGCCTCAGGGTTTAAGGCAGTGTTACAGGCCTCATGCATCAACATGCATTTCCCTGGGGATGCCCTGGATGACGTCTGCAGCAGATAAAGAAGAATAAAGAAACAGCAAAGGCATTGGGGGCTTTGCAATTCCGGGGAACCTTCAAGCGAGGGAATATGCCTACCAGAAGGCCCGCAAGCAGAGGAGGCCTACCAACAACCCAGGTTTAGACAACAATCAACCACCCATACAACAATGGTAATATTTAGCATGAGAGCCCTTTCGTGAAAGGGCAAGAGGGAGAGTTCAACCCACGAGAGGGGGGAGCAGTCGTTCAAATGACTCTCTCAGATAGCACCCCAACACAAAACACCAATGGGGGAAAGAATACGAGAATTCCTCCAGGAGTAGATGTCAATCATCTCAGATAAGTGGACACTAAATATAATAAAACATGGCTACAGAACTTGTCAAAAGACTACATACTGCATCACCAAAAAAAAGACTGCAGTGAGAGGAGGAACTAAGACATCTACATTAGGAGGGGAAACACCCAGAACAACGACTCCTAAACCACGAAGTCGTGGAAAATGAAAGCGAAACAATAGTTTTGTTTTCCACGACTTCCTGGTTTTCGTGCCTTAATCATGCATGTGTGAACCACGTACTTGCGTGGTTAAGGCACAGAAGAAGGGAGTCGACGCGGTGAAGGAGGAGGTAAGTTTGGCAGGGACTGGGGCTGTTTTTTTGGGGGTGGGGTGGGGGGCTCGGGGTGATTAGGGTTTAGGGGGGTCAGGGTTTAGGTTTTAGGGGTGGGTTGGGGTGCTTTAGGTTTTAGGGGCGGGGTGGGGACTCGGGTATTTTTAGTTTTTGGGGGTGGGGTGGGGGGCTTGGGGTGATTAGGGTTTGGGGGAGGGGGGTCAAGTTTTAGGTTTAAGGGGTGGGTTAGGGGTTGGGGTGCTTTAGATTTTAGGGGAGGGGGGTTGGGGTTGTAATTTTGGGGGTGGGGTTTGGGGTGGTTGTGGCGGTGGGGGGCCGCAGTAATTTTTAGGGGTGGGGGCTAGGGGGGAAGCATGCTGGAACCGTGCATGCTGATCACTAATGCCTTTACCAGGAATGCCTTTTACTACGAAAAATCGTTGTAAAGACATTCGTGGTAATGGCATTAGTGATACCAACGAGTTTGTTGTTCCGAACTCGTTGTTGAGCCATGGGTGCTTGAAGCACTCGTGGTTTCAACATATAACCCATCAGGAGGTGCAAGAGCTCATCAAAACATGTACATAGAAAGAGCACACAGTAGGAGACCGGAAGAGGTGGCTACTTGTTTACTTCTTAGTGTCAAAACACAATCTAGTACTAAAGCCAATCCCAGACCTCAGATACTTAAACAAGTTAAAAAAGGAATAACAGTTTCAAATGACAACACTGCGGGGGGTAATCCCGCTCCTAAAAATAGGAGACTTCATGGCCACAACAAACCTAGAGGATTCCTACCTGCACATACCAATGAATCAAGGACACAGACAATGTCTCAGATTTGTTATATGCAAGGTACGCTGCCAGTTCAAACAGCTACACTTCAGCAAAAATTCAGAAGATAAGCTGGTGAAGCAAGAAAAAAAGGGAGGGGGGCTTTCAAGATGCCAAATCCTACTGCTACCATAATGACAGAGACATCCCTCACATGGGGAGCACACATGAGGCACATAAGCATCAGAGGTCTCTGAATGCGGTAAATCACATAAACCTACTGAAACTGAAGACAGTGTTCCTAGTCCTGAAACCAATTCAAGCAAACATGAAGGGGAAGACTGTGCTGATCCAAACTGACAACTCAAAGACAATATTCTATGTCAAGAAAGAAGGCGGGACAAAAAATGTGTGGCTAATACAGCTATCACAGGACATATGAATATGAGCCATTCAAAGGGAAACAACCCTGGAAGCAACAGACCTCCCAGACATACAAAATGTCGAACCAGACAATCTAAGCAAGCAATCAAATACATCACACAAGTGGAAGCTAAAACAGGAAGCGCTGGACTGAATTTTCATGAAATGGGGAACACCAAAACAGATCTCTTTTCACCAACAGTAAACGGAAAAAATACCAAGACTTCATGTCCAGGTACCTGCACAACTGATCCGGGTGGAAAGCCCTGTCAAGAAACTGGTCAGGGACATTTGAATATATCTTTCCACAGATTCCCCTGATCCCAAGTGTGCTAGACAAAGTCAGGACGTCATTCATCCTCATTACACATTAGTGGGCCACACAGACATGATACTCAGCACTAGTAGAGATCTTGCAGGCAGATAACATACGCCTAAAAGCCACACATGTTCAGCTACCAATGCAGGAGGAGTCGATATGTCACCCAGAAACAGCTACATTCAACCTAATGGCATGAGTACCCATAATTCGGGCATCTCCTGTTCAGTTACAGAGCCAAGGAAATCCTTAAACAGGCAAGAAGTCTGAGCACACAAATGTGCTACACTGCAAAATGGGACCGATACTTGATGAAAGGATCACAGCAGGTTATCAACCAGAACGGAGGACAGCACAGTACTAACATACCCTACCTACCTAATAGACAACGGATTACCATTTGCATCACTGAAGGTTCGTCTAGCCGCCATCGTGGCTTACACCAGAGGACTCTTAGTAACAGCTTTTTCAACGTACCAGAGGTAAAGACATTCTTGGAGGGATGAAA
The DNA here is from genome assembly GCF_031143425.1 of Pleurodeles waltl. NCBI lineage: Eukaryota > Metazoa > Chordata > Amphibia > Caudata > Salamandridae > Pleurodeles > Pleurodeles waltl. The sequence goes on from NC_090440.1 coordinate 1,371,122,683, forward strand.
GAAAGCAGCTTCACCCAGAATGGCACCAACATAATTGTGGAACTTGAACATTGTACTGTTGCGACTTATGACAGAGCCCATCGAGCACACACGCAAGGAAAACCTCAAGCCCATAATGCTAAAGACTGTCTTTGTAATAGCCATCATGCTGTTGTGCAGAGTTGTTGATCACCTTACAGCCATACCTTCAAATTCAAAAGGACAACAGTTGTTGAGAATAAATCTCCAATTCCTACCTAAGGTAATGTCACAGTTTCACATCAACCAAAACATTCAGCAACCAGCCTTCTTTCGAAACCAGGCCGAAAGGACCTGCACATGTTGGACATTCGTAGGGTGCTCATATTCTATCTAAAGGAGACAAAGACCTTAAGAAATAGATCCCAACTTTTTGTCTTCTGTTCTAGAGCAAGTAAAGACATACCAGTGACCAAGGGAACCATTGCATGATGGATAGTGCAAGCAATCTAGACCTACTACACAAAGGCTGAAACATCACTGCCAACACCTCCCAGAGCACACTTCAAGAGGAAAAAGAGGGCAACTCTAGCCTTCCTGTCAAACATGCCCATCAGTAGCATCAGCATTGTGGCAACATGGTCAACCATACCTACCTTCACAAGACACTACTGCATGGACATTCCGACAAACAGGAAGCAAAGGTGAGATAGAGAGTGCTACAGCACCGGTTTGCAAACTCTACCACGTTCAGCACAACCTCTGCAAGGAAGCAGACAACTCTACAGAATCAATGTACAGTATGTGAATCCAGAAAAGGAATCATGCTGCAAAACAATATTGTTACATATCAGTAGGAGTAGTTTTGCAGCCTGAACAATTTGCTCTATTCACTTGCGACCCTACCTTCGCTGCAGGAAATGTCAAGGGGCAAACAGGTAAAGGGAGAATGACAAATCATTAGAAAGGGAGATTCCAAGACTACAAATTGTCAAGGGGAAAAAAGAATCTGATGATAGAGACCATGAACAGGAACTCCTGAAGTGCACTTCTGACACCATAGGAAGGACGGACGGACCATCATGTGGTTGAGAAGAGCCCTTGAGGAAAGAGACAAGAGAGGCACAATTCTGCACTCAATCACTAGATGGTAGAATAATGCACAACATGAGAGAGAGTAGGGGAGGCGGCCCTAAAATTTGTGTCAGCCAACGATATTTAAATATTTAAATCAGTTAATCACCAAATTTACAAAAGTGTGCAAAAGACTGCCCTTTGAGGTTTAGAGTGCTGCCTAAGTTATACAAAAAAGAGCTAGGAACCCAGCGTAGTGACCAAGTTTTAGCTGGAGAGCAATTTCTTTACTTGGAACACCCTACAACATCACCAACACTCCAGATTTGCTCACCTCAAATGTCTGTTTTTCTAGCAGAGTTTTTAAGCATAGGACTAGCACAATGCCACTCACGCCGAGCTAGAAAGTGACGGCAACTTCTTTAGGCAGAGCATTTGCAAATGCTATCCATACCAAGCTGAAAATAACAAAAGTATTTTACTTACTCTATTTACTCAGTCACACGAGCTGCCCATAAACCCAGGAGGCCTGGGCATAAATACTTTAAATAAACAATGGCACTTATAGGTATCATTCAAAGCATCACTAGAAAATATAAGTGGCTAAATAACCAGCTATATCTAATTCTATAATCAAGAAATCATGTTTCAGACCACCATAATGATTTCCAGTAATCCTTTATCATATACATCCAAAAGGATAATTATACATGACATTGTCACCATATCACTCTCAATAAAAACGTCACAGCGTCCCCAGTAAACAAAGAACCACAAAAACAAAGATGTATGTGTGTTTCTTATAATAAACAACATTGAATCCTTAAGGCTAGTCCATTGGCCTTATCAGGGCTGCAGATTGTTTATGTTTGTTTGTTATATGCGTCGATGGCGTTTTGATCTGGAATGGAATAGCCAGGTCTCATCGATACAGATAGGATGGGATGAATATCTGGAAACGAACAAACACATTAGCAAAGAAATGAGGTGGCCCAGGCTGTTCTTAAGGTGAAGGGGAAACAATACTAACGGGCACTCAAAGTATTAATGGCCGCCACAGTTTGCTAATGAGTGAAATATCCTATGAGATATTTACTCCTGGGCAGAGGGTAAGCCTGCAAAGTGAAGTAACAAATAGAAGTCATGCATATACTCAAATTGTAACCGAAATTCAACATTAGACATATAGGACTCCGCTTATCCCTTGAGGAACCGGCCTGAGTAAGTACAGGGTCTGTAGCAGCGTAGTAGTTCCAATTCAGAGAGAAGTGACCGGAGGCAGACCAAAACTAATAGCAGAATAGTGCAGCGCGTGCCCCCTGAACACGGACAGATGCCAGGTGACAGCAAGGCTTGGAGCACACAGTTCTTTCCAGCCGTTGCGGAGGACGCTGATGGGAAAAAAACTAACTGCGAGACAAAGAGGGGACACCATGTTTTAAAGGTCGAAATGGAAGAAGGCCACATGGGGTCCACATTAATAAATTGTAATACACAGCTACAGGAAATTGCAATTAAAACCATCATCTGAAATATAAACCTATTAGAACAGAAAATGGGGCGAGGGAGGGAGTGAGGGGGTTGGCTTTCCATATAGTAATAAAACATTACTTTACGTTAAAATAAACCCTAAAAATTCACTGAAAAAACAAGGGTTAAAGTGACATAGTTAGGTGAATATTTCAGTGACAATGTAACATTTCAACTTTAAAAAACACTGAAAGTCAACAGGTATAGTTATCTCTAGTAAGTATTCACCAACCTGGTCTGTGAACAGGACCTACATCCAATCCATTGGCAATGTGTCTCCCTAGCCTCTTCAGGCGCCGGATGCCCCATGCCCTGTGGTTTTCTATTCTTTTAAGGAAAGAACAGCGCACAGTCCTCCTTCCTGAACCACACTGGGACCCCATCCCTCAGGGGGCACCAACCAAGCAATACATTGGGGAGGCCACAGGGTAACGCCAGTGCCCTGATGACTCCAGCTAGTTCTCTGAATGCACCCATCCTGGGTGAAGTGGGAGTATGCATTGCTCCTGCCTGGTGGGAGCAGTTGTTTTTGTTTGCTCCGGCAAGGCGGGAGTAGTGTGAGTTTCCCGGCCTGCAAGAGTGTGAGCAGGGAAAAAGTCTCCTTCCACCTTGCAGGAGAATTTTGAGAGCTTCTACCACTAGCGGGAGCTTTAAAAATGCTCCCACCAAGTGGGAAAAAACGTATGTTTCCCTGCCATGCTCATGCAGGCAGGGAAACTAGCAATGCTCCTGCCTCATGGGAGCCAACAAAACCTTAACCACACAATGTCTACATCATTGCTTAAAATAGATATTTGAATTGTTTGGTGGATATTCTTCATTACTACTGAAAATAAAAATATGCCAAAATTATTTTGCCTGCAGATGGCAGTAGAAACCCATAAGTGATATTTTTAAACGGATGCACTTCGAAGCTACGTAGGATTTGCCTCTATCAATCCAGGAAGAAATTTCAATATAGGAAAAGTAGTGAATACATTCAATTACCTGTTTCTGTTCATGATAACTGATGATGTTTTTTAAAAGGTGTTCTGTAATATTTCTAACCACTGCAATTTTATACCATTTAAAATGTAAACAATTATTGTCAGTTAAGAAATCTTTATTAGGCATACTCTGCCATAAAAAAACACACAATGCCATTACAATATATGTACATAATCTAGGATTCCTGAGGTATAAATATATTATTAAAAACACCATATGCTAATATTAGTTTATCATGGCATAATGCCAATGGAAAGATTATTCGACTCACAATCTTGTAATACAATACATTTTTTGAGAAAACTGACCACAGAAATACAAAAAATAATTGTAGACAATTCCTGTACATATAATAAAAGCCAGTTTGTGCAACTTAACATTTTTTAGGTACCATAATGGTATTAAAAATGCTTTCTCGGTTCTTTGTAAGAACAACAAAATAAAATAAAGTGCATAGTACTTTGATTAGAAGAGTTATCACCATGACAGAGGGGTAAGCTTTTTTCCCATAAGCCCTTCTGTGGGAAAGACACCACGGTATGTACTGAATCAGTGGCAGCTGCTAGCAGGAAAAAGTGGTGGGTAAGCGCAAGGGACAATAATAAAACAAGCATTTACAATGCAACGAGTTTCGCGTTTGCTCATGTTAGAGCTGATCGCGTTGTAAACTCCTAACCCGACTTTTCACCTATCGGGCAAAAGTGCATTTATGTACGTAACCCGAAAAAGTGAAATCAACTATGTAAAGCGCTCGACTTCTGGCAAGCGAGATCACGCTCGTAAATTAGAGAAAAAGAAGTCCACAAGCCCGATGGAAAACAGCGAGCCTCGCATGTTTTCTGTTCTTGGTCGCTGCGCTCGAGGAGGGCTAGCCACCGGAAAAGGCATGACGTATGCGTGGCTTTGACTAATGAAAGCAAGCAGATTTTATTAGGCAAGCCCACGAACCAATAAAAAACACTGACGTGAAGTTGACAGGGCTCCGAACCCTTCTCTAAATACTAAAGCGTCTCGCTGCGATACGCATGCGCGAGCGCATGCAGCGCAGGCTCGACCCTAAAAAGACAAGAAAATGTACCCGCCGCATGCCGCCTCAGTGCTCTTCAGCTCCAGATGTACAGGTTCCCAGACTCCCCTGTGCCAATCCGGACTGGTACTACCCAGCATGAGAGAAGTGCTGGGATTGGGCAGAGCAGGCTGATTTTACGCTCCAACAGCCTGGAGATATTCGAATTGTGCATGTCGGTTTGGCCGTTCTAAGACAGCTGGCCAAACTGGCATGTGCACTTTCAGTGTCATGCGCTCACCAGTCTACCTGCTGCTGTCACAGGATGACCCCGGCTCCAGCTCCATCATGTTAAAAAAATTATAATAAAGCAGCTTTATTAATTGCTTTATCATTTTATTTTACATGTTTTCATCTGCTGACTCTAGCAGTGGGGCGATGCTCCTGCGCCATAACAAAGGAGTTGCCGCTATACTGCATTCACTCTAAATACAATGAGGAGGAATGTATGATACACTTTTGTCTAAAAGAGTAGGAATGGTTCAATCAAAGAGGTCAAAGAGATTGACACACAGGCGCAGACCGAGGGCTTAAACCCACTCCACATTTATAATTGTTAATCTGGGTTTCCCAAAAACAATTTTTTAAACATATCTCTTGTACAAACATTACCATCGCCCGGTGTGAGAAAGATGTCAGGTTTCCCTGTGAAGTAAAAATGATCCTTTATCAGCTGTATACCTGTATGACGGTCCCATTGCAGGGTCGAAAGCTCTATGAATTAATATATCCTGGATAAAATCAGCCTCGTTTTCACAGACCGACGTCCGCAGGCGATTACAAAAGAGTTGGACAGGTTTGTACCAAGATTGAGATCCGCTATAAACAGGGCACACAAATCTAACAAACTTCGCAAGTCATTGGCTATTTGGGCCATTAAAACCTCATTATTTGCATATATGAGTAGAGGTAGTGAGCAGATCCCTATATGTAGCACGCTCATCCAATTGCTCTTAGGTACACTTTGAGATCATTAATGTACAATGTGTAGAGGAAGTAGGACCCCCGCCTCACCTCCTGCTTATTCTTAAGTGACTTGCGCACTTATAATTCACAGCATATCTTAGGCAAGCTGTTGTGTTGGGGTGCAGCTGCAACAACCAGTGAACAATGGGAGGATCAATGCATTTTGTGCCACCACTTGTTTCCATTGACTCGATCAAAAGCACTTAACAAGTCCATAAAGGCCAAGTGCATAGCAACTTTTATTGTGATGGTATATTTACATGATGGTTAAGTCCCAGTAAAAGCTCTATTGCATATTTGTTATCATTGGCCTATTGCGACAAATTATCTAATAAGTCTCTCCCTGCTCCTTTAGCCACTGAATCTATTAGCAAGACTGGTTTATACTGTGCGTGGCCTAGCGGTCAAAGGCAGCGGTCGTGCTCGGCTGAGCTCCTTCTGTCAAACGGGCCCAGAGCAATCCTCCTGATGAGGAATTCCCGGGCGGACAATAAAATAAAGTGCGGAATATGTGGCGATAAGCGGGGTCACAGTAACTGCCACATACAACCTTGGGAAACCCGAGAAAGCCGGAGGCGTAAGGACCGGCGCTAGGGAGCAGACGCATGTAAAATGGCGCTGGAAGAGTGTTGGCAAGAGCAAAACCACACACCTACAGCGTGTAAGGGACATCGGCTGCCCCTGAGGCCTGAGGAACCTCAGACAGCAGCTACCGGCAGGAACTCACGAAGCTCTGACGAAATCCTTAGGATGGGACGATTGTAGGACCAAAATCCGATCCCAGCAGTGGAAAGCTGCACCAGGCATTGAGCCTGCAGAGATGCACTAAAGAAAGTGTGGCTGCAGACAGTGGGGCAACCTCCCAGACACACAGGGGGCTACAGACGTGATCTCTCCCCCAGCAGGTGCTGCAAAACAGGGCCCGGGGCGACTATTAAAGAACTGTGACCAGAGGGAGGCAGGTAGAACGGGGGTGCTTCCCGACAGCCTAGACATCCCCAGGCATCAAAATAATATCTCAGAAGTGCGTCATTGGCCGTGGTACATGCAGAAATACATTCAATTTGCTGAGTGCCTGGGCCAGTGATCACTAACAGACGTATAGCCAGTGGTCAAACTACGCCACAGTGGACAGTAGTGGATTAAGCCCGTCGTGAAGCCCAGAGGAAAGTCCTGAATGCAGCAGCTACAGGAGACAAGACAGACTCCCAAAACCACCAGAGGTCGCTGATCTAATCGACCACCTGCAAGCCCTGGCGAAGTAGGGATCAGAGAGGGCCTGGCGGGGACCTGAAAAACAGAGAGATACCCACAAAATTAGAGACCCCCCTCCCCCCGTCCAGGCCTAGATACTTGTAGACATGATACTGGGGAGTGACCCCTCCAATTTATCCTCATAGAAATAAAGACAGCACACCAGGGGCACCGGGACCGACATCCCAATAACAGCGCCAAAGCAGGAAGTCATCTTGTATACTTCAAACACTAGACATGGTGGTGTACATCACGTCTTCTGGTTCTTCCTTAGACAATCACCCCAATCGTTGGGATATCTATTACAGGAAGTCACCAATACAGTAAGAGAGGAACTAGAGCAAACTAGATATACCTAGTGAGACTCAAGGCTACGCACTATATATGCCTATTACTCCACAACTCCTACCTGTTAGTGACAACCTGAATTGGGACACAGCTCTGTCCTCCCAGAAACAACCATGGAGAAACCTAAAGGGATGAGGAGTAAAATGTCCGAAATACATGCAGAGGGCTGGGTAAGACGCTACATCTCGACCTAATGAAGAAATACCCCTAGCAGCACACACTGCAGCAACACTGGCAGCTATTAAATACACCAAACAGACCTTAGAGGTGCAAATATCAGCAGTGGTAAATGAAGTAGGCATCCTAAGAGCCGGTCACAAGAAACTAGTAGAAAGATTACATGAGGCAGAACAATGGGACACAACGCACTGGGCGATCAAGGACATAACAAGGAAGTGTGCATAGCTGGAGAAAGGGATGGCGGCTCTGATGGCCTTACCGAAAGATGCAGAGGGGAGGATCAGGAGACATAATGTAAGACTAGTGGGGGTCCCGGAAGGAGTGGAGGGCCAAGACCTTGAACTCTTCGTTGAGGACTGGCTGGACAAAACAGTACTCCAAGGTAAACCATCCTGCTTTTTCTCAGCAGAGAAAGCGCATAGGATACCAGCGAGAGCCTCAGCCCCGCAACAACTACCCCAGCCAATCATTGCTTTCCTAATGAATTTCAGAGATCGGGACAACATTCTTCAGCTATCCCTCTACATGACCCCTGAAACATAGAGGGATGAGAAGTGAATGCCTACCCTCATTATATAACACTCGTCCAGTGGCAAAGAGGGTAATTTGTGCCAATTAAGAAAATCTTATGCCAACGGGGTCTCAAATATGCCCTTATATTCCCAGAGAAATTAAGAGTAGTATACAAAGAAAAGGTACCTGTTCTGCTTTTGGCAAAGGAGGCTTGACGTTGGCTGGGACCACAAGGACTATTGACGGATCAGGGCACCCCAATGGAAACTGAACAGAAATGGCAAAAACCAAAGCCCAGGAAAAAGAGGAATGCAGTCAGCAAATCCTCACCAACGAAAGCGCAGAGGAAAGCGGAACAAGTGAAAGTTGTGGAGGAAATCAAGAACTGTAATGACATATTAGACAATAATAAATGGAGGGCTACTGTGAAAGCAGGAGGAGAGTTTGAAACAGATCTGACAGGCTCCAACACCTCCTGGTAATCACCACAATGACTTCAGATCACATTATCCAACTACCCTGCCACATCTACCGACAGACTATAAGAACAAATACAGCTGATACTGGCCCAAGAGGTCAGATGCGTGTAGCCCTTGTATCTGGTGAATATACTCTGGGCCCACAGTGGAACTGGGGGAGCCAATGAGCGAGATGCTATGTGACTTCTGTCCCTTGACAACCTGCTAAAGTTGCCCACCCCGCATGCATAGCACGTAAAGTTATTTGCATTTAATGTTCACAGTGTTAAGGGTACACACATACCATGAATTGGGGGAGTGGTCATGTTCTAGATCACAGCACAATAAGGTAGGACAAGGGTAGTTTTAGGGATAGATACACTTGGTTAGTTCACATGGGCACAACATTGGACACACATAAGAAAAGACACCGGCTTTCTAGGATAAAAATACTCACATGCTCACATATAGTCTTATAAATGACTTGACTACAAAACTTATCCCTGGTTTCAAGGAATGCAAGTAGCCTGGGTAATAAAATAAAGAGAGGCCTAGTGACTAGGGCCCTGAATAGATATGGTGCAGACATAATACTCCTCCAGGAAACTCATCTAATGAACGCACAACATAACAGCCTTGGGTGAGGTAAATACAAGATGGCGTCCTATGCGCAACACACCTCGGGCTTGCAGGGTGTGGCAATACTACTCAGGAAGACATTTGTATTCCATATACTTCAGACATGGTCAGATGACGCAGGATGATATGTAGCCCTCCTGGGAGAATGGGAGGGGGAACTATAATCCTCCTCATTATATATGCTCCACCAGGTCTTCAAATGCAGACACTACAAAAAAGAAGACAGCTCCTAACTGGGTTCCCAAAGGCATTCACTATTGTGGGAGGGGACTATAATCTGACGCATGATACATTCCTGGACAGAATGAACAACAAAGCGGAAAGGGAGGCCACAGTTGGTAAACTAGAGGGCTTCACGCAAGCAATGGGACTAGTGAATGTTTGGAGAGTTCTACACGGATGGGAGTGAGGGTTTCCCTTCTATTCGCACTTACACAACATGTCCTTTAGGCTGGATTATATTTTCACACCTAACAACACAGTGGAGATATTTGTGGAGGTGAAGTACCTAGCAAGAGGGATATCTGATCATTCTCCCCTGCAGGTAACTTTATCCACCACTAAAGATATAGGACCCTGAAGTTAGCGAATGGCCACCTGGTGATTAGCCAATAAACAGATAGTAAAAGCAATTGGCATGGCTACTAAATTCTACCTTCAAGAAAACAAAGGCCCCATAGATAGTGCATGCAGTGTCTGGAAGCATACAAGGCCACAATAAGAGGGGTACTAATGGGGGGAAGCAAGGATAAGACAGAATGTCTGCAATGCCTAATGATACTAGAACACAGGATCAAGGCATTAAAAAGGGAACACACAGCTCAACCCTCAGCGCCCCTTTGACAAACATTGGAGCACAAGTGTACTGAGGGAGGGTGGGTTATATAGGAAATAGCACGTCATGAAGTCAAGTCATTCCATATAGCAAAACAGAAATGTATCTATGAAGCTGTAGATTAGGCCAGTAAATTATTGGCCTACATAGGCAATAGAGGTCAGGAATCTAAGTGGATACAGGAACTCCAACTAGGCTCGGGAGAAATGGTGCAAGATAGTACTCAAATTGCAGAAGCCTTCGCAACATATATGGCAGCCTTTTATGCCCCCCAGACTGAGGCCACAGAGAATGAGATGAGGTCCCATGTATTGGGCTGCCCGGTTAAAACCCTGAACAACAGGAAACACTGGAAGCAGCATGAGATCTTTCTGCATCAGCGAAGAAGCTTGTGCTTTTAATACATATTTAAAGAGAGAAACAGAGTGTCACTGATTGATGACTCAAAAATTTCATACTAGCAATAGGCAGAAGTCGCAGAGTTACATGAAAACTGCATGGGATTCTGCAGAGTTCTGCGAATTAGTAGTAGTAGACTCTGCTTGTGCTAATTATTCAGGTCTCGCCACCTGGATGAAGGACAGCTGCCTTAAGCTGAACTCCAACAAGACCGAAAGCCTCATCCTGGGACCTTCCTCCTCAGCCTTGGATGACTCCTGGTGGCCCTCAACAGTCGGCAGTCCCGCCAGTCACCTCCACAGACCACGCATGAAACCTCGGCTTCGTCCTCGACTCAAGGCTCACCATGACTAGACAGGTCAACTCTGTTGCTTCCAGCTGCTTCCACAGCCTCTGACTCCTACGGAAGATTTTCAAATGGATACCAACGACTGCCGAAAAGCCATGACAAACGCCTTCATCACACGCAGTCTTGACTATGGCAACACCCTCTATGCTGGAACCTTCAAGAAGAACCTGAGCAAGCTGCAACAAATCTAGAACGCCACCACCAGACTCATCCTGCACATCCCCCGCCAAGAACACATCACAGAACACCTGAGACCCCTCCACTGGCTCACCGTTGAGAAGAGGATCAACTTCAAACTCCTTGTACATGCCTGAAGAGCCCTGCACAACATCAAACCCAGCTACCTCAAATGCGCCTCACCTGGTACTTCCCTTCCAGACCTCTCCACTCCTCCCAGGAGTCAGTCGCAAACGTACCTTGCATAAAGAAGTACCTGGCAGGAGGAAGATTTGACACCTACCTGGCAGTAAAAGGGTGGAAAACCTTACCTCTTCACCTCAGAAAGTTGCCATCGCTACGTCAATTCAGGAAGGAACTCAAGTCCTGGCTCTTCGACTGAACTTTGAGGACACACCCCACAGTGTCTTGAGACCTTATGGGTGAGTAGCACGCTCTCAAATAATTGATTGATTGATTTTTTGTGCCGGGAGCTCATTCCATGCTGAAAAATCAGCCCAAACAGCACCATACAGAATGCCAGAGGGCGCTGCATCTTGAGTTGATTTTGCTGCAAATCAAGTAGATTTTATACTTGAACGGCAGCTTTCAGACTGGGAACGATTGTGACTGCTCGCGTTGGGTAAATCTCACTAGGTGCCCTCCTAGCAACTGAAAATCTCCCCAGAGGATGTCAAATCTTGCTTGCGCTTGTCAACTTACCACTGGCAATTTGCATGCAAGAAAAAACTCCACAACACGGAGGTTGGTGGAATTTGACTGGAAGTCCACGTTACAAGCGTAACACGGAGTGGCCAAAATTCTGCCAAATCCACTGGCAGCGTGGAATTTATCACCCACCCATAATTAGAAATACTTTATAGAAGAAAAACACTTGCCTAGTGATTTCATTTGTAACTGTGTACAGTACTGCACATCAAAAACAACATGAAATACATGAGGCTTGCAGATATGCTGAGTGCATTATGCTGTTTATAATCATTTTTGAAATAGGGATGGTATATAATAACCAACTTGAAGCTTCACCACACCCACTGCCCCATCCCAGTGAGCTATGATCCCTTCCCACACTCAACAATGGTAACTATATACCTCTCTCTCTCTCTAATCTATACATAACAGTGGTGGTCGTCAATAGATAGCTGTGGCTCAGCCACACTTTCCATTGAAAAGACGTGTCCCCTGTAAGGAGTACAGTCATCCTATCTGCCAGCTTGAGTTCCAAACTGTGAGTACATAGTATTGTTTTTTTTTTTAATTTTGTGCTTAGCCAACACTAATCACTAACACTTGACACTTTATTTATTATATGTGCAGTTAATTAAAACCATTATATGTATAACCTCAGAATACTATCAGGTAATAAAATCATGTACATTTTGATTTAGAAGCAATAACATAATACAGGGTATTTAACCTCTAAAGCATAACTTACATTGTGTAGCAATCTTTACAAACCATTCTCCCTGCTTAAAAACAGTGAATCCCTTCTCAGTTCTACTCTTAACTCCTTGTTCAACTAGGTCTAAACACGGTTACTGCTGTTTATTAAAAGATATAGGCCATCATTACGAGTCTGGCGGTCATTGGTCCAGCGGTGAAGACTGCCATGTTACGTCTTTGGCGGTTTGGCCAAAGCCAAACCGTTGAAATGCCACCCATACCGCCAGGGCGGTCGGACCACCGGGCCGGAGGTGAGTACTTCCGGCCAGACGGTAGCCGCAATACCGCCATCGGTATTACGGCTCTGTGGACCGCCAGCATTTTCGTGGCGGTCACACTGCCATGAAAATGCTGGATGTCACGCACCTAGTGACTGCAATCTCCATTCCTGTCGCTGGCAAACACACCCTCACTTGACCACACACCTACATACACGCACCCCCACTCACCCACTCAATCACTTACATACACCCCCACACACTGGCACCCAAACACTCACTCAGATACACCCATTCATTTGCACGTACGCACTGAGACATACACATTCAATCCCCTTCGCATTTACACAAACATACATACACTCACACACACAGCACCCCCCTCGGCATACACACACGCACACAGACACCCCCTCTCCTCCACATCCATACACACACGCAGACATCACTCACATGTACACAACACCCCACTCTCCCCTTTCAGATGACTTACCTGCTTTGGTGAGGTGGCCGTCCAGGGGATGGGTCCCTGCGCTTTCCACCGCCAGCACCGCACCGCCGTGCAGGAAACCAGTAGCGCAGGAAACTGCTGTGCAGTATCACAGACCATAATACGGCAGGCAGAGTCCTGTTGGCGTGGCCGTGCCAGCGGTGGAAACTGCCTCTATCACGACATCGGTAATTGAATTTCATTGGATTTCAGACCAAAATCGGGCAGAAATCGGCACAACATCATAATATGGCGGTCTTCAGACTGCCAGCACTGGCGGTCTTTTGGCGCCCGTGGATTCGGCGGTCTTATAAAAAGACAGCCAAAGTCGTGATGACCACCATAGTGCTCATCCAGTACTGCAGGCATTGTGGAATCATACACATTTATCACAACCCAGCAAGGACAAGAGAGATGCCTAACATGCCTAATTTATGTGTATTCAGTGTTTCATAAAATACCTACTGCCTCTTAAAAATATATCAAATATGAAACATTACAGCACAGAAAAATATTAACTTCAATGGAACCTTTATGAATTATATTTCTAGTCATCACTTGTTTATGTCGGCTTAAGCATTTTTCAATAGCCGCACTCTATATCCTGAATGAGGCTTAAAAAATGCAAAATGCATAACCTACATACTTAGACCATTCAAAAAGTTATATCTGCTACCTGCAGCTTGTAAAGTGCATATACTGCCTACCTAATCCATTCAAAAAGTGATATGTCCTACCTACAGCTTTGTGTTCCAGAAGCATATAATGAGGACTCAGAGGTCGTGCAAGTGCTAGGGGACAGTACAAGAAACAATCAATCAGTTAAATGTCCCTTTTACATCTCTAATTAGACACAGAGCATGCTTAGCTGCAACAACCACGACGGACCAATGTCAAAGGCAAGAAAACACATATTAATAGGTGTTAAGGAACAGAACCAGGCCCTGCTCCAACAAACCCCTGCCATCACAGGAGCTCTGCAACTCCCTCGCCACCTATTTCGATCGAAAGATCGAAAACATCCACAACAGCTTCAACCCCCAGACCCACCAGCCAACCACACACACCCACGACCCCAACGCACCAAGCGACACCAACCTCCTATGCGCCTGGACCCACGTCAAGAATGAAGACACCGTCAACACCATGGCCTCCATCCACTCCGGCAACCCCTCGGACCCCTGCCCACACCATATCTTCAATAAAGCCAGCAATATCATCGCCCCCCACCTCCGCGCCATCATCATCATCAACAGCTCCTTCGAGACAGCCACCTTCCCGGAGAGCTGGAAACACGCCAATGCCAGCGCCCTGTTGAAAAAACCCAAGGCGGACCCAGATGACCCCAAGAACTACTGGCCCATCTCCCTCCTCCCCTTCCCAGCAAAGGACATCGAGAAAATTGTGAACAGCCAACTATCTTGCTTCCTGGAAGACAAAAAGCCGCTCAACACCTCCCAATCCAGATCCCGCAAGAACCACAGCACTGAGACCGCACTCATCGCTGCTACAGATGACATCAGGACCATGCTCGACGAAGGCGAAACCGCAGCGCTCACCCTCCTGGACCTCTCCGTAGCCTTCGACACAGTTTGTCACCATACCCTTCACACAAGCCTCCACAACGCCGGGATCCGCGGCAAGGCTTTCAACTGGATCTCTTCATTCCTCTCAGGCAGAACCCAGAGAGTCCGCCTTCCGCCGTTTTTGTCCGAAGCCTCCAAGACCATCTGTGGCGTCCCCCAAGGATCCTCCCTCAGCCCAACACTCTTCAACGTCTATATGGCCCCACTCGCCAACATCGCACAAACCCACCACATCAACATAGTATCCTACGCAGATGACAAAGGTATTCCCATCGAAACCAGGAAAACAGTCACCCAAACTCTTATCAGCAGCCAATTAGACTACGGAAATGCACTCTACGCGGGAACCACAGCCAAACTCCAAACGAAAATGCAACAAATCCAAAACGCATCCGCCCGCCTCATCTTCGACATCCCACGCTGCGACCACATTTCATCCCGCCTCAGAGACCTACACTGGCTACCCGTAACGAAGAGGATCACTTTCAAACTCCTCACCCACGCACACAAAGCCCTCAACAACACTGGTCTGGCCTACCTCAACGACAGACTCACCTTCCACACTCCCACCCGCCATCTCCGCTCCACCAGCCTCGCTCTCACCTCCGTCCCCCGCATCTGCCTCACCACTGCCGGAGGAAGATCCTTCTCTCACATCGCCGCCAAGACCTGGAACTCCCTACCGCTCCACCTACGCCAGACCCAGGACTGGACTACGTGGTATCAAGCTATCAGTCTTTTTCCTTGTTAAAGGATATAACAGTATTACAGACTACCCTTAGTGATCATAATATTTTGGTTGTCTCTCTCGACTTGAAGGCGCAATATGCAGATTCATGGAGTTTAGCACAGCAGCATCCCCAGTTTAATGTAAAAACTGGAAGAAAATATTGGTCCCCGGGTAGTTTCTAGGAGCTCAAAGGTATCCTAGAAAGTACCCTGAATGATCTTGGCAGCTAGGTAGAGTTTTACTGTTTTTATGCAACTGGTTGTTTCGATCCCCCGCTAGAAGCTCCAGAATAATCGTATTGCAAAACCCCACTCCCTACTATTATTGAATAGAGAAATGAATGCTCTTATTCATAAACAGTATTGGGATCATGTCTAGCTGGGATCCCAGCTAGACATCTTAAAAAGAAGGAGAAGGAGGTTAAGAGTGTGCCCAAATAAGGATCCTACAGATAGATTCTTGGTTGCAGTAAGAGAAGCAGCCTCTTCCGGCCACACTAAGCGGTTTTGAACTCTGATTGAAGAGGGGTGTGGTACAAGAACCAGGCCCCTCCCAATGTCCATCAACAAATTAAGCTGGTCGGCTTTTCTATCTGACTTTTATGCTTCTAATGGGACCACAGTGGAATTTCCCCAAACCAGATTCGATTCCTCATATTCATATCCCACTCTAAAAGAGATTGAGGCCGCTATAAGAGGAATGCGTAGTTCAGCCACGATGGGCCCAGATGAAATCCCAATACAGTTAATAAAACATGACATATCCTCCTGGTGTAGGATTTTATTCCCGGTGAATCAACACTGCTGTGAAGCCAGGAATGTCCCTCAATCCTGGAAGGGTAGCATCATTGTCCCTCTGTATAAAAAAGGGGATCAAAGTTGCCCTAGGAACTACCTCCAGATTGCACTTTTGGATGCGGTTGGAAAAATCTCTACCAAATTTTTGTTGGCACAGATTAATGATTGGGCAGAAAGGTATAAAAGTATCCCCTTGGAGCAGTCAGGCTTCAGGAGAAATCATGGTACAATTGACAATATCTCTCCTTTGCAAGTAATTAAGGATCAGATGGGGGAAGTGATCTGCACAGCCTTTGTAGACTTCTCCACAGCATTTGATAAGGTAGATCGTGTCTTGTTATGGAAGAAGCTCCTAATACTAGGCAAGCCCGGTATTCTCTTTGACCTTGTGGTAGCCCTTCACTCCTCCACCTGATGCAGAGTTTTGTTAGGGGGTGAACGAGGTCTGTCTCATGCCATTCCAACCAAAAACAGCCTAAAATAAGGATGTATGTTGGCCCTATTGTTATTTTCCCTGTATCTTTCTGACCTACCTGTGCATTTATGCCAGTGTGAGGGTTTTGCCCCTAAATTAGGAGGTAGACCGTTATGTTGTCTACTTTATGCAGGTGACATAATCATTTTATATCGCACCCCAAAGGGGCTTAATAATCATCTTCAAGTCCTCGGACAATACACTGAACCTCACTTTTTAAAGATAAATTGCTCTAAAAGCTAAATTTTATGCTTTCATGGGAATAAAAGACTTAAGTACAGCAACTTTTGCTGGACCTTGGGAGCTCAACACCTCGAAAGAGTAACCTCTTACGCCTTTTTGGGTAAAATCGTCTGTGGGAGCCTTAAAGACAGAGAGCACATCAAGCACAATCAAAGGAAGGCCCAATCCCAAGCTAACGGTCTGAATGCCTTATATGTGCAACGGGCAAAAGGCATTTTAAACACCTCTTAGAGGTTTATTGGGTGAAGATACCTCCGTCTCTACTGTATGGTATAGAGCATATCGTGGTATCAAAACGGATCCTTCTCGATAAACTCGAAGGACGTGTCTTAAGGAATATTTTAACTGTAAACTCCGCCTTTTCTGCACCAATATTAAGACTTGAGTTGGACTTGCGCAGTTCTTTTACTCAAGGCCTGGCTGTGGTAATTCGCTGGATGTTTAACCTGATGACGTGCAGTGACGACTCTTTTCGGTCAATGCTAAAAAAAAGAAATATTAGCTAGTCATAGGGCAAAATATACCATCTGCAGGAATTTTCTATATGCCATGGATCATCTACAATTAGATCCTTCTGCAATTTGTAGTCTCTCTCCAGCACTGCTCAAATCCACACTCAGGAAAGCAACTTGGGCGGCAAGTTTCCTCCAGGACAGACAGGCCTGTGCACACAGACAGAGTGTTCACATAATATCCAATTCCTTAAGGCCAAGGGTCACACAGCCCTACCTCATTTGGAACATGTCTCATGGGGTGAGAAGATTCTGGCTCCTGCTGCGACAGAGGCAGCTTCCCCTAAATACATTACAAGCCAGATGGTTTGGTTTCTCTGCTATTTGTAGTATTTGCCATAAGGACGTCCAAAATGTGAAACATTTTGTTTTAATCTGCCCGGCCTTCTTGCTCCATCGCCGGAAGGTGGCTGCGCTCTATTTGTTTTACTTTTTCTTTTAGTACTGCTTTCAATTTATTACAAGCCCTCCTCATCCTGCCAAATGAAATGTTTTGTGCTAGAGTTTTTATCTATTTTAAGTGTTTCTTAAAATTTGTACTAGTTTAATCAATTTGTTTACTAAAGTTTAATCCTTATTTAGTTTTACTATGATTTTTTATAAATATGTATTATCTTTTTATGTGGACCTGCACCCGAGTCCTGTAACATAATAAATAAATAAACTTGAAACTTGTGTTAAGGAACAGTTGGACATGCTAGGAAGAACTCAAATGAACTTTAAGAAGCCTAGCATGCACTGCCAAAAATGTCAACTATTTACAATTTATCTGTCAATTAGCAGAGTCAAGCGCTTTTATAATAGCTGGTCGGCAGAATCGTATTCCTCGATCAATGTAGGTTCATTTCAATAATTGAATGTGAAGATCCGTTAATTCTCCGCAAATACAAACCAGGTGGATAATGTCCTAAACACTGCACAGTCTACAGGATATTGCACCACAGTGCCTCCATGTGAGTTGGTCAGCTAGTGATGGCAAGGCTGTTAATCGTAGGGCTAGCATCGGTCATTTCAGGTATACTGGATATGTCGTACTCAGATGTGATGCTGGTTCAAGAGAGTTATAATTGTGCATGACCATCCAAGCATGTGATTGTGCCGTGAATTTATGTTTATCATCCAGTAAAGAGTGTAATTCTGCTGGTCTATTTAGCACACGGCAGAAAAGGGGATACATCAGGTTGGAATTCCATTGCTCTAACGTTTGTGTTTCCTTCAAGGAATGCATTAGATAGTGACTGTATACTGAGTTAGGGTCATTAACCAAAGAGTGCCACAGCGCACTCACTAGACGACTAAGATGGTTAGATCGAATTTTGTACCATGATTTGATGGCAAAATACTTCCAACTGTTGCTGCACAAGCCAAATTCTAGTCTGACTTGGACTGGTGATGCACTACGAGGGAGCCCAAAAACGCATTTTGTAGATTTTAGTTTGCTGTTGATTTACAGTTAAGGCATCCTTTCCATATAGTGCTGCACTCCCATAAGCCACAGTTGGTATAACTTTTGCAGTCATGACAGCCAGAATAGGACCTCGGGCCATATGTACAAAAATCAGGTTTTGCGACTCGCAAATTGCGTGTCATAGCGACTCACAATTTGCGAGTCACAAAACCTGATGTACAACAGTGTCAATGACACTGTTTGCGATTCCCAATGGGGTCGCAAATGACCTACCTCATGAATATTCATGAGGTAGGTCGCAATTTGCGACTCCATTGGGAATGGCTGCCTTCACAGGGATGGTGGCCTGCTGGAGACAGCAGACCACCATGTCTGTGACTGCTTTTAAATAAAGCAGTTTAAAAAAAAAAAATGCAGCCCGTTTTCCTTAAAGGAGAACGATGTGCATTTCAAAACCAAAAATGAAACGTTTTCTTTGAGTTACTGCAGCCATTGTATTGCGTGGGACCACTGCCTGCTCTGAAAAAATATTTTTGCTGCCATTCACAAAGGGGAAGGGGTCCCCTGGGGACCCCTTCCCGTTTGCGAATGGTTTAGCACCAGTTTGAAACTGGTGCTAACTGCGATTGTTTTGCGACCGCATTTGCGGTCACAAAACAATCATACATACCATCTGGATTCGGTGTTAGGAAGGGACGCCCTTGTCACGCCGCTTCCTAATACCGAATCGCAAAACCCAAACTGCGATTCGGTAACAAGTTATCGAATTGCAGTTTGGGCTTTGTACATCCCAAATAGCATTTTTCAAGTCGCAAACAGCCGGATTCACCGAAAAATGCTTTGTACATCTGGCCCCCAATGAGAAGCCATCCAGCTTCTTTGCAGTGGCACAAAAGGCAAATGTCAGTGCCTTGCATTTCTGTATTACATGTAGCTTATGTGCCGAGAAGTTCAACTTATTATCAACATATAGGCCCAGGTATTTATAATTGTGCAACTTCTTCCAAGACTGCATCAGCTAACTTGAGATTAAGTGCAGAGCCAAAGGTGTTCCACAGGCAAATTCAGCTAGGGCATTGACTGATCTCTGTAAACCCACTCTTGTATGGCTCAAAAGGACAATACTGTCGGCATATGAGAGATGAGATATAGATCGCAGACCCAACTTTGGCGGATGAGAGTTGGTCTTGTCTAGCTTCGGTGAAAAGTCTGCCATAAACAAGTTAAACGGATGCGGAGTGAGAACACACCCCTGTTTGAAGCCAATATTATTTGGAATTTTCCTCAACAGCCTCGTACCATCTGATAGCTTAATTTGGACCCATATCTTTTCATATAGCTGTTGAATAACTTGACAGGTTTTTTGTGTGCAGACCTCAGCTTCTTAGCTTTCTCCATAGGAGGGATCTGTCCACCTGATCAAAAGCACTTTTGAAATCTATAAAACACAAGTGCAATTTTTTTCCTGGAGCATTTCAATTTGCCGGCTATCGATGTTAAGGCCAGTACATTTATCATGGTACCATAGCCCTTCTGAAATCCAGTCTGGTTAAAGTGGACCAAGTTGGCCGAATTCGACCATGCTACCAGATCATCAAGTATTAAGGTAGCATAATATTTGGCCTTTGAATCAATTTGCGCTGCAAGTCTATAGTTCACCGGCTTTGATCGATCCCCGCCCTTGAACATTGGGTTGATAATGGATTCTCTCCATCTGTCTGGGATGGCACTGCTCAGCTCAATCTCATTATATAAGGCTGTGAGCGGCTCAGACCAGTATTCTCGGTCTGACTTAAAAAGAGCCTGTGGAATGCCACTCGGGCCAGGTACTTCACCTCTACACCCTTTCCTGATTACTTGAGTTACTGCAGCTATTGTATTGAGGGAGTAAGAAAATAATGCATATTGCTTGATTCAAATTAAGGAGGGAGGTTTGCTACATCTCCATTGTCGGCACTGCAGAGTGCTTGAACCATATAACATTTGTGCCTTGTGAAGATTTCTGGTAGGTAGACTACCCAACTTTTTTCAGGGATACTTGAGCAGCTAATAGCTCTTGTCTCCCGACCCATTCCATTAAAAGTTGCTCAGAATACACTGACATTTGAGTGTTTGGAGTTAAAGAGTAGTCTTGCCCAAAATTTCTCATGCTTCTCTTTCCGCTCTTGTCACATTTATTGTTGATAGCTTTCTCAGGCTTTTCATGGTCTCGCACATAGAGGACTGCACATTTAATTTCTTGATTGTTCTCAGCTCTCTCCTCAGTTCTAATCTTAGCATTAAAGTTTTGGCTGATAGGGTTGTCGATGGCTGAGATATCAGATACCAAAACTGGCTGAGGCATGGAGCCAAAAGTTATCAATCTTGTCAAGAAGGTAGTCCAGGCGTCTACTACCGTCGTACACAAGGGTATAATGATTTGTAGTGCTGTTTTTGCTTTATCCACTGGCCTCTTTATAAAGGGAACAACAGTCCCTCGAGTGAAAGTGCAAGAGTCAAATATTTCTATGCTCAATATACAAAAGTAGAACCATTTATTTGAATTCAATACATATTGCGGAGTCAAGATAATTTGCCTTGTTTCACAATTAATACCTTCAGCAGAGCTGTCCAAAGTATTATTTTGATGCAGTGAGGCAATGCATTCCTTAGCTGCATCACAGATAGTAAATTTCACTGTGATCTTATCGTCAGACATCAACTTGAATTCATGCTGCCCTACACATGAACTTAGCTCAGGACAACCACTTGGCATGCTTTGCACTGACGAGAGTCTTCATGAGCAGGGGAGAGAATTGTCTATAATAAATTGATAGTTTCAAAGCAATACCTTACTTAGAGCTGGCCCAAGTGACTAGTCAACAGATACTGCTCTTACAAGGGTTCGAAGACTAGAAGAGCAATCATTCAATTTGGCCCCTGCCTGGACCAAATCGTCAGAATCACCCCTAGACTGTTCTGCTACTGCTTTCCTGAGGTCTGCAAGTCCTAAAAGATTAGATTACTCCTCTAATAAAAGGTTCTCATTAGGTTACATGCCCAAAGGATACAAAGCTACCTGAGCAACAGCAATACCATCAGAGAGCATCCCAATTTATTCTGGTGGTACTGGTATCAAAGGCCAGGAGACCGCAGCCTTTTGAATTCGCCCTGATGGTGTGATATGTTGTAGCTTTGATTTGGCCGAAAAAATGTAAAAGAAATTACAATAGGATCAACATTTGTCTGCAACCGGCTGGGATTCTTTCTCTTTTTCCTGGCACATTTCTTCCGCCTTTCTGTTAAAACTTGGGCCATGTGACCACAGAGCGCAATAGTCTCAGTCAGGGAAGAGATTATAGGTTGAGTTGCCTGCTCATGTGCAGAGCTGGTTACTGACTCCTCCAATTTACTGCTTTGCGGTTTAGTTTTTGCCTGCGCTAGGCAAAGTCCCGACTGCTCAGCCCTGTTGACCCCCACTGGATCAGGGACTGAAATGCTATTCGACTTGGCTGAACCCCATTTTTTGTCAGTTGATTAATCTCTGGCTTTGCCATGCAACAAGGAATCTATGCAGAATGTGAAACAGGACAGGCAGATGTAACCACTACCTTAGCACAAGATCTCAACTCTTCCAAAATGCCTGTTAGGTTAGATGGAACATTGCTCAATTTATCAATAATTGGACCAAATTTACAGGCATCTTGTTGGCACTGGTTGATAGGAGCCTAAATGGTTGACATCCAATATGCAAGCTTATCAGGTTTAGTATTAATGCCCGCTATATGCAACACCATGACATTCATAAGGTTGATCTGAAGATCTAACTTATCCGACTGCATGTTCAGCACTGAAATTGAATCTTGCAGAGTGCTAAGTAAAGAAGCATCTAACAATGTGATGTCATCCGACTTGGCCATATCATAGCATCTGCTGGTTTGCATACTCTAAGATGGCAAACTACTGAGGATACTTGGGCATACCCTAGAGAAATGTCTATTCTTCTCACCAGCAGCATCATTGGTGTCTAATTGGCCATCATTCGAAAAGCTTGCCATTTCTATTATTGTAAGGGCAAGTGCAGTTGATGCTAGAGCAGTGGTGACTTGATTAACCTGCAGAGGGAGATGGATTAAGGTCTGCTTTTGAGAGGGTGCCCTCATCTCATTCAGATTAGCTGTATTGATGGTTTTCACCTCAAGAGTCTGCAATATGTTCTTGTCATTCATTATAGAGCTTGAATGGAGCCACACATCCTCTGCCTCACCATTGGGGACACCTGCAATAACTGCACTATTATCTGCCGTATTTCCATATTTTAGGCATGGCGAAACTGGGCTCTGGGGCAACTTTGGCGTAGAGTGCTGATGGGTTGCGCTCCATGGTATAACCCTAGACAGCGCAGCCTGATGAATAAGTGCCTTGGACAGTTGTGGATCCTGAGAGTCACAAATGTGGGCCATGGCCTTAGTTGTTGCAACATTGGCCTAGTCTACATATTGATCAGTTCTCGTAATTCCTGAGAATTTGAGGTATGCACCATAGCTTTGATCGTAACGGTGCTGGCCTGGTGTTGGACCGATTGAATCCGATTTTTAGTAGATCCCCCATTCAACGGCATCCGTATCTAGATACTGTTCCGTACATCCCGTCGAAAAGGCCAGCTTCAGAGGGCTGAGAAGAGGCGGAAGGCCCTCAATGCCTTCCATTCTTGAATAGGTTACCACAGATGGGTCTTTTAGGAAGGTGAATTTGCCTGTGCTGCCTGCATTTGTAAAGAATGTTTGCAGAAGAGATACTAATGGTGCTGCATGGTCCGACTTTCCGTGGTCAAGCTTACCCTTAACTTCAGCTGAAATTGCCTTTTGTTTCTTTTGTGCCTTTTTTTGGTTACGAGGTTTCTGGGGTGTTTGCAAATTGACTCTGCCTGACCTCATGTTGGTTGTGTGCCTCGGACTGGTGGCGTTGATGCTTCAAGCGACATCAAAACAGAGGCCTATCAATTCTAATGCATCGCCAGGCAGTAAGAAAGCCACTCTGTCTTCAACCTCAGGGTTTTCAGGTGCGAGCTGGAGGCTAGTGCTCAGTGGACTCTAAAGTGAAAGGACAGGGGACACACACTGGGAGTCAGTGAGCAGGGCACGCCAAAATCACTCACAAGCGGCACCCAGACCTAGCTGGGCCACTTTCGTTAGGACCCAGGGCACAAACTCAGCAGTTGCTCACTACGGCAGCTTTGCTTACTTTTACACATTTCCTTCCTCACGCCGCACCTGACATGGACAGTTTGAACACCTAAAGCCAACAACCAGCACCCCAGCTCTCTTCCTTGTGTGGCAGAATCCAGCCAGTAATGAACTGGGCGAGCTTCTGCGAAAAAGTAATAGTGGAATTACGCTGCAGGTTGAGGGAAAACAGATGGTAAGATCTAGCAAATGAGTGGCGGGCGGGAGAGCAATCAGCGGCAGCCAGGAGGTGCAAGGCCGGAAAGTCAGTAAACCAGCAACCGGCAAGCCAGAAAGGAAGGTGAGCACTTGGAGCTCAACTTGGAGCTCGACTTGCACAGTACTGCAGGCGTACACTGCTGTATAGCCAGGTACCGCACACCACACTGCGCGAGTACCACAACAAATATCGCAGGCATGCACTGCAAGATGACTGAGCATCACACTCCGCACTCCACACACACCACAGGTTTCCCTGGCACCCCTCTGGAACACTTCCAATAATGGCAATCCTCCTTATCCTGCCCTGTCCTGTCTCACCATTGTGGCACCCCTTATATTTCAGTGGCCAGAACGCCACACACTTGGCAGACTCACTCCAGACTGCTCGGGACATAGCACTGTGATCTGCCCACCGCCCGTCAGCAGTCCCGTCCCGACACTCTGATGCAGTTCCGTTGCAGTCCAACCACAGCAAATCACTATTCTAGTGTGTGCACAGAGACTTAGGTTTTGTCTCTAACAGATCCTGGATCTGTCTGCTGACTCAACCGAGAGTGCCCACATTTAATGAGTGGACTACAGTCCAAGAAGCTGGTTTAGCATGTAGAGCTATGGTGGCAGTGTACCCTATTTTGTGAATCAACAGTTATGGTCAAATCTTTTTATCGGAGTCACTGAAGTGGTGAGCTGCTGGCTTACTCATGTAAAGATCCACTTTCATGCACTAACCCAGATCCTAGTGCTAACATTCCAAATGTATGTTGTGCATGTACATGCTACATCCATTGTCTGTATGAGTAAGCAAGAGTAATGGAAGTCTGTGGAAGCTCCATGCCTGTTCCTGTGCATAAGATGGTGGTGAAGGTGTTTATTCCATTTAGTAGAAATGCATTGCTGAGCTTCCTAGAGATAGACAGAAGAGACCCAGACACTGAAGTAAGGAAAGAGGAGACAAGGGTGCTTTAGAAGTTCAATTATACATTTTCTGAGAGGAGCTGTTTAATTTTCAAGTCGGTACTGTCATTAGACTGCAGTCTCTGTTGCTTAGGGTGTGGTAAATAATTTAAAATACCTCTGAATTTGCCTTGTAAGTTAAATAAATAATAAAAAAAGGAAAGAGACGGGGTCCGAGATGTAGAGAATAATCGGGATTTATTCAATAACTCGAGTTAAGTGAGAGCTCCTTCACCAAGCGGGTTATGGAGTAGTCTGTCTTACTTCGCGCAGCATAGAGCTTTTATACATTTTTCTACTACATGCAAACAAATGGCAGAGGTTCAATCATTTTCCACTAGTTAGGTATAAAAACATTTGTATGCCTCAGGGGAGAGGAGTGGGAGATTGCTTACAAACAAAAATGTGCAAACAGCTGAAGCGTATAATAGTGTGTAGTAAATGGAAGGTATGACCTTGTTCCAATTGCAGGTTATTCCGTGGAAATTAGTTTTTCTCAAAATTGGCTTAACTGCAGGTATGTGGCCGGTCTGGTATTCGGCCTTAGGCATATTACACGATGTAGCTGCTTTCAAGCTGCATCTTTTTCTGCCTATTTCCTCTGCGACGGGGTGTTTAAAACACTCACAAAATGGATGCCATATTCAATATGGTTGTCCTGATGTCAAATGAACAGTGGTTGCACGAAGAGTGAGAAACTATTTTTCCACATTCCCTCCTTGCACCAGAGTGCAACCATTGTCCTCTATCTCGATGGCCATAAGATCATCAATATGATCTTGGAGCATAATCTTAACATTTTCTTTTTTCTGGATGTGTGGTTTAGGAATGCACATGGTAGCACACAATCCACAGAGTGGCGGGCCGCACTGGATGCATAGGCAGCATCCCATTAATGTAAACAATGCTATGCCAATAGCAGAAATCAATTTCCAGCCCCATGTGGAAACTAGTCCCAAAAACCATCCTGACCAGGTCCAGTTGACAGGATCCTGGTGTAAGCTGGACGCAATTTTGTGCAATCTAGAAATAGCCTCATAGACAGAGGGGGCATTATCAGGTACGAAAACACAGCAGCTCGACCCAATAATTTTACATGCTCCGCCCCTCTCTGCTAGTATGACATCAAGAACAAGACGATTTTGAAGCGCTACCATTCTGATAGCGGATTGTTCCTGTGTCAAATTTCCCAGAGCGGCTATAGTCTGATTGCTTAGTAGCCATGAAAGGACACTTGAAAGAAGAACCACCCCAAAAGGTGTTAAAGTGCAGACAGGGAATTCACATCTCCTATCTACTTTGAATAAATAAAAGTGGGGGCCACTGACCCATTTGGTCTTCCAGTTTCAAATTATTTTTGACCAAGGAAGGGAGTGCTCCACAGTGTACTCAGAGGACTGCTTTGCAACCAGACCTGGTGTCTGCCTGACAGCCAGCTACCCAGAGGTCCTTTTCAGAGAGTGAAGGAGCCTTCCAACCCTTCAGGAGGTGCGACTGTCCTGGGATTGCCAGACGAAGCTTGACTCTGGTGGTGCCAAGTTCTGTCACAAAAAAAGAAGTCTGTGGAAAGTGGTTGTTACCTCTGTGACCAAGAACTGTGCCAGAGGCCGATGTCACAGCCGTAAACCAAGTTCTGCTAAAGCGAAGTGTGATGGAGACGCTATGGAACCAGTAAATTGTAAGATGGCCTCCATGATATCCCCCGCTGTTGAGCGCCTCAGCACTCTAGATGATCGCAGTGATGTCACATGAAGGATGCCGCCGCCACCAAATGAGGATGTGAAATGTACGCTGGGAGAACACTCGCCGGGATGCCAGAAAAGCACAGACATGCTAGGAGGAAAGCCATCAGGACAACCTGAGGCAGAAGGACACCAGAAGAGCATAAACATGTGAGGAGAGATTCTGACATCGTCCAGACCAGGAGGGGAACAGAATAAAAGTGACACATAACAAGACCACAGTATGGCCTGTGGGCCCCTGCGGTTCCAGGACCAGGAGGACGCTGGGGCCCAGATGCTATTGCCTAGGAGGATCGTGGCCTAAGGCAAGTACCGGGAATGGAAGGGAGGCTTTGGAGTTGGTGGGCAGAATGCAGATTCTGCAAATGGAACAAGTAATCACAGTGAGCACCTTACTGATGGTGTAGCACTTTCACTGCACTGTTTTCCTCCTATTTAATGCCCCTGGGCATGGTGCTGGGCACTCTCTAACAATAAAACAAAGTACCTGTGGAAAACATGTGACTGATCCCTGCCCTATTATTTCTCAAAGGACCACGGCACTCCTGATCCTGGGCAAAGATTGGACCAGTCCCAGAGAAACCACAAAGGAGAAACGACAGCTAACCTATCAGGGAATTTAGGGATATGGGAACAGTATATACCAGCCTATTCAGTTCCTGATGTTATTGATTAAGATTAAAATAAAAACACAGCATTCCTAAACTTCAGCCTCAGCACTTCGCTGTCGATACAGGAGGGAAAGAACGAGAACATTTCGGGGACAGGCCCTCACTTTATTACAGTAGCGTCAGATGTGGAATTTTCTGTGTCTGCCACAATGACACAACCCATCACCATGGAGGCTATGATGATTCAATTTGCTTAGGGGCAGAGACACCTCCAGCTTATTACGGAGAAGCAAACTCAGGAAGCCCAGGAGGAAAGAGAGGCATTTCAAATGGCCATAAAAGAACATGGCAACCTTGCTCACAACGAACCAACAAGTCCAAGACACTGCAATACTGTGGTTACCAGATGACATATCCAGTGCCTGGGTATACCCCAACATTTCAGGCTCAGTTTTGCAGAAGTTCCAGGAGGGGGACGACCCAGACTATTTGTTTGTGAATTTTGAGCAGGTAGCAACTACGGTTACCTGGCCACATGAACACTGGGTTCTGTACATAGCACCTTTATTATCTGAGGAATTACAACCTGCTTATCAGGCTGCAAATCCAAATGGAACTACTGCTTATGGAGACATTAAGCGTGCCATCCTTGAGAGGTTGGGTGGTGACCCCGAATATAATCGGGGAAATTTTCGCAAACAGAAGAGGGGAACTGGGGATAATCCAGTGGGCACTATACTACCAGATTAAGGATCTGGGGAATAAATGGTTACAACCTAGAACGTCCACATTGGACAAAAATCACAGAAGAAAATCTACTTGGAGCAATATTTGGAGGCTTTACAAACCCTGGGTGAGCAAAATCCCAACCTAACCATAGGAATAACGGTTGATTTGGCCTGTGCATTTCATCAGTCTCCAGAATTTAGACTACAGCCTCAACACACCCTGGAGGAAATCCCAAAGGGACCCAGTAGAGGAGGTGGTACTCCTGTTGAGTCCAAGGAAACAGCCCCACCAAACTATAGTACTAGATCCCGGCTGACTGGGGGTGGTATGGTTCAGAGGCCACAATGCTTCCATTGTGCCAAATTAGGATACATCCCTCTGCATTTTCCTCAAAAGATAAATGTAGGCAGGCCCATGGAAATAAGTTCTAACCAAAATTGGATCTTTTTTTACTGGGGAGAGGACACAAAATATAGGAAGAGGATATACCTGAATGGGAAACCCATAGACAGCCTATTAGATACAGGTTGCCACTACACTTTAGTAAGCACTGATCTTGTTTCCCCAAATCAGATCAGGCCAGGAGAATATGTACAGGTGACCTGTGTGCCTGGGTCAAGACGACCTACCCTTTGGCAGAAGTATTACTGGAGGAGGAAGGAGACCCACTAAGGCGGGGGTGGTATCAGCATTGCCTGAGAGGGTGATTTTGGGCCAAGTCTTACCCCACTTTGACCAGTATATGTGCCTTCTGACCCAACCTTCCAGTACCATAAACTGGCTACAGGAAGCTTGTTTCTGTGAGGGTAGCCTAGAACCACCACCCTGATACTCGACCTACATAAAGCCAAGAAAGAAAAGAGGGGGAGAGTTATCAGTGTCATGTAAATTAAAACCTATGATTGTTTGGGTTCTTTCTTCATCAGAAGAACTTCAGACTCCCCCTCAAAGCTTCCGGTCCGCCCAAAGATTCGATGGTTCGCTAGTGCATGCCTGGGCGCAAGCCACAAACAGGAGGTTCGACCAGGTAGGACCGTGTTCTTTGGGAATAAAGGGGTATTGTATAGATCAACCAAAAATGGGAGAGGGAGACCCAGCAATTGTTTGTACCACAAGCTTTTTGAGAACAAGTGCTGAACCTTGCCCATAGTCATGGTGAGGGAGGGCATTATGGCCAGGAGCACACATTGGAATACCCACTGGTCAGATACTACTGGCCTGGGGTGTATAAAGAGGTGGCCAAATTTCGTTCCTCTTGTCCCCGTTGTCAGTTAGTGAAATCTGCGGGGATAGCCATGGCACTTCATCTGCCCCTCCCAATCACTGAGGTCCTCTTTCCTCTTCTGCCCGATACCATCAGTACATACTGGTTTTGTTGGCTCATGCTACACGTTACCTCGAAGCAATCCCCCTAACCAGTATGACCATTCAATAACTGACTCAGGCAAAAGTTCCGTTCTTCTCAAGGGTGAGATTTCCCCACAAGATCCTCACTGACCAGGGAACCCCCTTTGTGTCCCGTCTTATGGCACTGACATGTCAAACTTTAGCTAGCCATCAAATCCGCACAGCCATGTATCACCCACATACTGATGGGCTGGTGGAAAGCTAAAACAGAATCATTAAGACCATGCTAAAAGAAGTCATGACTGAAACAGGGAAGGATTGGGATAGGAAACTCCTGTTAGTGTTATTTGTACTCAGAATGTATAGGGTTTTCCCCCCATTGAATTTTTCTTTGGGAGGAAGCCCTGCATCCTTCTTGATATGACCGTAGAGCAGCGGACAGAGCAGGAGGATGAAGGTAGGCCCATATAACCAATTGCACTAAGTTGAGAAAGAAACTCTCTACTCTGTGGGAAGAGCTGCACACCAATCTATCTCATGCGTAGGCCAAACAAAAACAAGCATATGATAGAGGAGCCAAGGGACGAGAGTTCACTGTAGGTTAGAAAGTACTGATATTACTACCTATTATGGAAAATAAACTCCTAGCCATCTGGGAAGGCCCCTAGCCTGCCCTACAGAAGGTAACTCCTGTGACCTATAGGTTGGATGTACCCCACGGGAGAGGAATGGGACAAGTTTATCACATAAATCTACTAAAAAATGGGAAAATCTTCTTCTTGATCAACATGTGCCCACTACCGCTGTTGTACAGATAAGCACCACACCCCTTTAGATATTCTAGTATTTCCTTGTAATGAACCTGATGCAACAAACACAAAAAAGGGGAAGGAGCTAACAGTGCAACAAAAAGCACAGCTATCTACTTTGCTGTGTCAATTTTCAGGCCTTTCATCTGGCAGTCCTGGCCAACTAACCTGGTCGGATGATATTGCGACTGATGATACCGTGCTAGTGCACTTAAAGCCTTATTGCATTCCAGAGACAAGCAATGGAACAGGAGGTTCAGGCTATGTTCGATGCAAACATCATTGAAGCCTCCCATAGTGAGTGGTATCCCCGGTGGTTTTGATACCCAAAGGGTTGGCAGGTTGAGATTCGGTGCGGACTTCTGACAGGTGAATCTATCTCCCGTTTTGATACGTACCCAATGTCCTGGGTGGATGGGCAAGTCGGGAAGCTAGGTGAGGCTCAAGTGGTGTCAACCCTAGATATCACTGAGGGATACTGGCAGAGGCTCTGACTCCCGAGGCCAGAAAGAAAACAACTTTTGCTGCCCTTATGGCTCTGTACCACTTTAAGGTTTTGCCCTTTGGCTTACATAGTGCCCCCGCAACATTTCAATGGTTAATGGACCTAATATTTAAAACTCACAACTTAAATGCTGGGGACTATTTGGATGATATTGTTGTGTATAGCCCCGACTGAGATAAACGCCTGATGAACTTGGAGTGGATCCTCCCAACACTCCAACAAGCAGGCCTCACCTTGAATACCCAAAAGTCAGTGTTTCCCACCAATCACATAGACTATCTCGGCTACTCCAATCACATAGACTAGTTGCACTACTCAATCCATGATGGGATCATTCAACCGCAGGTTAACAAGTTAGAAGCCATTAAGCCGATACCACGACTTTACAAACAAAAAGGAGATCAGGTCTTTCTTGAGGCTCGTGGAGTATTATCGGTGATTTGTTCCCCAGTTTTCAGAAATAGCAAGTCTTCTGATGAACCTCCTGACCAACAAACACCCAGGGAAATGGATTAAGTGGACTAAGGTCCAGGAACAGGCCTCTGTCCACCTGAAGGACCTGGTATGTAGTGCCCCCATCTTTGTCTGCTGTGATTTTACCACACCTTTCCAGCTCTAAATGGATGCTTGTGGACAGGGTTTGGGGACGGTGTTGTCCCTGCCACACTTGTGGGGTGGCTTAAAATCTGTGTTTCATCTCAGTTGCAAACTGCTTCCAAGTGAACTGCATTATGCAACAATAGAAAAAATTGCCCTGCCTTTAAATGGGCCATTGAGGCTCTCCAATGTTACCTCTTGGGAGTACCTTTTATCTATTGACTTATCATGCTCGGCTCACCTGGTTATCTCAGAACAAGGACACTAACCACAAGGTGTTGCACTGGTTCATAACATTGCAGCCTTTCTCTTTTCAGGCCTTCTACATGCCTAGCAGGCTCAATGGGAATGTGGTTTTTCTCTCTTGCTGTCCTGGATCTGAATTGCCCACCTGTCTATTCCTACAGCAGAGTCAATGTGATAGAGATGCCACGTGACCCATTGATTGTGAGATGACTGTCACAATATTCCCTGCTGTTAAGTGCCTCTGCACTCTAGATGATCGCACTGATGTAACGTGTAGGACGTTGCCAAATGGGATTGAGATGAATGCAGGGAGATCAGTCATCAGGACAATGTTAGGCAGAAGGATGCCGGAAGAGCACAGACATGTGAGGAGGAAAGCTATGAGGACAACGCAAGACAGAAGGATGCTGAAGGGCATAGACCCATGAGGAGAGACCCTGGCATCGTCCAGACTAGGATGGGAACTGGAAAAGAGTGACATGTAAAGAGACCACAGTATGGCCTGCCTCCCCAGTGGTCCCAGGAGCCAGGAGGATGCTGAGGGTCTCAACGCCTAGGACCAGGAGGGTTGTGGCCTAAGGCAAATATCAAGAATGGCAGGGGGCTTTGGAGGTAGTGGGCGGATCGCCGACTCCACAGTGGGCACAAGTAATCACAGTGAGCACCTTATGTTGGTATAGCACTTTCACAACACTGTTTTTCCCCTATTTGTCGACACTGAGCACGGTGATGGGTACCCTTTAATGATAAAACAAAGTGCCTGTATAAAGCATGTGACTGATCCGTGTCCTATTGTTTCTCGAGGGCCACAGCACTACTGATCCTGGGCAAAGATCGGACCAGTCCTGAAGGACCCACCAGGGAGAAACTAGTGGACCTATCGGAGAACCCTCTGATATGGGAGCAGTACATTCTAGCCTATTCAGTTCCTGTGTAGTGAAGCCATTTTATTGATGTTTGTGTGCATGTTATTTTAACAACTAGGCCTGCTTTCTGTGCCCTTTAGCCTAGTAATGTTTCCTTTTATTCTTTTAGAAATGATCACATTCGTGGTGATGTTTTATTTTCCTTTATCTTGCTGTCCTGTTGCTTAGGAAAGCATTTACAGTTCTAAGCACAACATTCTCTCACTCTGTCATTTGTTCAAGGCTGTGATAAGATAGGGGTGCAGCACAAAGTGGTACACTGTGTCTTTAACATTTCACAGAAACATGGGGACACGTTTCTCAGAACACTAGCTATAAAAATATATTTTTGTCCCCTGCTTGTTAGAGGGAGGTTGCAGCCAGATGACCACTACCGCATGCTGGCTCACTTCGATACTGCTGCTTGCTGAGACTACTGGTTCCCTAGCCTATATGAGGAAGACAACAGGCTCCTTCACTCAGATATGTGGGATGATGTCTTCCCGGGGGTCCTGAAGGGCGCATTAGGGCTTATCCTGCTCTGCTGTAACATAGAACATAAGTGGCATAGGTAGGAATCACATATCTTTTATAGTGACAGTATGGTGGGACTTTTCTTGTGTTTCACTTTTTTTGTCACCATTTTGATTCTAGTATTTTTTATCATCCTAATTATTGCAGTTCATGTCATTTTATCTAGGAAGCAGCTGATTCAATAAATCTTATTGAACCATTCCCTGCTTCTGTTTGGCTTTGCATGTGTCAGACAAATGTAACTAAGAGAAAAGGATGAGATATGATCCACCACGATTTCCCTGAGAAGTCACAATGTAATTCACCCGGTTGCCACAGATCACCCCTGCTCTTGGTCATAGATGAGGTGCTGCTAGATGGCCGGAAATGGATTAGGCAGTTGTCATATGGTGTGGAGTCAAACTCAGTCCCCTACAATTCAGGTGATGCTGCTGCTCAAATCCAGCAGCCTCACTGGTACAACGAGAGCCAACGCGACAAGGCACCGGCACCGGCAACATCAACATCAGTGGCCAGGCACTGATTTTCAGATCTTCCTGAGTATCTCTGTCTCACTACGTACCAAAGGCACCTCAATACTATAGACGGAGACGTCCGCGGTATTGAGGATTTTGCTCCCCAGAGGGGAGTACCTATCTGAAGCTGTAGGTTGTTCAAGCTTGAACCTTAAAAGGATCAATCCCATTCGGTGTCCTCATCTCTGAACCATGGCGAACAAGCAATGGGCGGTAATTAGAATAAACATGTGACCTCCCCTCAGTGCTCATTTACTAGCGAATGGCCTTACAGCCCAGGAGGGGTCCTGTTACCTTTGTAGTTGAGGCTCATCCAGACTATAGAACAGAAACATTTTATTCTTGGGTCAATTTTCCTGCAGTTGATGGGAACACTAATACATTTCATCGTTATACACCTACTAATGTACCTGCACAATACAGAGCATATGCATACTTAGAGATACCTCTATCCTTCCAAGACCACCATAACTGTCTTGGTGGTGCCCTACCCCACTCAATACCTCATATTAGGTTAGGTCCTCTGAGTAATGATGGTCCTACCTGCCCCTTATTGGCCACGAACACACCCCAACCTGATGCAGGTGCCTAGACGGTAGCTGAGGTTCACCACTTATACATTGAGCTTAAAGCAATATATAGGCCTGCATTACAACATTGGCGGTAAATGCCGCCTACCATCGTGCTGACGGCGCCAACATGCCATGACCGCAGCGGTATACCGCTATGGGTATTATGACCCACACAGAGAAATCTGCCACCATACAGAAACCCACACAAGTCTGCCAGCCCAAAAGTCAGTGATAAACTGGTGGTAGCAAAACCCACACTGTTACGCCAACAGAAATACGCCCACAGCATCATGACCCACGAATCACTGCGAATGACATTCAACCAGCGGTAAACCATTGGCGGTACACACCGCCGCGCTCATAATACACACACACTCACAAAACAGCACCACATTGGACAATTCAAACTACACACATCTGACACACATACACACACCACACCCACACACCCACAACACTATAAAACACACACACACATTACCCACAACTCTTTACGACCCAAAGAATTTGATAACTGAGACAGAGACAAGCCAGGAGCACCCACTGAATCAGAGCCACAGAACACCATCACCCATACACCATCCACACACCTCACAGGACACACCCCAACACACAAACTCACACACACTCACACATACCACTCACACTACACCCATGGCACCCCAAAGACACCCCAGGTTCTCTGAGGAGGAGCTAAGGGTCATGGTGGAGGAAATCATCCGAGTAGAGCCACAGCTATTCGGATCAGAGGTGCAGCAGACGTCTATTGCTAGGAAGATGGAACTATGACGGAGAGACGTGGACAGGGTCAACGCCATGGGACAGCACCCCAGAACAAGGGATGACATCAGGAAGAGGTGGAACGACCTACGGGGGAAGGTGTGCTCCGTGGTTGCAAGGCACCAAATAGCTGTACAGAGGACTGGCGTTGGACCCCCACCTCCTCCCCCACAACTAACAACATGGGAGGAGCAATTCTTGGCGCTCATGCATCCTGAGGACCTCGCAGGAGTAGCAGGAGGACTGGACTCTGGTAATACAAATCTTTACCACTATATACCCCACCCTACCTGCATGCCATCACAAACTCCTACCCCTACCCTCACCCCCATCACTCCACCACCTCATATATACCCCACTATCACAACCCACCCATCCCAATACCAGGCTCTGCATGCAACACCAATGCATGGACACCCATCACAGACCTGCATGGACACCCATCACCACAGCATGCACACTAGTGACAATCGCTTAGCCAAACCAAGCACAACTCACACAAGCCAAAGCTGCCTTGCTAATAACAACCACAGAGGGAAACATATCCATGTACAAGATGGCACACGCAGATACAATAACACTGCATTTACATCCCCACAGGACCCCCACTCAACGTCAGCGGAGAGGAGGTGCCACCAACATCCAGGCTCCCCCCAGAAGAGGCCCACAGTGATGACAGCAGCTCTGCACGTCTGGATCCCGATGACCAACCTGGCCCATCAGGGACCTCTGGACAGTTGGTTACCCTGCCACAGTCCCAACCCATCACAGAGCCTCCCCACTCAGGAAACACCAGCACAGCACCCACCCAGTGGGCCCATACCTCTGTCCCCAGGACACATCAATCAGCAGTGTGTCCACCACTACAGGGACCCCAGGCAGCCCCACAAACCCAAGACAATCAGAGACCTGGGGTCAGTGGCAGTGGGCACACGGTTCAGGGGACAGAGGCACAGGACAACAGGGAAGCTGGGAGGACTGCTGTGAGACAGGGGAAGGACAGGCCCAGGGAACCCACTCTCCACGAGGCACTTGCAGGGATCGTGGGAGCATACCACCATTCCCAGGAGACCATGGGCCAGATACTGTACAAGTACAGGAGACCCAGCGGCTGCAGGAGGGACAGTACCTGGGGATCAGGGAGGACCTCAAACACATCCACACCACCCTGATCACCATTGCAGGGGTGCTGGCTGACATGGCCAACACCAAGAGGAAGGCAGTGGCACACCAACGGGCCCCTGACACTAGCCACACCGAAGAACATCCCTCCACCTCCGCCGGCGCTAGTGGACAGGAGGCTCCGCCACAGGACCAACAGGCCACCAGCACCCCACCCCCTGCAGAAGGAGAACCACCCCGCAAACGGTCCTTGCGATCCAGGCAGAAGCCAGAGAACATTGCCAAGACCCACACCAGGAAATAAGACTCTCCTGATTGTCACCCTTGTGTCCCACTCTGTCACCTTGTCCACCTTGAACTGCCATTGCTCCACTTCCTATGCCCCCTTGGACAATGCACCTGTGATACAAATAGACTGGACTCTACCCTGGACTTTCCTCCATCAGCAACCTAGCCCCTCCACTTATTAGCACCTAAATAAACACCCTTGGAACAAATACAAGTATGGAGTCTGTCAATTGATTGAAATATGAATTCGTTTAACAAGATGTAAATATTGCATTTCTAATCTACTGTAATATTAACATAGGTATAACCTGTAGTGGGCAGCAGTAAACACACCAGGAGCCAGAGTGGGGCACATAGATCTGAAAAAAGAGATGCCAAAGGGTACAGTAAGTGGCTATAGACATAGGGAAATCAGGCTGCCATGTTCAATGTCAAACACAAAAATGCAATGGAAGGTGAAGTTACAGTGTATTACCTGTGTGTCACTAGAAGTAATGTTGAATGAGTATACGTCTGTTGTCCACATCTTCTTCCTCTGCCTCCTCTTCGTCACTGTCCACAGGCTCCACCGCTGCCACAAGACCATCTCCAGGCTCATCCTCCTGCAGAAAAGGCACCTGGCGTCTCAAGGCCAGGTTGTGCAACATGCAATGATGATCTGGCACACCTTCTTGGGAGAGTAGTACAGGGATCCACCTGTCAGATCGAGGCACCGGAATCTGGCCTTCAGGAGGCCAAAGGTTCTTTCAATAATCCTCCTTGTTCGCCCATGTGCCTCATTGTAACGTTCCTCTGTCCTTGCCCTGGCATTCCGCACTGGGGTCAGTAGCCATGAGAGGTTGGAGTAACCAGAGTCACCTGAAAATATCGAGGGATACCTGTTAGCAACACACTCACCCTTAGGGCCAAACCCACACCCATATACCTACATGAACTGGGTGGGGACCATGGGCTCACCTATTAGCCACACCCTGTGCCTCTGGAGTTGAGACATCACATATGGAATGCTGCTATTCCTCAAGATAAAGGCATCATGCGCAGAGCCAGGATACTTGGCATTCACATGAGAGATGTACTGGTCCGCCAAACACACCATCTGCACATTCAGAGAGTGAAAGCTTTTTCCATTCCTGAACACTTGTTCATTTCCCTGGGGGGGACAAATGCAATATGTGTACCATCAATGGCACCAATGATGTTGGAGATATGTCCCAGGGCATAAAAGTCAGCCTTGACTGTGGCCAAATCATCCACCTGGGAGATACTATGTAGCTGCGCATGTGTTTCAGCAGGGCAGACAACACCCTGGTCAGCACGTTGGAGAACATTGGCTGAGACATCCCTGATGCCATGGCCACTGTCACTTGGAAGGAACCACTTGCCAGGAAACGGAGCACTGACAGGACCTGCACTAGAGTGGGGATACCTGTGGGCTGGTGGATAGCTGAAATCAAGTCTGGCTCCAATTGAGCATACAGTTCTTGGATTGTGGCCCTATCAAGTCTGTAGGTCAGGATAATGTGCCTGTCCTCCATTGTCGCCAGGTCCACCAGGGGTCTGTACACGGGGGGATGTCTCCATCTCCTATTCATCCTCAGCGGTTGAACTCTAGGGTGAAAAATTGTCAGCAGAGGGTCATATTGCACATATGTTAAAATAAAATGCATTTCTTCCTTTACAGAAACAGTATGTGAATTTGAGAGTAAGTTGATGTGCCAGTGTCTGCTGTGATGCAGTTAGGTGCCATGGCCTGTGCTCCCCTGAAACGGCGGCTGCCTGACCTGTGTGGAGAGACAAGTGGAAATGAGGTAATTCCGCTGGCGTTGTGTGCCGTTGCGGTCGGCGGTCGATGACCGCCGCACAACTTCGCATTAGTCATCATTGGGCCCTATGGGTTCCAGGAGCCAATGGCGATGTACGCCTGCGGTGACGGTACGCACTGCCGTGGACATGACCGCCATTTTCTATCTGTTCACTCACTTGCTACCTGACCTTTAACAGGAGAGGACCTACACTGCAAGTGCTGCTGTGACCTGTGTCTGGAAGAGACAATGGCTCAAATGTCTGTGGAAAGGGCCCCCGCCTTCACTTCGGAGGAGTTAGAGAGACTAGTGGATGGGGTCCTACCCCAGTACACTTTACTCTATGGTCCTCCAGATAAAAAGGTGAGTACACTGTGAGCATGATGTGTGGGCCATGAATGTAGGGATTGCTGTGTGTTTAAGCCTCGTGTAGGGGGGTGCTGAGGGGTCCTGGGCAGAGTGCTGCATGTCTGGTGGTGAATGTCTGTGCGTAAGGGGATGGGAGGGATATTGTGGGCCATGGGTGTAACAGTCCGGACGGTATGAATAATCTCTTTTCTGCTGTATTTTATCTGCAGGTCAGCGCCCATCAGAAAAAGGGTATTTGGCGTGCCATTGCCATGGAGGTGCGGACCCTGGGTGTCTTTGACAAGCAGAGCACCCACTGCCGCAAACTGTGGGAGGACCTGCGCCGCTGGGCAAGGAAGACGGCGGAGGCCCAGCTGGGGCTGGCCTCCCAACAAGGAAGGGGTGCCCGTCATACCCTAACCCCCCTGATGTTCCGCATCCTGGTGGTAGCCTATCCGGAGTTGGATGGGCGCTTGAAGGCATCACAGCAGCCACAAGGGGGTGAGTACAGATTAAGAATCATGACTTTGCGCGTGTTAAGGTTTTACCTGGGTGGGGGATGTGGACTGTGGGTGCCCCTAGGCCAGGGCGAACTGGCAGGGTAGGTCCCTTGTTGGGCAGGCTCTGAAGCACTCCAACCCCAATAGTGTTAGTGGCCATCTATTACTAGGCAGGGTCTTGTTGGTTTCAGGTGTGCAGCTAACGGCATTAGGCAATGTACCCCATGGGCTGGTGACTAGCATTGTAACTGGTAGTGCATGGCCTAGTGCATAGGGCTGATCCCTATGTGTTGTGTACACCAACAGTAGTGTTGTTGCTGGCATTGACCAAGTGTATCCTCTGTCTCTCACCCCCCCTTTTTGTTTTGTCACCCTGTCCTTGTGTGCATTAGTACAATCTGGTGGAGGAGCAGAGGCACAGATGATGGAGGGAGCTGCATCCCACAAGGGCCTGGAGGCCAAATCCACCGAGGGTGAGGGCACCAGTGGGATGGAGGGGAGCACCATGACAGCGACAGGAGGGGACACTACCGACAGCGACTCCTCCTCCGATGGAAGCTCCCTGGTGTAGTGGACACCTCTGTGCCCATCCCAACAACAGGTGTAGCCACCGCCCCCGTACCAGCACCGCCCTCCCAGCAGCCCCTCAGTGTGTTTCCCGTGCCCGCTCACCCAGGAGGGTGCTCATCTCCTTCACCCCAGGCACCTCAGGCCCTGCCCCAGTCAGCCCTGCTGCCCTCAGGGAGGAGGCTATTGACCTCCTGAGATCCCTCACTGTTGGGCAGTCAACCATACTGATTGCCATCCAGGGTGTCAAAAGGCATTTGCAACAAACAAACAACAGAGAGCATTCCAGGCTCTGACCTCCGCACTGATGGCAGCCATTGTCCCTGTCTCCAGCCTCCCCCGCTCCAACTTCCTCTACCCAGTCCCAATCCCCTGAACCCCAACCTATCCCAAGCACACCTCCAGACCAGCAATCACCCAAATCAACACACAGAAGTGGCTCAGGCAAACACAAGCACCATCCCCATGCAGACACACCAACATCCACTGCCTCCACTGTGTCCCCCTCCTCCTCGTCATCCACCTCACTTCCAGTAGCGTCTCCACTCACACCTGCATGCACTTTATCCTCATCCAGTACCTACATCACCAGCACGCCTATCACTACACGCCCCTCACTGGCAGTCACTACCCCCACATCCATGCACACGTCCCCTGTGTCCTCTCCCACGGTGTCTGGGACCCCTCCTCCCGAAGTACACAAACGCAAGCACACACCCACCCTACAGCCATCCACCTCACAACAGCATCCAGCTCATGCACCTGCACCCAAACACAACAGACTGACACCTCCTACAACCACTCCCTCTTCCTCCACTCCCGAACCTTCACCCTCTTCCCGCCCCAGTGTCCCTAAGAAGCTTTTCCTCACCACCCTTGACCTATTCCCTACCCCTCCCCCCGTCCTTCACATCAGGCCAGGGTGTCCAGAGCCCAGCTCAGCACCTCAGCCACGAGGTCCACATCCGCTGTGGCTTCTGCAGCTGTGAGAGGCTCCAAGGAGGCACCTGTCAGCCCAGCCAGTGTGCCACCAACACCTGCCACGCCCAAGAAGGTTCCGCCACCTGGCAAGGGCAAGAAGAGGACAGCAGCCAGCAAGGGGAAGGAGGCACAACCAGCCAGCAAGGCCAAGTCAAAGACTCCAGCTGGCAGAAGCAAGGAGGCACCACCATCTGCCAAGGGCAGGAAGGGGCACAGAACACCAGCCATGGCACTTCAGCCGTCCGAGGCTGCAGGTGAAGGCCTGGAGGCTACCACCACAGCTGCCAGCACCGCCACCTGCACCGTGGCCAGCACCGCCACCTGCATAACGGCCAGCACCGCCACCTACCCCGCCTCAAGCAGCACCACTGCCAGCAGCAGCAGCCCCAGTGGGCAGCCGTCTGAGGCTGTAGGTGAAGGCCTGGAAGCTACCACCACCACTGCCAGCACCACCACCTGCACCGCAACTGCAATTCACTGAGCAGCCGTCACCGCCGGAGAGCAGTGTGTAGTGGTGACTACATGGGCTGCAGTGCGTCCTGGTCCCTGCAAAAGCTGTCATTGTGACACCCAGGTGAGAGACTGTGACCTTGCACTCCAAAACACCTGCATCACAGGGCGCAAAGCCCCCTCCAAAACAAGTGGAAGAAGGCATCCACTCAGCCCCATCTTGCCAGGATGAAGCACACTGGGCACAAGGCCTCCTCCAGAACC
Source organism: Pleurodeles waltl (assembly GCF_031143425.1). Taxonomy (NCBI): domain Eukaryota; kingdom Metazoa; phylum Chordata; class Amphibia; order Caudata; family Salamandridae; genus Pleurodeles; species Pleurodeles waltl. The sequence goes on from NC_090440.1 coordinate 1,371,163,912, forward strand.
AGTGGAAGAAGCCTCACCCACTCCTTGCCAGGATGAAGCACACTGGGCACAAGGCCCCCCTCCGAACCAGTGGAAGAAGCCATCCACTAGAGAGACTGTGGCTTTGCACTCCCCAGGACCAAGCAGTGGGTAAACCACCCACTTGAGAGACTGTGGCCTTGCACTCCCCAGGACCAAGCAGTAGGCAAACCACCCACTTGAGAGACTGTGGCCTTGCACTCCCCAGGACCAAGCAGTGGGCAAACCACCCACTTGAGAAACTGTGGCCTTGCACTCCCCAGGACCCAGCAGTGGGCAAACCACCCACTTGAGAGTCTGTGGCCTTGCACTCCCCGGGACCAAGCAGTGGGCAAACCACCCACTTGAGAGACTGTGGCCTTGCACTCCCCAGGACCAAGCAGTGGGCATGGAGCCCCCTCCAGGGGCAGTGACGTTGTACCATCTTTCGGCTGAGGTGCCCCCCCATTCCCCGTCCCCCTGAGGTGCCTGTGTGTTTTCAACCTGATGCCCCTGCAGTGTTCTCTCCGTAATGAGGCAGGAGTCAAGTGTGGGTTTGGCCTATCTGTTTTGGCCCAGTGTGCCACGGACAATTTTTGAGTGGGCATTGTCCCGCATTTTGTATATATTTTATATATTGTAGATACTGTTTTTGCTTTATGAACGTATTTCTAAGTATTACTAATATTACACTAATTTGACTCCATTCCTTTTGTCCTTGCATTATTCCTGAGGTTTACGGGGTGTATATGTAATGTTGTAGCATGTGTTTGTGTGTATGGTGTTGGGGGTGGGGGTGGGAGTGTTGCGTGTTGCATGTGTGTGGTTCACTCTCTTTTTCCTCCCCCCTCCCTTGTGTGCTGGGTGCAGTACTCACTGTGGTCGTCGTTGCCGGAGTTCATGCTCCTTGTGTATGAGAAAATACACTAGTGTGGAGAAAACCTGCAGCTCAGGCTCCACGGCGTCCTGGTTGTTCCTTGAGTGTCGAGATGTGAGTGGTTTCCCTTCAGAGTACTGTTTCTGCCATGCTTTTGATGGTGTTGGTACCGCCCCAGAAAAGCTGGCAGATGGGCGGGTTGTAGTTCTGTGGGTGGTACATTGTCTTCCGCCTGGCTGTTGGCAGTTACCGCTGCGGTGTTTGTTGCTACCGCCTTGGCGGTCGGAGCGTTAAAGTGGCTGTATGTGTTGGCGGTTTCCGCCGTGGTCATGATTCAATTTTTTTTACCGTCGGCCTGTTGGGGGTGTTACCCCAGCTTTAACACCAACCGCCAGGGTTGTAATGAGGGCCATAGACTCTTAGTACAGTTTGTAATGCAAACATTAAATACTAACCCAGTATGTGCTGCTCTAGCGGAACCGCACGCAGTCACACCAGGCATTAACCCTGCAACTGTACATTCAATTATGGGTAAGGTACCTGCCAATCAGGAAGACATTCCATTTTGGTAAGCTCAAAAAATAAATGCGCTGGAGGCAGTATTTCCCCATACGGGACCTCAAAATAAACACATAATTCTCACTATGTACTTGCCATTTGGGACAGTTCCTGAAGTAGATAGCTGAAATACTTGAGACACGGTATTTGCCATGCTCTATACTACCGCACATGGGAAACCAACACTTGCCAATCTTCCAGGAAGTGTTAAAAATATTCAAGATGAATACGGGGCTGTCCGGTCCTAGATTTGGGGATGCAATTAATTGCCACAGTGTCCTCAATAATATTAAGTAATCTTAAAGGGGAAGCAGTAGCACTAGCAGTGTGCATGCGGCTCTGAAACATTCCTGTACAGTATCAAGTTATCAAACAGCCAAAGATTATTGCAATACCTACTCTAGTATTGGCCAGAATAGTCTGGAGGCAGACCTACTAAACCACAATTACAGGGTTAATCCAATAAGGATTCCACAAAGCAAGAACCAGAGGGTTCTAGAAAATGCTGGGATAAACAAAAACAAATACCTAAATAAGAAAGGGGCGAATCTCCACTTTCGCAGACCCCTTAAAACCCTTACAATATTAGAAATAGAGATGATATAAAAACTCCTACTAGATATCAATATAATGATTCACGCCAATCTCATTCCTTTCAAGACTCACCAGATAAACGCAGTGAGAGAGGTGAACAGTCAGAACAGCAAATTGAGTACGTGAAACCGAGAAAAGAGTCACAAGGCTCGTCAATAGCTTCTGTTAAGTAAAAGAGAAACATCCATAACAAACACCTCAAATCAACAAGAAGAAGGTGGCAGCAATTTAGCAATTTCTATATGTAATGCCACTGAGGATGAGAGCTTTACTGAAGGAAAGGATGTGGGCAGTGGTCCTGCTAGACAGCGCTGCAAGGGTCACAATAGTTTGCCAAAATCTTCAAGAGTATCTGGAGGTGAAAGCAACTAATGTCTTTTTACAAATCGAGACTGCGGACATGCACGTCTCCACACATGATAGGGTGTATAAACTGAAAATACAGTTAGAAGGAAACATTTAGCGCACAATTGATGCGATCTTTTGGGATCGCGGAACTACCAGTTATGATATTTTATTGGTCGAAGAAGATTGGCCACCAGAATTGGCCATAATCTCCCATATCGGGAATAGGTAATTGAACCATCTTTCTCGCCACTAGTTCCAATAAAGCTCAGGAAGGCTTGTGCTATTGATTAGGCGTTAATGCAGGCTACCGCGCTGTATTGTAATCATGTAGAGTGGAATAAAGATTCTCCCTTCCATATTATACCATTAGGTCCCAACCACAACCTCAACCGCAATATCCAATCAAACATGAAGCTAAAGCACCCATGAGAGAAATCCTCATGTAGTTAGAGTACCAGGGCATAATTGAATCCTGTGTCTCACCAGTGAACAGCCCATTGTTCCCTGTAGTATAACCACACTATTCATACAGAATAGTTTTAGGCTACAGACATTTAACTAGTCATACACGCACATGTGCCATTCAAAGTGCACACAGTACTGCACTTATTAACAATATAATGCACAAAAAATACAAAACAACCCTGGATATTTCCAGCGGTTTCTTCTGCCAAAATATAAGGCTTGAAAGTAGGAATTTAACAAGTTTTAGCGCTTTAGGCTCGCAAAAAGAGTTTTGCAGACCCCCACAGGAGTATAAAACAGTCCAGAATTGTTTTCCGCTTGTATTACTTACATTTTACATTACATCGACCCTGAGGCAATGTCCTACGCAGATGATTTTTAAGTAGAGATGATGATCTCGTTCAACATATAAGACAGGCTGAGCCTCACTGTTGTGGGATATGCAGAATTAGGCTACAAATTTAATTAAAAAAAAACAAAAATAGCCTTCCTTAGTGTCCTATTTTTGGGATACGAATTATTGGATAAAGGGAAGACCCTAGCGCCCCAATTTCTAGAAAAGTGCTTACAATTGCAACCGCCGAACACCATCAAAAAGCTCAAGTCATTGTTGGGCTTGTTAAACTTTGGCAGAATTTACAATCCAGATTAAGCGCAATTTATTAAAGCTAAACACTTACACACAAGGGACAACAAAACACATTTGGTCATCAGAGTAATAGCTGGTGCCATCGGTTTCACCTATATAACGTTCAATGAGGGTGATACCGTCTCTATAGCATACAAATCAAATCTGTATTCCACACCTGATCAGCACTCTGCTCCCACAGAAAAAATTCTGACTGCTGTTCAGATGGCTGTCATTAAAGAGAGACCTCTGGCCCGGAGGAAATGCACTATTGTCGCATCTCCGATCCCAGCCCACAAGGCTGTCACAAAAGCCAGCGTTCCTAATGCCAAGGCCCTACATCCACATTGGATTCAATGGGCAACGTCTCTGACAGCCACTGATGTTGACTATGCTTTTGACCCAAATTACAAAATCAAGAATTTCTCTAATATGAACTAGAATACCCAGTTCCAGACACTTTGTCTACTGAACAATATCATACAATTATTTACACCGATGGTTCAGCCCAACCAGCAGTAGGCACTAAACATCAATACTCTGCCGCCTGTGGGGCTTTGAGTGGCTAGATTAAGGACAGTGAATTCCATCCACAACATACCTACTCGCAGACCTTAGGGGACTGCACTGTACAACTAGCAGAACTCAAGGCTCTGTTGATGGCACTGGAACTCATGAATCCAGGACAACCGACATTAACAGTCTATGATTTCTATTATTGTGTCCAGTCCTTCAATAAATACTTGCATTACTGCTGCCAGAATGGGTTTGGAGATTCAAAAGGCAACACTATCAAACACAGACTACTGTGAAGATCTGAAAGAAACACTACCCAATGTCCATGTAGTTCATACATTGGGGCATCAACGTGTTGGAATACATGTTACAGGCAATACCTTGGCTGATGAAGCATCCAAATCAGCAGAAGCTACGGCTTCTGTTGCTGCAATAACTTGTTCACTGATGAGGTTGGATGATGAAACATTTGCTGCTGTGAAAGCTTCGGCTGAAAGCAAGCCCATGACAAAGGCTTATCCTGACAAATATTCCTACCCCATTTGTAGCCGAAATACTGCCCTAATAAGAATACCAGGGGTGGGTGATTGTGTGATCCCGAACCAAGACCAAAGACCTAAGTTGATTAAAGCAGCGCATGAGGGAGTTGCTTCTGCCCACGCTGGTGTGGCGGCTACTATTTCTCTACTACAATCATGTTACTGGTGGGCAGGTCTATACAAATAGACCAAACAGTATGTCCTTTGCTGTGACATCTGTCAGAAAATAAAAGGGTCCACCGTCAAACGCCCACCGCAGAAACACCTCTTAATTTCCAACAAACCTCTGCAATATGTGTACCTGGCCCATTGTGGTCCTTTGACACTTGATGGTGCATACAAATACATGTTAGTCACCGTCAACTCATGTTTCAGATTTCTATGGGTATGGACACAACGCTCAGCTAATGCTCTAACTGTTATTAAAGATTTGCAATTCTTTAACGGCACATATGCAGTTGCAGCTTTCCACTCGGACCAGGGCCATGCTTTCACCTCAAGGGTATTCAGGGACACAATGGCTTCATTAGGGGTCCAACTGAATTATTCATCGCCATATTATCCTGAGGAAAATAGTGTTGTAGAGTGGGGAAACCAAAAATGAAAGCAATCCTTAACATCAAGTGTATTAGGCACACGTAGTAGTTGGCTTAATCACCTGTATGGAGTCCAGAGAGCACTTAATAATCTGCCCAGAAGGTCCCTAGGAGGGCGTACCCCATATGAAGTCCTGTTTGGAACATAAATATATGTTCCAGGTCTTGATGGTCCTCGCGCGAAGAAGGCAGATACACCTCTTGACATATATGAATGTGTCATTGTCTTGCAGGACTTACAACAGTTCTGTGACGACAACGCAGCTTACAGTGCTGCCTCCTTGGGAACAAGGGTTGCACCAATAACACCTACCAGTTGGATTCCAAAAGTTGGGGACCTAGTGCATGAAAAGATTGCTGTGGAAAAAAGAGTTTGATCCTTTTATCATGCACCGGTTTCAGTCCTAGGAATACATGGTACCAGAACTGTTATTCTACTTCCGCTGCCCGTTTCTAAAGAAAATCGCTTTGTCTCCATCGACAATGTCAAGTTACACCATATAGCCGATCCTACGCAGCATACTTATAGGACTTCTGGGTAGTCCTTGTCTCTCTCTCTCACTACAGACCAGAATGTTCCTCTACAGGTTTTGAGGAGCAATGCTGACACTTCCAAGTGCTAGGGGAGGGTGGAAGATGATCTTTCATTAGTACCACTAACTTCTTCTGTGATAAAAAATGTCCACAACAATGAGCAATTGTGCTCAACTTCATCTCAAACAGATGGAATTGTTTACTTTGAACCACCAAGGGAGAATTCTGCCAGTTCTCTCCTCCAAACACAGCTCCTTTCTGGATATTTTGCCAACCTCTTTTTCACCAACTCGCCTGCCTCTTCTGCAACAAGACTGTCAAGAGCACGTAAGCTGATAAATTGGCTCAAAATTAACTAGTTCATTCATCCATGGAACTATGAGTGGCTCTTATTAGCTGTACTTGCCTTCCTTCTTTGGATTGGGTTTGTCATCCTCTTTTTCTTATTAATACATGGCTATTACCTTCCTGAACGCTCTGCAGTTGAACTGGTGGATGAGGTCATAAAACCATATTTGTCCTCCCATAAGGTCCGTCCTGATTTGTCCCTAGTGAATATTTCAGCTATACCAATTCCTGATGGGACTGTTTGGGATAAAATATCTTTTGATATATATGGCTAAGTATTTGAACTTTCAATGAATGATGTAATAACACCTGGAGTTGTTTCTGGTGATTGGGATGTAAAACTGTTGATTCTCTGTTATCTGAGCTAGAGTATTTTACTCTATTTGAAAATGAAGATGTTTATCAATCAAAAGAATTATGGAGGTATGTTCTGTTACAATTATTATGGACATCATTTCATTCATAGTGCATGTACCCCTATTTTTAATTACACACAATGGGAACATTGTCCAACTCCGCCAGTGAGGAGTTCTAAAACATAGGGCCTGATTATGACCTTGGTGGAAGGGATTACTCTGTCCCAAATGTGACGGATATCCCTCTCGCCATGTTACAAGTTCCATTATATCCTATGGAACTTGTAACATGGCAGACGGGATATCCATCACATTTGGGACGGAGTAATCCCTTCGGCCAAGGTCGTAATCAGGCCCTCAGTCTGTAAAGTTTGCATATTTTTCTGGGCACAATGTTAAAAATGCTGAGTCATATTATTTTAAATGGCCCATAATGGAAATGCACAATGTGTTGTTGACTGATACAAAATTGATTTATTCTGATTCCTTTGTTTCCCGTTTGGCTATAGAAAGCTATAAATACTGGCTGAAGTTGATTGACTTAAAGAGTGTATGGGGAACTAAAAATTGGCAAATAAGGGGAAAGGAAGCTTTATTCAGAGGATGCCTGATACCTGTACAAATAATAGTTTTAAATGAAACTGTACAACAGACTAGTTATTTAGGCTTGGCGGAAATTAAGGAATTGAATGCACCCAGTATCCCTGCTCCTGCTAAAATCTATAAACGGAAAAAATACATCAATTCAACTGAAGATCTGCTTAATCGGTGGGTCCAAAATGGAAAATTTAACACATCACTTTCACGTCCTGGAGGGTGGTTATTGTGGCCAATGGACACAAATGGTTGTCATGCACATTTTGTAAACCCCACAGGAGGTTTTAGAACTAGTAGACCAGACCCTCGCTATGTGTCGTCAGAACATTTGGGTATAGTAACAACATACAGTGTAGGAAAAGTATGCCAGCAATGGTTAAAAAGTTCCTCACTAGATGGTTTTAAAGAACACCTCAATCTCTCGTCTAGCAACACACACTTGCAGGATTTCCTGTTTGGCGTAAAAAGTGCTTCTTATATGCAATCTACAATGAAATTTGGAAACTTTCCCAACAAGAAGCTGCTGCCCGATTAAGATAAATAGATCAGGAAAATTTACAGAAAGTATTAGCCATTGTAGATAATGGGATTTATACCTTGTCCGACCGCATATACACTTTAATCAACATTGTTTAATCTGCAACAGACATTGTACAAAGTGACATTTAATTTCTACAACATGGACAGAGACAGCTTAGGTCCATTATACCATTAGGATGGACACTACAAACATTAAAATCTGGTTGCGCTCCTTGGCAACACGTTAGTGCAAGGGACATCCTCTCAGCATTCAACTTGACACAACAGCAACAAATAGTGGCTAAGGAGTAAGGGACTTATGTGATGCTAAACATCAAAAAGTTAGAAAAGTTGCCATTTACTGTGGCTGAAATACCATCTGCTGAATGGTTAATACATGTATTATCAATCTGCCTATTTCAACAATGCAATTCCCATCTTGCTTAAAACACATTCCAGTGGGCAGATACGAAAGGCTAGGAGATAGTTACATACATGCGGTGTGGGAGCTACCCTTTTCACACAAATGTATCAATGGCATGAAAGAGGTCCTTCTTAGCGGGAGTGAATGCAGGACTTCTGTGAAACAGTCTGTGTAAGCAGCTGTCCTTGCACGGGGCATGCAATGCTTCGGCTGCAAATTTAGCTTGCTATCTGAAGGGCGTTCCAGTCCCCTTGATTAGATCAGTGTTCAAGGTGCTCTCTAATGGAAGCTATGTGCTTCTTCATAGTGAGAGCTGTTGTGGAATGTGAGCCAGAATTGGTTATGTAGTTTCTGTCTCCCAAATTGTCACCTGTATCGGTAATGTACTTTTTCCCCCACACAATTGATGAAAGTAGCAGATATTTGTCTTCACATTGCTACTTCAAATGTGAATTTTGACAAGTTAAGCTGACTAAAAGTTCTATTGTTCCAAAAACATGTGGCGCTGACATATGCACACGATACCTATGCAATCCAAGTGGCGAGGTCATCTGCAGAGATACAGTTCCTTTTAAATGCAAACTTTCTGAGACACTTAGGTGAACTCGTAGGACGGATTTTTAACGTGTCCAGTACTACAGGGATTGTACTTTCTTCAAGGCTGTTGGTTCTAGTCACATCAGCACTTTCTCCTCTATATTTGACATAATACCGTCACTCATACACTCAATATTCTTAGATATTTTTGAGGGATTACTTTGGCTATGATAGATGGCAGCTTGCTGTCTTTTATTCGCAATGGTTGTACCATCGCAACAAGGAGGACTGATGGCGCTTCTATCAGCTCAACTGTGTCGTGAACGCGTAATGCAGTATTTCGGAGCACCACTTCTTACTAGAGTGTAACTTGTCTCTGTCATTTAGACCGGCTTTGGATTGTGTGCCGCCCATGTTTTGGTGCCTCTGATGCCTTTTCGAATGTGCACTGGAAGTCTGTCTTACTACACGGCGCTGACTTTCATTGGACCCTGATCTGTTGATGTTATTACTAAGGGCTCATTACCAGACATGCGCATTGAGGGTGTGTTTGCTACAGGAAGCCATTTATGATCTGCCCTTTATGGATCATGCAGCTTTTGCCTCAACATCTGGCACAACACGAAGTGCTGCTGCCTCAGCTGGAGCTCAGGCTTAGGAACATGAGTGCTCTTTGGTTTTCCTTGGCACCGATTTGATCACATTACCACCTGCTGAAGTGGAATATTTCCTTTATTCAATTATCCCAGCTGTGATTGGAGATTTTTAAAATGGCACTGTTGTTTGAAATTCGTCTTTTTTGGTGCCACCTCTAAACTTTTATATTATCCATTTCTGTTTTTTCTAATTTGCCTGCTGGAGTATGTTTTGACTTGTCTCTATTGGCACATGTATATATGTTTTATAGTATTGCATTTTTTAGCTGCTTTTATCTTAAGGACTAGGCTGCTTTACCACTTCTAAACCGACAAGAGGAGGGTGTAGTGAAGCCATTATAGTGATGTTTGTGGGCATGTTATTTTAGCAACTAGGTCTGTGCTCTTTAGCCTAGTAACGTTTCATTTTATTCTTTCAAAAACAATCACATTTGGGGTGATGTTTTATTTTCCTTTATCTTGATGTCCTGTTGCTTAGGAAAGCATTTACATGTATTAGCATGACATTCTTTTACTCTGTGCTTTATTCAAGGCTGCGACAAGATTAGGCTGCTGGCACAAAGTGGTACACAGTGTCTCTACATTTCACAGAAACATATGTAATTTTACATGGGGACATTATTCTCAGAACACTAGCTGTTTTATTATAAAAACATATCTCTGTCCCCTGCACGTTAGAGGGAGGTTCCATCCGGATGACCCATACCACATGCTGTCTGACATCACTACAGCTGCTCTAGCTAAGACTACTGATTCCCTGGCCGACTCCCTATATGGGGAAGGTGTCTCAATAGACGACAGGCTCCTTCACTCAGGTATGGGGGACGATGTCTTACTCGGGGGTCCTGATGGGTGGATTAGGGCTTATCCTGCTATGCTTTAACATAGAACATTAGTGGTGTAAGTAGGAATCACACATATTTCATAGTGACAGTATGGTGGTACTTTTCTTGTGTTTTACTTTTTTGTCACCATTTTGATTCTAGTATGTTTTATCATCCTCATTATTGTAGTTCATGTCATTTTATCTAGGATGCAGCTGATTCAATAAATCATATTGAACCATTCCCTGCTTCTGTTTGTCTTTGCATGTCTGAGACGAATGTAACTGGGAGAAAAGGATGAGATCTGATTCACCACGATTTCCCTGAAAAAAAGTCCCAATGCAATGCGACTGGCTGCCACAGATCACCCCTGCTCTTGGGCATAGGTGAGGCACTGCTAGCTGGCTGGAAACGGATTAGACCGACAGTGGTCACATGGTGTGGGCTCATGCCGCCGCCCAAATCCAGCAACCTCATTGGTAAAATGAGAGCCAACATGACACCTGATGTTATGGACTAAAAGTAAATTAAAAACACAGCATTCTTTAACTTCAGCCTCAGCACTTCTCTTTCAATACAGGAGGAAGAAAGAGTATGTTAGTAAGGGATGGGCCCTCACTTCAGTACACTGAGATTGCCACTCTCAGCAAAATGGTTGAGTTGCACTGTGCTGCAAGAACCGTTCTAGCACAATGGCCAAGGCAGAAGCTGCACTTGAAAAGTGTGCCTGTAGCTGCGCTCATGCAACTGTGACCCCTAACCCTATGAAGGCCTGCTTGCTACACCTCACCACAAGACCAAGAAGTGGGTCAAACTCTTGCCATGAGCCTCCGCTAGTGCATGTACCCCTCTGTGAGGATGTTGGGTGACAGTTCCTACTGCTTCATAGTTCTGTGGCCTACCTGGATCATGATCCAAGCCTACAGCTGGCATTTTCTCTCTCGGAAGCAGACGTCCCTGCTGGCTTCTGAAAGTGACCACCATGATGCACTGTGATGAGAATGAACCAAAGGGGAGACTACTAAACTAAGTGCCAACATCTGGAACAAGGGTAATCTGCCTGACCCTTAATTTCTACCTAGCAGGCACTTAATAGTCTAGGCAGGCCTGCCTAGATTCACAAGAATGTGGTGACACCTGGGAAATGATAGAGGGTGGGCAGAATCCAAGGCACATTAACCCACACATCAGTGTCTGTTCGGTGTAGTTGATATGCATTTCTGTGGCATATTGTGTTTTAAGTATGCTAATTAAAGTACTTTTTCTTTCATAAGTAAAGTACTAGGTTGGACAATCATTTTTTGTGCTGCAGGGTAATTGTTGAGTTCTGAGTGTGAGCATCCCCACACTAACTCTCTGAAAAGCCTGCTTGCATTTGCTACTCCTGGCAGTCAAGTGCTGATGGGGTTGTACTTGGCACAGTTTGCAGAGCTACAGTATGATAGAACATCAGCCATCAGAAGCAAATAACCTCAGGCTAAATAGCTGAGGCCCAGGACCCCCTGCTTGCCCTGTGACTTACAAACTGGGTATGACAATATACCTTCAATACAAATCAAATGCATAACTGCACACTCTCCTCCACACAATTGTGCAAGGCTGTGCATTGCGCAAGGCAGTTTGTGCATCAGTACAGTGCGTAAGGTCAGCAGCAGGCCAATCTTTGTAGCTAAGGCGCTTTGTTTTCTCCTCCGTGCTACACTCCACTGCATATTTGGATGATGTGCTGCACTGTATGATATCTTAGTAAATTTGGGCTGAAGTGTGTGGTTCTTACTTGTTTCATGTGTTCTTTCTAGAAAAGGCTGTAAATGAAATCAGGAAGAGTATACAGCTTGAAGATATAAAAACAATTTTATCAAGTCTATTTCTATCTGGGTTTTTCCCAAGGGAATACAATGTCTGAATTTGTTTTTATCTCCAAAAAAAGATGGGAACCACTTGGCCTGGGGAAGAACCACTATAAAATCCACTGAGATTCCTGTCCAGTCTGTTTTGGGTCTCTCTTTCAAAGATGTTTAAAGACAGGTGAGATATGATATTGGGATATGGGATGATGTTGCAAGATTTTGATGAAAATGAACAAAGACTGTCCTCTATACATTAGACTTTTTCTGTTCACTTTCTTTTTTTATCCAGCCTGCAATATCCATTTCCTGATGAACTTGCCAAACCTGTGATAGAAAAGGAGGAAATTATCTTCAGTCTCTTAGGGCAGCCAAGATAACGCAGGGAGAAAATGCTTGGGATCAGGTCTCTCCTTCGTGTGTGCCAGAACGATAGTCGATAGTTATGATTATAATGGTACCTGAAAAAGGGAGAGTGCAAAGGACAAGGACAGCATTTGCACATTTAATGGATTTTAGGTTAAGAGACTGGCATTTCCATACAGGATGAATATGCCTTTCCAGGACAGACTTCAATGAGTGATTGATTCATTAATCTTGAGTAATTCCCCAATCCAGACAGTGTAATTTATTTAGATGAAGATATCTTTTAAACTAATATGCTCTCGGACCGAGCAGTCAGACATCTCTCCTTATCTTCTTACCTGACCAGTATCTGACAATTTAACATATATATAAGAAGAAATCACCCCCTTCTCTTAACGCACTCACTTCAACATACATACTCCTATGGACAATCAGCTCCACACCTTTCCTGGCACTTTCTTTTCTTATGTGTAGGAGCCCTCACCTTTTACATCTGTCTTGTATCACAGCAACTTAGACGCGTATACTACATTGTCCATCCCATACAATAAGACATGTTGGAGGGGGAACAGTAGAACTATATACACTCTAGGCCCGCCAGGTTGGCCCCAGAGCTCCTAGCCTCCTCATCATCTCACTGATTCACTTATCCAATACTCATGTACCCGCTTATCAACCCCCCAAACCCTCCTCCCCTCCCATCTCCCAATCTATAAGATATATCCACTTCCTTCCTAACCCATGGTCAATCCCTCTTCCCGTTCTTTTCTCTTCTCTAAATATTCTTCTTAAAAGCCTAGTCACAAACCTCTGACCAATTAACATGAACATTTACTAGACTGTATAAGTTTACATATCTACTAAGGAGCCTGCTGATGATGTTAAAAAATGCTTTGAAAATTTGAAAATTTGAAAGTTTGAAAGTATGTATTTTCATATTTTTTTATATATCATGTATCATTCCATATTCTCAATAAAACAATTACAAAAATAAAAATAAAAAATAAAAAATAATAATCTGTACTGTTGATAATCATGCTATGTTGAATCTGCAGTTTTCCTCATTGTTTATGCATAAAGACTGTATAAAAACCCCTAGCTTTATGTAGATGGTGGTGACTCTTGTTTTTCCTTGCAGGGTTAGTGTTCTATATTTGAACCTGACAAATCGATTTCTTGCTTTGTATTTTTGTATATGTGTCTTAATGGATATTATTAGTTTACTTCGTATTACCTTTTCTAATGTATTTTGTAATAAAGCTCTTTAACTTCCCAAAAAAAACTAATATGCTACTGGATTCAAGACTTTTGTCTCTTCATTTTTTGTGACAATACAGCTCCAATATCGACAGGAAGAGTTTATTTCACAAAAGATAATTCTTCATCCAGATGTTGTAAGACTGGTGAATGGGAATGGCTCACTTCCATATTTGAAATGCTTTGGTCCACCTAGTAATGGGACCAGAGATACTGAGGAGTCGTAGAATGAAACACTGATTAAAAAACTAATTGAGAATTCCACAAATCTATGTACATATTTTGCTGAACTTCAGAACAACTGAAACTTTATCCTAATATCTGAAAGTAGAAGAATGTCCTAGTCCACACTTCTATGGTTCTCAATTTTTATTTTTAATTACTTTATAAGAAATAAGGAGTTGCTGCAGCTTATCTAAGCTGTCACTGCTTGTTGCTATTCAGATCACTTACTTTTATATGTTAAGAAGTAGAAACACATTCTCTCTACTCAGGACATTCTGGTTTGTCCTTCATCTGAGGTTTCTGGTTTGCATTTAAGTTGAATTAATATAATTGCTAATTTATACATTTGTAGAGAAACACAAGCCAGAAACCCCAGAGAGGGGATTAACAAAAGCATTTCAAAGGGGGAGAAGGAATCTTCACATTGTCAAATAAAATTCTCCAGGTACCTAAAAACAAAATCATTGTTTATGAGACTTTCAAGATTATTTGTTTCACTTTTGTGTAAGGAGAGTGTTTATGTAGACTATGGGGAACTTTACTAAGATGTTTATAGATTTTCAGGTTGGTTGAGTATAACAAAGTGATAGATATATGTAACTCATAATTACTTTAAAAGATGTCATTCACAAAGTGGTGAAATGATGTTGGGGCATTACATAAGTCAAAAGGCATAGCCTGTGACACCGCAGACTACCGCGGCATCCCTTTTTCGGACCGCAGTTGGGCCAGTAGTCCGCAATTCGGGACGCCAGAACCACTGCAGCCCTTTTTCTGGTGCTCGTTTGGTGTTTTGTGCTGTGGTGCGGCCCAGGAGGCACATTTCGTGCTCTGGTTCGCGCCGCAGCCCCTGGCAGCCTCTCTGAATTTCCCTTCCCACTTACCTTACTTGGGTCCTTTCTCTTTTTTCTTATTTTTCTTCTGTCTTCATGTCTTCTTTCTTCTTGGTCTTCCATATTGTCTTCTTCTTTAGTGTTTGTCTTCCCAGCATGCCTTGTTCCTTTTCTACTTGGTCTTTTTTCTCATTCATTTCTATGTGGTCTTTCCCAATCCAAGATGGTGTTGTACGTTCTTCCTGTTTTGTCACTTCCTGTTTCATGGTATATAAGCACTGCAGTTCCCTCCTTCCTTGCGTTGCAATCACTTCCGTCTTGGTGGTGATCCTCGCTCCTGTTTCCAGTTTTCTACTCGCTCCTGCTTTTTCCCTGCGGAATCGACTACTATTTTTTGCCTTTTTCATTGTTTTTTCCTCTTTTTCACAAGTTCCTGTGATAGAGGTTTTTTCCCCATTACTTGAGTTTTTCCTGTGGGACTCCTTCTGGAAGGAACGGTCTGCATTGGCGTTTTTTCTAGTCAGCAGCATTGTGGACACTAGAAGGGGTCGCCCTTATCTTGGCCAGTCCACAATCAGTAAGAAACCATACGTCCCTCCAAGTTCCTCAACCTATGGCGGTAAGAGACATGCACACCGTGATATAGCAAGGTATTCTTAGTGTACCCATGTAGTGTAGAACAGTGTTTTCCATTCAACCATTTCTCAAATTCTCACCAACCACAGGCACTCTTTAGATCCAATTTGGAGACAATCTTTTCATCTTTGATTATATTGAGTTAAACTGACATTAAGGGAAGAGAGGACTGTTATGGATGGTGATTGCGTTCAATGCTCTTATGCAGCCTAAGGACTGTATTCCATATTTCTCTATTAGGCTTGAGAACAAAGAATATAGGGCCTCCCACTGGAAATGCGGAGTACCAAGTAAACCCATCTCAAGGGTTTCATAACAGTACTGTCTTCACATGTCATCATTCTTGATAGTGAGAGGATACTTTTTTTCTGTTTAGTACCTTTTCTCCCAGAATCAAGATTCTGACACAGTTGTACTCCCTATGAGGAGGGTATGATTCACTCCTTTCTTACTGAAGACATCGTCAAAATATTGATAGGCTGATGATAAGGTTAGTTTTTTAATCTGTTCTCAAATTAGATGATTACCCTTATAAAGCAAAACAAGATGTCGACTCCTCTATTGCCTAACTTGGGTAGCAATGGTGACAACAATAAAGGGAGGAAACAGTAATTACTCATTCTTGTCAGGTGATTATAGTGGTCATTATGACCCTGGCGGTCTTCGGGCCGCCAGGGTTAATGTGGCGGACGACCGCCAGGGTTAATGTGGCAGTATCACCACCAACAGGCTGTCAGTGAGGAGCGCCACATTATGAGTGTGGCGGGTTGGCTGCTGCCAACTGGCCACATCTCCACCCATACCGCCATGGTGGTATGAACCTCCGTGCTGGAGATGTTCATTTCCGACCCAGCAGTCCACAGAGGACTGCCGGCGGTATTAGGAGTCGGCCCACCGCCATGGTTTCTGCAGCAGTAGCACTGCCACGAAAACCATGGTGGTAGGGCTACCGGTGACAGGGAATTCCTTCCCTGTCACCGGTAGACGGCTCCCCCCAAGCAAGCACCTGACCCCCCCACCCCCCTACAGTCACAGTGCCCCCTGCCCCCCCTACTCACATAGCACCCCCACCCTGCCTCCCCGCATACATGCACACAGACACCCACACGCACCACGCATACACCCACTCACCTACACTGCCAGACACGCATGCACTCGCACTCATCCGTACACGCATTCACTCACACACATCCATCCACGCATTAATTTACACAGTCACACACACTCATGCACGCATACACACAAACATCCAAACACGCATCCTCACACGCATACACACTGACATGCAGACAAGCACTCACTTCAACATTCATACATGCATACAACCACGCATACACCAAAACACTCAGTTGCATTCACACACACACACACACACATGCATACACACACGCAGACACCACACACTCAGACACGCACACACAACACCCCCTCCCTCCCATTCCACCTCCCCTTTCGGACGCATGATTTACCTTGTCCGGCGAGGAACGGGAGGGGGCGCAGCGCCCTATCAGCAGGACACTACCAGGCCGTTATAAATGGTCTTAATATGGCTGGCGGCGTCCTTCTGGCACTGGCAGTCTTCTGGCGCTTGTGGCTTTGGCGGTCTTACTAAGACACCGCCAAAGCCATAATGAGGGCCTATGTTTCTTCAACCTTGTGATGCCTACACACAAGAGAAGCACAGTGGCATCAATTACCTCAAAATGTAATGACTTCTGAGAGCCATTTTGTGTAACCACGGTTTAGGGGAAGGTTTAATGATTGATAACCACTGGAATCAAATCTGTACACTTAATCATCTTCAAACTATGTGTGTGTAGATGTGTAAACTCCAGGAAATCGTCATCTATGAAACAACCAGACTCCTACAGACCACTAATGCATATACTAGGGTGGGTCCTTCAACTGTAGCCAGTATATGTTGCAGGTGGACGTATGCCTGCTTGACAGACTGACTGACTATTGAGAGGTACTTCCTAGGTATGTCTTTTAAGACCAAACCAGAACATATGAGACCACGTTGGGACTTTAGGGCACAATGACTTCCTTTACCACAAAATAGGTACATACCTGCTTTATATCATCTTTCCTTAACTTTTGCTGCAAGGGAATTACAGATATTACTGATCTGCAGTGTTTCCTTGGTAGGTGCAGACAGTTCTGTTGTTTAATTCAGCCATTGGCTACTGCCCTCTCAGACCTAAACACACCCCTAAATTCAGTATTTAGGGGCACCCCAGATCCCAGAAAATCAGATTCCTGCAACCTGAAGAAACAAGAAGGACTGCTGACCTACAAGCCTGCAGAGAAGGAGGAAGACGACAACTGCTTTGGCCCTAGCCCTACCAGCCTGTCTTCAACTTCGAAAACCTGCTCCAGCGACGCATCCGACCGGGACCAGCGACCTCTGAAGCGTCAGAGGACTGCCCTGGACTAAAAGACCAAGAAACTCCTGTGAACAGCGGCCCTGTTCAAAACCAGCTATTTCTTTGCAACAAAGAAGCAACTTCCAAAGAGTTCACGTTTCCCGCCGGAAGCGTGAGACTTCATACTCTGCACCCGACGCCCCCGGCTCGAGATCCAGCGAACAAACACCTCAGGGAGGACTCCCCGGGGACTGCGAGCCCATGAGTAACCAGAGACGACCCCCCTGAGGCCCCACAGCGACGCCTGCAGAGAGAATCCAGAGGCTCGCCCTGACCGTGACTGCCTGTAACAAGGGACCTGACGCCTGGAACCAACACTGCCCCCGCAGCCCCCAGGACCTGAAGGAACCGAACTTCAATGCAGGAGTGACCCCCAGGCAACCCTCTGCCTAGCCCAGGTGGTGGCTGTCCCGAGAAGCCCCCCCTGTGCCTGCCTGCACCGCCATTGTTTTCTATCTGAAACCCGACGCCTGCTTTGCACACTGCACCCGGCCGCCCCTGGGCCGCTGAGGGTGTGTTTTGTGTGCCTACTTGTGTCCCCCCTGTGCTCTACAAAACCCCCCTGGTCTGCCCCCGAGGACGCAGGTACTAACCTGCTGGCAGACTGGAACCGGAGCACCCCAGTTCTCCATAGGCACCTATGTGTTTTGGGGCACCTCTTTGACCTCTGCAGCTGACCGGCCCTGAGCTGCTGGTGTGGTAACTTTGGGGTTGCCTTGACCCCCAATGGTGGGCTGCCTATTCCCCAGAACTGAGACTTGTAAGTGTTTTACTTACCTCCTAATCTCACCTTTACTTACCTCCCCCAGGAACTGTTGATTTTTGCACTGTATCCACTTTGAAAATAGCTTAATGCCATTTTTACAAAGACTGTATGTGATATTGCTTTTATTCAAAGTTCCTAAAGTATCTAACTGAAGTACCTTCCATTTAAAGTATTAACTGTAAATCTTGAAGCTGTGGTTCTTAAAATAAACTACGAAAAGATATTTTTCAATATAAAAACCTATTGGCCTGGAGTAAGTCTTTGAGTGTGTGTTCCTCATTTATTGCATGTGTGTGTACCACAAATGTTTAACACTACCCTCTGATAAGCCTACTGCTCGACCACACTACTACAAAATAGAGCATTAGAATTATCTACTTTTGCCACTATCTTACCTCTAAGGGGAACCCTTGGACTCTATGCACACTATTTCATATTTTGAAATAGTATATACAGAGCCAATTTCCTACACAGTCATTGTAGCCAGAACCCCAGGTATTCGTGTAGACGTAATGATTGATCAATAGCCATCTGCAATAGCCAGTCTTGGGCCCAACAATAGGCCCTGCAATCAAGCAGGAGTTTCTTTGTCCAATAAAGCAGGGGATGGACCTGTGTGTCAGTTTTTTGTTGTTTACGGGCCTTTTTCCATGTAGTTTTGTAGTTTGGGACTCTCCACCCCCCCAAGGTCCACCAAGGAGACTGCTGATGCCTCTTGAGAAGTCTCTGTGTCTCGTGAAGGTGGTATGCAGATCATCTCTCTGGCCTCCTCTGGGGTGCATGCCACCACACGTTTGTCTTGGTAGGTGAAATGGAGGCATAGGGGGAAGCCCCATCGGTATGGAATGTTTCATTCACGCAAGTGTAGGGTAACAGTCCGGAACTTCTTGCGACGAGCCAACATGTGTGCAGATACATCTTGGTAGATAGAAAGATTGTTGCCCATGAAGACTATTGGTTCTTGAAGTCTGGCCGCTTGCGTTATTTTCTCTTTGATATGGAAGTAGTGGACCATGGCGAGAAGATCAGGTGGAAGGCTTTTCTGTTGTTGATAGATTAAAAAGATCCTACGTGTTTTCTCTAAAAGCACCGATTTGGTCACAGTCTGGGTCCAAGAGATGGGCAAAGAGGGCCTGGATGTGGGTCTTGAGATCCGATGTGGCAAATGATTCCTCTGGCATGTATATTGTTATGTCTTGAGCGATTCTCTGGGTTGTCCAACTTGTCTTGGATTAGGTCATAGTTCTTTTCAAGTTTCTCAATGTGCGTTGTCTGATCAACATTTTCCAGGCATTGATCAGCAAAAGTCAACTCGACTGTAGTTGGGCAGGAGTCCCATTGCCGGACAGACTCGTCAAGGAGTATGTGAAAGAGTACATGTAAAGTCTTGGCAGAACGTATTGATGTCCTTATGAAACTCAATCAACAAGAGGTATATGTCCCCTTTGGTAGATGGAGTTTAAATGTCCATCGACACCTCCAATAGTGGGCCGACGAGAAGGCACTATCTTCCCGCGACCAAGTAGTGAGGTCAGATTTCTGATGCATGTCTCTTCTTGATGAATTCGGAGGAGATTTTGCAAAGTTGGTTGCCATATTCGATAAAGAGGACATGGGAGACATAGATATTTGCCATGGCGTATCGGAATGCCTCTGTCACCAAGCAGGGTTAGCAAGAGCGTTGGTGGGGTATAAAACTGAGCAGAAAACTCACCGAAGCACTGCAGGGAGGGGGCCAGTGTCACCTATGTATACCAATGTTTAGGGAGGACCATCGGAAACACCCCTCAAGTAATTGCCTTGAATCTAAGCGACCAAGCATCAAGATAAATCATGTTCAGTTTGTAGACAGGAAATATGAGTAGGCCGAGGCGCAGTCACTGGATACTTGGGATCGCCCGTAAGAAGCCCAAGCCACAGAGGTAAGGTGAGGTGCAGTTATTGTCCTCAGGATTGGCACAGCATCCAGATGCTCAAAACTGGAGAAGCGGAGGCCCCCATGAGGGTTATTAGTTTTTAGGCAAGTCACCCCAGGCTAGGCGTCCATCTTCCATCCCACTCCGAGGGCGACGTAGATGCTAGCGCATTGGCAGGTACCCACAAACCAGTGCCTGTGGCATAGGTAAGTCACCACTCTAGCAGGCCTTACAGTCCTAAGGCATGGTGCACTATATCACATGTGAGGGCACAGCTGTATGAGCAATATGCCCCTACAGTGTCTAAGTCCATTCTTGGACATTGTAAGTGCAGTGGGCTGGAAGTTTGTCATTACGAACTCTACAGCTCCATGATGGCTTCACTGAAACTGGGAAGTTTGGTATCAAACTTCTCAGCACAATAAACCCACACTGATGCCAGTAGTGGATTTAATGTAGAATGCACCTGGAGGGCATCTCAGAGATTCCCCTGTATTTGACCAAACCCTTTAGTGTAAGGCTGACCCGTCTGTGACAGCCTGCCACTAAAAGACAGGTTTCTGACATAATGTGATGAAAGTCTTTGTGCTCTCTAAGGCCAGAAACAAAGCCTGTTCTGGGTGGAGGTGTTTCACACCTCCCATCTGCAGGAACTGTAATACTTGGTGGTGTGCTTCAAAGGCTCAGGCCTCCTGTTACAGTGCCCCAGGGCACTCCAGCTAGTGGAGATGCTTGGCCACCTGGACAAAGCCCCACTTTTGGCAGCAAGTCTGGAGGGAAAATTAGGTATGTATTTGGGAATGTATGTATGTGCTGGGAGAGGTGCAAGGGGGCAGTGAATACGTGTGTAGGTGCGGTGTTTGTGTATGTATGTTAGTGTGAAAGGGGGTGTATGACGCAAGTGCATAGGTGAGTGGGGGTGTGATTGTGTGTGGGAGTATGTGAGTGCATGTGTGTGGGTATGTGGACCTGTGTGCAAGAGTTTCCTGGCAACAGGAATGCTTATTCCTGGCGACAGGGTGCAAGAACGGCAGCTTTTTCTGGCGGTGCGACCAGCAGAAAAATGCTGGCAGTCTCCCGCCTCATGACACCACTAGTGGTATCACGCCTTCCGCCATGCTGGAGGTGCTCACCTCCAGCCCGGTGAAACACGGTAATGTGGCGGGACGGGTGGAGGCTCAGCAGTTTGGCTTCGGCCAAACCACCTAACTCCTAATTTGGTGGTATTCACTGCCGACCCACTGGCAGTGACACCACCAAAGCGGCCCTGGCGGTCTTCAGACCGCCAGGGTTGTAATGAGGGTCTATATCCCATTTTGACATAGTATATACAGAGCCAGCTTCCTACAGGGAGACATTGCTTTGACCAAAGAGGACAAAGCAAAAGCTTTCCACGATTTGGACTAGACTGTGTACACATTTGAGACACCTGGGTTAGGGCCACAAAAAAAATATCTAGAGGAAGTTCAAATGCCTCGAGTCACGGAGGACAAAAACCAGGAACTGTGTTGTCCAATGTAGGATGGGGAGGTTCAACTGGCAATAACTTCACTTAAAATGCACAAATCACTGGGACCGATCAGTTTATGGCTCAATTCTATAAAACCTTACACTCTGACCTTGTGCCGCACCTCACTTGTCTCTTTAACTAAATGGCATCCACTCGCATGGATATACCCTCTATGAGGAAGACATTGATCTTGGTCAACCCTAGACCAGGGAAGGATTTTCACTATTGGACTTCTTACAGGCCGATTGCCTTACTTAATTTAGATGTGAAAATTTACACCAAAATTCTTTCTGCAAGATTACAAGGCATAATGCCTGACCTGAGCCACCCAGACCAATCTGGCTTCATCAAAAGGAGACAGACACATGACAGTTTGAGAAGAGTTATTCATCTGATTGAAAATGCAACTAAAATAATTACTCCTTGCAATCCTTCTGGCGTTGGATGCTGAAAAAGCCTTTGACTGATCCTTCCTCTCCCAACCTCTCCGCAAATGTGGCTATAGCTTCAAAGCCATGGTTTAGGCAAATTATGCAAATCTTCTCTCACAAGTGGTAGTCAATGGGTAGGATCTGACTTCATTAAGCTAGAACATGGCACACGGCAGGGATGTCCACTTTCACCACTCTTATTTGACCTCTGTATAGAACCCTCACAGCTAGAATACGGGCTACCCCGGAGATTCGAGGCATACCCTTTCGCCAAGATGACCATAAAATCTCCCTCATTGCAGACGATGTACTACTCTCCCTCACCTCACATGTATCCTCACTCAGGGCCTTGCAACAAGAATTAGCTCACTATGAAGAGGTGGCAAGCTATTATATAAACCTCCATAAATCTTTGCTCCTTAACTTGACTTTGTCCAACATGGAAAAAGGGAAAGTAGAGTACTCTACTCCCTTCCACTAGGTGAAGAAAGAGCTTATTTATAACTAGGAATTAAAACAATACACCAGTAGTGGCAGACCTATACTATGCTTACTTTCCGCCACTTTTACACCAACTGAAAGCGGGCCTTAAATAGTGGGCCCCTATGTATTCATCATTGCTAAGTCAGATAAATGCAGTTAAGATGTAGTTCTTGCTACGATTATTGTATCTATTTAAAGGGCTCACCATAGAACTCCGTCAAACGTTTTTGACAGAGCTTCGATCCATTGTTGCACGTCTCATATGGCAAGACTGTAGAGCCCAACTCCCCTACAAACTCTTGAGACTCTCGAAAAGAGCGGGCAGGTTAACACTCCCTGATTTACTTCCTTATTATACAGCAGCGTAACTCAGAGTGATATTGGAATGGTCAATGAAAGAATAGGACAAACATTGGCTGAATATGGACAGAGCGATAGTGGGACAGTACATAAGAGATGTCTTATGGATGCCAAATCCTGTCCAATCCCCTAACGCATTTCTCAGCACCCACATGAGAACGATTCTTGTGAAATGGGATATCATAAATCGAGTGACTGGGTAGGCGACCTTTCCCTCGCCATACATTCCTATCCACTTTCACCCGGCTTTCCCTCTGGCACTCAAACCAGGCCCCTTTGAAAAAATGGATGGCAGATGGATGTCTCACTATTTCCAATCTCTTCCACGGTTGGGACAGTCTAACCTTCGAAAATTGTCAACAAGATTATGGCCTCTTATCCTCTGAATGATATCATTACACACAACTGAAGCACTGGGTCCTTCAATTGGACATGCTTTTGGCCGCCACTAGAGACCTATCCCCAATAAAGAAGATTGTCCGGCAAGCCACGAGGGCTAAAGGCACCATCTCCTACTTATACACCCACCTACTGAATACCCTACCTGCAAACCAACCACGACATGTCCACTTGAACTACAATTTTGGGCAATTCCATTCCAGATAAACAATGGCAGTTGCTCAGGGAAGACATAAGTAGATTCAACCATTCCATAGGAATGAGGGGAGCTCACTACTGTTTATTATATGACTGGTCCATCGAACCCACTAAACTTGAGGTAATCTATGCCGCCTACGCAGACTTGAGTTGGAAGGGATTTGGCCTGCTGGGAGATTTTTAACATATCTGGTGGGACTGACCACACATTCACCCCTTCTGGTCTGAAATTCTGGCACAGATCAAAACCATATTAGGCTACGCGATTCTATCTACAACAGGCTTCACGCTGTTAGGACTACACGACGAGACGCTCAAACACCAGACCTCCAGTGATCTATCCATCCTATGGCTGTGCCTAAGAGCTGCTAAAACTGCATTAGCAGCAAACTGGAAAAAGGCCACAGCTCCCTCCCTTTCCCAATGGCATACTTGGCTCTGGCAGGCCTGATGATGGAGGGGATGGCAGCTATTGTTTCAGAGAACTATAAGAATTTCAAGTATTGCTGGGGTCCGGGTGACATTTTTAATCGGAAGGTCTTCCACTCATAGCATGCCCCACCCGCATTAGAGCTCTTCACCTATTCCAATTCTAATCATGTCTTCCAGCCCCTCCCTGTATCACCTGACCAGTTCCTGGGTGCTCCCAGATTGCTTTCCCGCTCTCCACCACTATGCTCTCCAGAAATTGGTAATACTAACTTATGTGTTTTTTGGTTTGGGTTTGGGGTGGGGTTAAAGGAGAGTTCTGCGGCAGTGACAAGAGACAATAGATTGTAACTACAGGTGTCACCAACTAGTAGCTTTCTTTACCACTTGATTGATGCATTTTCAATTATATATTTTCTCTGTACGACGAAATACCCTGTTAAAACCCAATAAAGAAAGTGTGACAAAAAATGTTAATTTTCACCTTTTGGTAATTTCCTCAACTGTCCATAACTGTGTGGGGCGAACAAAACGCCCAATTTCTTCTGTGGGTTTTTTTCCAAAACGGGTGAAAATTCATTCAGGTTCATGTCTTTAAAATACATACATATCTGCAAAGAAAAAAATGGCAAAAGTCTGCAGACCAAATGAACATAAATTCTGACTGGTTGATAGAACGGATGAAAATTCTCCACACTCAATTTAATGTCTGCGAGTACTACAATAGAAAAAAGTGGTCGATATAAGCACGTTTTGCTCAGCCCAAACACAGGAGGGATCACGGTACACATCACGTGGGTGGGAAATTCCCTTCAGCCTCAAAAAGCAAATTACTCTGGCCTTAACACGTTTGTGTCAGTTATTTTTTCTATTCACGGCAAATACCAAAAAAAAAGAACACTTACTAGCGCCGAAATGTGAAGCCAGGTGTTTCCAATATTCTTTTTTTTTAAATGTATAATCCCATATAATTTTGATAAAATAGTACGGAGACGTAGTAGACTAGGGTACTTTAAAAAGGCGTTAAAAACTCATTTAGTTTTAATGCACACCACAGAATATAAGATTCTTGTAGGTGCATAGAAAAGGTACTGTTGGCTTTGAACTTCTTTAACTTAAAGACAATTTAAACACGCAAAGATGGCAAAAAAACAGGAAAAGAATGGGAAGAAAAATGAACTGGGAAAGTTAAGTATTAGAAGACCAGCCAAGATAGTTAGGTACATTTCCTTTTAGGTGAATGTGCACCATGGACGTCATTTAGGGGTCGCAGATGTGACTCGTGGCTGGCCCTTTGCACCCCTGACACTGCCTTTGCGACCCCTGGCTAAAGAGGTGGCAAATTCAGTGCCACATAGTGGCTGCTCAGTTGCAACGTCAATCTCTTTGTTTTCTGTTAATTTGTGTTACACTAATAGCGAATAATAACCTATTATTTACAATTAGTGTAATAAAAAGGTGGTACAATTCGCTGGGGATATTCATTCCATGGAAGGTGAAGTAAGTAAAAATGTTTTTAAATGTATGTTGTATGCGTGCTTGTGGGTGGTCGTGAGTTTATGCGAGAGTGTGTGTGTAAGTGTGAATTTGTGTGTATGTGTAAGTAAGTGTGTGAGTGAAACTGGAGGTCAAAGAGCGTGTGATGTCACTTCTGATACCTCTGGCATTTTGGCGAATTGAAGTCCATGATGTGCACATGTGGTCAGGTGAAATTTAGCCGCTCACAATGCTGGGGAGACAATAGCTGAAATGGCCTCACTTGTTGTGTCATGCTGTATACTGTGGTGGGTAGAAGCAAAGTGTGCATGATAGATGAACAGCTGAATGGATCAAGGGACCAGACCCAAAGGCCCGCTATGTAGCCTTATAGGTGTATATGTGAATGCATATTTTTATTTAGAATTTTGTTTGTTACATAGGGACAAGGCCAAACCTAAAAAG
The DNA here is from genome assembly GCF_031143425.1 of Pleurodeles waltl. Lineage (NCBI taxonomy): Eukaryota > Metazoa > Chordata > Amphibia > Caudata > Salamandridae > Pleurodeles > Pleurodeles waltl. The sequence continues at coordinate 1,371,189,848 of NC_090440.1, forward strand.
TGATGTTTTCTGAGCCATATGAACATTTACAAGTCAGTTGTAAGTGTTATAAATTTAGATTCACAAAATAATGTGCACTATAGACCTAGACAAAGATCTGTGTTTTCTTACCTCTCCAAAAGAAACAAAAACACATTTTTGATGGACATCTTATGGTATTACCCACAGGACACTTGAGGATAGAGTAAGTGCTTTGCAAGTTATTTTGTCAGGGTACTAGCCACAGGGGTGGCTAGGGCCAGTACTTTCAGTGTTGGATGAAGGCTGGGGACAGAACATTCCATGGAAAAGGGAATGGATTGAGAGATGGCTAAAGGCCTAGTATGTGGTGGGTTTGGCAGAAAGGTGTGTCCAAATGGCACCGGTGGTGGGGTACTTGATGGAAGATGTGTCCAAAGCCACCATCCTACATTCAGTATCCTGAGGTTCCAAGCCAGTGACACTAAGGTAATACAGCTGGTTTGGCCAAAGGTCACTCCTAATAACAGCCAAAGGTCAGGCCTAGAAAGAATTGGTGTGACACTGGAGTTGAGTAAGTATATCATCACAGCTCGCCATAAGCAAAAATGCATGTAATGCAGTGGTCAGCTAGTATTGGTGTGGCAGTGGACTTGAATAAGTATATCATCACAGCTCGCCAAAAGCAAAAATGCATGTAATTTAATGCTGTGATTAGCTAATTACATTAATAGGGTATCTTTATTATGAAAAACATCCTAATGACGAGAAAGGACATGAGTTGAAGGAATGTTATGAACCAAAAAAAGAAGCACTGAAATCACATGTAATGATGAGCTACACAATGACAAGTCACCCTAGGGACTGCACATAAATGACATCATACATGAACTCACTGGTGTCATCAATGCAATATGTGAATCAATGTCACTGTGACCAAAATGCTTACCTATTTACATTCTTGTAGTCAAAGCAGATGTGCTCACAAAGGTAAGGTAGAGAAAAATGTACCACTACCTGGGACCACTAATAGGTGTCCTGGCGCAAGATAAATACCCAAGTAATGACAGGTCCTTTCACGAAGATTAGGTCAAGATGAAAAGTTACCGTATAGCAGACTATTACTAGATGTCCCTGTAGTCTTCATTTTTTTTTTTATTGAAATACAAATTGCAGAACTGCTTCCCATGAAAAACCTTGTGGACTTGTTTGGCCTTTTTTTCAAAGATTTATGTTGAATTATAATATATTTAATGAAAATGCTGCATTTTGTTTAATCATAGCTAATTTGTATGCCCATATTATACTGACCGTGAACAACAAGAAACTCATGAATTATTTTTAATTAATTTGTGTTATACATTTAGATTGGTCATTCAGGATCCAATCAAGCCAAAACAATTTATAAATAAAATGTATGTAGAAAAAATCTTTTGAGGGCACAGAAAAGATAGGTAACTATTCTGTGCTTCAGTATGAAAAATCAATCATGTAAGGAAAGTGAATTTTTGGAGGTTTACCTCAACTTTTTGCCCCCATGTTTGTCTACTACGTACTGGTGTAATGGTTTTGAAATGCCCTGAGAGCTGCTATAGCTAACTCAATGCAGATGCTGTGACCCTTAAGATGGTGTATGTTTTATTGGCTTGTCCCCAAATGGCATAGCTTAAATTACCTGTAAGTCCCTAGTATATAGTACCACGGGTACCTAGGGTCTGTAAGTTAGAGAGACTGCAGCACTTGTCGTGCCACCCTGGGTAGGACAACATAAAGCTTGGCTCCCAGTCTGCCACTGCAGATTGGAAGAGCAGTTTGAAACTGCTAACTCAACTTTGCCATTTAAATTAATAGCAAAGGCCAAACCTCCCTTTTTAACGAACATAAGTCAACCCTGTGGTAGGACTAACGAGCTGCAAGGCAGGGTGCTGTATATTGTAAAATGGGACATGTATTTTGTACATGTTCCAGCAGTAAAAACTAATTGTTGTCGTTTTTATTGTGGAAAGGCTAGTAGCCCCACTGACTAGTATAGAGGTGCAGGATGGCACCTCAGTCCTGCTAACATCTGAATGGGACTACTAAGTTTGGTAATATTTGACATCAACAGAATCAGTGTATTAAATCTGATTTCATTATTAAATTGAATATAATGTCACTGGTGGGCAAAGTGCAACTTTAGAAGTTGCCACTTTAGCTGCCCAAGTTTTCAAGTGTCCATTTACTGGTGTAGACAGAGCTTGTCCTACAGACAGCTTTCTGCCTTCCTGTGGAGACATACTAATGATTTCCTGAAAAGGATACAATAAGGGCCTGCAGAGGACAGAGGTGTACCTCCCTCCTGCAGGAAGCCACGTAGGTGTTAGCACAAAAGGTGAGCTTCAGGAGAGAAGCCACCACTGAAAGGCAAACGGGGACCACTTGGGAGAAGGGCTGCTCTACTGTTTAAGTAGACAGGCTGGCACTAAGTACATAGAAGGAGAAGGTAGTTGTCGAACCAGTTTTTCCTGTGGTGTGTTACCCTGAGGTAGCCACACCCTGAGGGTGGGCTTGGGAGCTCTGAGTGTCGAGAGAGAGGTCTTTCCATCTTGGGAGTGCACCGAATGATGCATTCTTGGGATAGATGCCACCCTTCTCAGGAAGTGCTCATCAGGAGGGAGGAAACCTGGTAGCCCATTGGTTTTCAACCACATCCTACCCTAAGGGCATTTTCCAAGCAAAAACAGTGCACGCCTGGCACCCAGACTTCAGATCTTGATCGATTTGGAAGAAGGACCGCCCTACTGCACTGAAGGACAAGCAAACTGATGAGAACTGCACCTGCTGTACCTGGTTGATAGAGAAGACAGGGTATTGTGCCTGTCGTCTCCTGCTCAGGGACAAGCTTTCCACAGAGCCCATTCAAGCTAAGAGATCTCCAATGGCCAGCTGACTGGCCTCTTGTTCGCAGCACAGGGACATACCAGCTGAAGAAGCCTCCTGGGACAAGTTGGTAGCCCAAAGTCTTCAAGCCGCAACCACAGCTGCCATGCAGCATCGAGGACCAAGACTTGATGCACAATGTTGAACCTCAGAAGGTAAGTTATTGACTCAGGAAGGATTGGCCTGTCACCGTGACAATGGGAGACTGGTAGTCCACTGGTGACTGAACTTGAGCCAGACCACAGATGATTACATGGGACATCGGTCCTGCAAGCAGGACTTCTCCCACCTTTGTAGACTTAGAAATCCCTGCAGGAAGATCCCTACTGACCACATTGTATCAACAGCACCCTTATAGCATCTTCCGCATACTTGATCTCTTGCGTAAGGACCGCTCCATAAGAATCCATTGCACCACAGATAAGGTATATGTTCTTTAGGACCTTGTTGGTTCCCCCTAGCTAGCAACCTCCCAGAGTTTGTTGGCCCAACAACTTCTAACTGACTGCATTTACACTTACCTAAGTTGTCTTTGAGAAAGTTGCTCAGTGTCCAAATCGTTGACTTTGCCAAGGCTTGTTTGTTGTTGAATTAAATTCACTGATTTACTTTTTCCTGTAAAATCTATACCTCCCGGACCCTCCAGTGGATCTTTTTTGTTTCAGTGTCTAAATTCTTATACAAATAGAACCTACTTTTATAAATTGGTGTCAGATTTCTTGAGTGTTATGTTGATTTCTTCTTCAATTGTTTTGGTGCTGTTTAAATGCTTACGCTCATTCATCTGTGCAAGCCTTGCTGCTCAGTGCCACAGCTAACCAGTATTGAACTAAGGGTTTGACAGATGAAACCCAACGGTCCTAAAAGTGACTGGTAAGTGAATTACATGGTGAGGTTGCACCTCCACACCATATAATACACGCTACGTCCTCACAAATAGTTTTAAAAACAACAGGAAAACACGAATATTTACATTTTATACAAGACAAGGAAGTACATACAAATCAATGAGAGGTAACATATATACAAAAATCCATCAGCTAAGATTTACAAGTCTATAAATTCACAAAAGGTGGTGAACAATACAACTCAGCCTAACAACCAAAATCTTAACAGCAAAAATACAAAGGATTGCAATACAAATAGCTCTACTTTATGTGGGCTGATGTACGCACATTTTCAACATTTTGATCTCTTAGCAGAAAACATCCATGAGACCATCTTCAATACTATATTTGTTTAGAAGGACCATCTAGTGAATAGGGACGTCCATGTAGACAATATTAGGGCCAGGTATAATTTTGATTACTCTGGAGTAATCTGAATAATTTCAGTAATTATGTGTTACTAGTTGACGCAGAATTCACAATAATAATTACCCCTGCTTGTGTAATTTGGGGAAAACAATCCTACCGCATAAGCTCATTAAGCAATGATGAGTGGCCACTCACGCTCGCTATTTGTGTTCTGCTGCACTTGGAGCTATTCCTTAATGCAAAATGCATCCTTGTGTTTATTATGGATACAAGGGTGCATTTTGCGCTAGATGCCTGGAGTAAGCTGAGAATAAACTCTACTCCAACAGCACATTTAAAGCTATTTCTTAGTATGATTTTCTTCTTGCGCACATTTTGAATGGGGGAGAGGAGTCACTTTGCGATAAGAAGATAGAGCTAAATGCCAGGGATTCATTTAGTGGGACGTCTTCTTGATAGTCGTGTTCTCTTGCATTTAGTACTATTTCTTACCGCAAAATGCATTCTCACACCCATTGTGGATGACAGTGAGAATTTTTGCACTAAGAAATAGCGCAAAAAGCACAATTATTCTATTACCGCAATTATGCGTAATGTCACAGAATTTGTTGGTAATTCTGCGTGATTATGATACACAAAATTACATGAGTTATGGCCAAACCAAGACAATACCTACAAGTCCAACGCAACATACTTTAACTCTGGAAATCTAATACTGTAGTATTGAATTTGCAGAGATACTGCAGTTAATATACAAATTATCTGTGTGGACAGTCCACAGCTTCAGAAACAATTTATGGCATCAAATACACCCAAAAGCAGCAGCACCAAAGTCCATCATCTACAATTGTTGCAAAGAACATTCACCCACCTCCTCAGGAAGGATTTGTTACCCTATTTTGTTCTAGTCATTTTATCAGGAGCAGCTCACGGCAAGTAGAAGGGGCGGGAGGGAGGATTAAAATAAAATGAAAACTAAAATTTAAAAAAAAAAACCACTTACCTAAACACCGCTCCTGCTTCTCCTTGCTGCATGCACAGGCTTCCATCCTGCCCTGCAGCCAACCCTGAGCGCGAGGATTGGCTGGGAGCGCCCAATCTTTCCGAGATTGAATAGACAACATGTTTACATTTTTTGTACCAATCTAGGTAACTATGCTTTGGAATGATACAGTAGTATTCAGGCCTGGTGGGCGTAGTTTCCATGTCTGAATTTGTTGACATGACTCCCGCTTGTGATTCATTGTGGGCATGAATTTAGCTTCACTGAATAATTACTGAACAGCTTGGATTATGTGCGGTGTTTACGTGCATTATGGAGAGATTATGTAGGGACTTCGTGTTTGTGATTTAAGCAAAAGTGGTTATAGTTAAACTATTTTGCCTGAGTTCTGTAGGACTAAAATGTATCTTTTGCTTTTCAGTACTTTATGCTGAAATGTCATTTTTTATAATATTGTGCTATTGAACTTCTATGCTCCTTTTGTTTTAATCTGAAAGTGTGCTAATTATTTGGAGCTCTAATTATTTGAAACACCATTGCTTTAATCTATGTTCATTATGTCTTATTTCCTAGAAAGATTACTTGTTATTGAAATATTACAGATTAAATTGTTGACCGAACTTTTTTGAATAATTACTTTTCAAAAGATACAGGTACTGAATACTCATGACACCTTATATAAAAGATCTTTAGGTGTTTTGCCTAACATTTTTCAAATTACTAGTGGGGTGCACAACTTGTGGGGAGTCAGACTCTTTTATATTTCACTTGGTTGCAAGTAATTTTAAATGAATCAGATTATAACTATTTCAGGAATAATTTCACAGTAGTTTCTTGTCTTTCTTTCACAGTTTTACAATCTGTAGGAATTTCACTTCAGTGCACGTACACTCACTCTTTAATTCGTCTAGTTGAACAGCATGTCACTAATATCTAACACTTTAAAGCATGCCTTGTTTTTGTACTTTTTTTCTTCATATCAACCCTCTCACCTCTATGGTCGCAGGGGGTCTCACTCAGAATTGCTCTGCTTCTAAAGGTTTTGAGATATCTTTATTTGTATAATTAAAAGAACGGATTATGTATTATTATTATTTCTTTCTATGTTTTAGTTTGTTATTTCTGCTTTTTATCTCTCTTTTTATCTATTAATGATGGTTTCCCTGAGTGCAAATTTTTAATAGCCCTTGTGGGAAGCTGGGTTACTAGGTGAGGAGGTTGAAATCCTACTCAAACAGCAATCACAATCCTTGTCAGGGAGAGGCACGAGCAAACCTAAAATTAACCTGTGCTCAACCTACGGGTAGTTTGGCACAGAGCAGTCAGGTTTAACTTAGAGATCATGTGTAAAGCATTTATGCAACACTTCCAACAGCAGTAAAGTGTAAACACAACACAAGGCAATTCACACACTACTTTAGAAACATAGACTATAATGTAATAAATAAAACAATACCAAAATGACAAAAAATCAATCAATAGAACTGGAGATATGCAATTTAAAAGATTTAAGTGAAAATACCACCAAAAAGCCCAAAGAGCCACTTGTGGCTAACTGGTCATGCGAGACCGGGAGAAAGTCACACGTTCAGGCCAACCACGATGGAGCGTGGGTCGGAGACAAGCACCAGGTTCGCCCCACTGAAAAGTTACCTTCTCAGTTTGACACAAAGAGTCCCGTTCGTGGTGGAGGGTGCCAGGTGGACCAGTGAAGCGTTGTGAAAGGTCATTGATGTAGCGTGAAGACCAGACCTGGACAGTACCTCACTGTAGCGCGAAGATCCTATTGTCATCACTAGAGCATGGACCGAAGCTTCGCAGCAGTGCTTTCCGTGAGCGGTCAATGCTGTACCAGGAAGAGTCAAGTTGATGGAACTTCATGTTAGCGGGCTGTGTGAGTGACAAGGTTTTGGTACCAACAGGTCCGTCTGTGGTTATAAAAAGCTCAACAACTTTAATTCAGCCTCTCTGAGGCCACACCAAGGGTCCAGGGCCTGAGGGGCACCACTTGGGATTAGGGGCTTGCTCCAGCTAGATCTGGGTGCTGATGCAACTGGTTGTGAGCCTGCTATATCCCTGTGGCTCTGTGCTGGCTAGCAGACTAGTTTTGGAGGTGATCTGGGAGTCCTGGGTTCAAGAGCAGGACCAATCCCTCTGACTCAGGCAGGAGGGGAGCGTACAGCAGAGCAGCATTCCAGCAAAGCAGCAGTCCGACAGAGTGGCAGTCCTTTCACCAACAAGGCAGTCTGTAGACGGGTCTCGGAGACCGCGTCTTCCTTACCCAAGATTCGCCATTCTTCGGCAGGCTTCCCCGAGACGGCGTTGCGTTCCCCTGGCAACGAGGGGACGCCGCGCCGTAACAGCTGCAGCGAATTCCGGGTTCCGATCGGTGAAAAGAGGAAGGACAACGATCCTGAGGGGGAGAGCGAGACGGAGAGAACGCCGACCGCGGGAGCAGACATACCGGCAGCAACACCGAAGACGCAGGAGCCCGACTTCAGAAGGAAACGGCGAAAGGAGAGACGCCGAGGACGCGAGAACTCCGCCACGACCCCGGAGGGTCGTGGCTTATGAAGGTACGGTCCCTCCTAGGGGCAGGAGGGTTACGGGGAACCACGAGCACTGGGAAAGGGTACCAGGGAGGCGGGAGGAAGGCCGGGGATGGTTATTGATGTACAAGGGAAGGGGAAGAAAAGGAACCCGGCACTGCACGGACACCCGGAACCCCAAACCCCACATCCGACACCCCCTCACGGACCCACCCTGCTTGCTGCCCTTCCCTCTATGAGCACAATAAACAAACTCCGATCCCACAGAGGGACTTACCCATTTCTTTCTTTTCCTTCATGCCCCGGAATCTGAGGGAGACGTCCACATCTTCCACCGCCGGGACAGACCAGAGGGAGAGGAATCCTAAGGAAGAAAGAAACAAATTAAGAAGAGCCGAAAAACCCGAGACTTACCGAAACCTATAAACCCTGAACAAGTGAATATCCTGTGAATAGAAACAGAGAATAAAACTTAAAGCATAAAACCCATATACGACCTCTCTGACTCTGCTTGATCCGCTCGTATATCAGCCCACCACAGTGGTGTCAGAAGTGAGATCTGAATTCCCTGGTGGGCTTACGAGCGAGAGACATCATGAGTGAATCCCCTTCCCTTGAAGATATGATTAAGCAACTTGCAGAAGGACAAAGACATCTGCAGTTGGTGTGGGAAGCACACCAAAGAGAGGCCAAGGAAGACCGGGAGGCCTTACAATCGGCCTTAAAGAGTCAGGCTACAATTTTAGCCAGTAACCAACTAGTGCATGAAACCGCATTACAAAAATTAACCGATACAATAGCGGCCAGTAAGGTGCATCCAAACGTTCCTAGTTCGGTCCTACAAAAATACCAAGAGGGGGAGGACCCAAATTCGTTTTTCACTAACTTTGAGAGGGTAGCCTCATCTGCTCAATGGCCAGAGGACCGCTGGGGTCAGTATGTGGCACCCCTGCTTACTGGATTCCTACAGACAGCATACCAGTCCGCCAACCCTGATGGTACGACCCCTTACAAAGACATAAAAAAAAGTATCCTGGCGCGAGTACGACACGATACGGAGTATTATCAGTTAAAATTTAGGAAAATAAAGTGGAGTACGAACGAAGACCCTCGCTCCTTCTACTTTCGGGTAAAGGACTTGGCTCTAAAATGGTTGGGACCCATAGGGACAACCCGGGAGGATGTCATTAAGACAATTATTTTAGAACAGTATTTAGATTCCTTGCCTCCTAGTACCAAGAACTGGATCCGACAACACCCAAAGGTGGACACTGAGGTTGCTATTGATTTGGCTTGTGCTTACCATCGCTCCGCAGAAATTAAACCCTTATCTCCAAGACCATTCCAAAAACCACCCACCCCTACATCAAAGCCAGTTCCCAGGTATTTCACGGAAGAAACCCGGTTTCCTAAACCCATAGAACATCACCCTATGCAGTCCCCACAATGTTTCCATTGCGGGGAGTGGGGCCATATTGCAAGAATATGTCCTAAGAAGGCTGAAGGACCGGAACCCATGGAAATTGGGGTCACTCGGCGTAGAGTTCTCTGTACAGGGAAAGGGAATGAGAAATTTAAATACGCTGTCACCATAAATGGACAGGCCATTTCTGCATTAATAGATTCAGGATGCAGCCAATCGGTAATCCGGAAAGATCTAATCCCTCTTGATACTTCAGATACTGATCAGTGGGTCTCCATCTGCTGTATACATGGAGACAAAGGAAGCTAACCCCTTGCGGTTGTTAAAATTGAATGGGGCCCCTTTCAGGATATGGTTCCAATAGGGGTTATGGATCGACTAATCGAGGACTGCATTATAGGAACTGATTATACACGAATCTATGATCTATTAGACCAAATCCGCGGGCCTGTCATAAATCCCGAATGGTGGACCGAAGCCCCTTTTTCCAATTCTACAATTGAAGATACTCCCAACCGGAAGAAACTCACGCGCAATGAGAAAAGATGTGAGAAAAACCGGTATCATGAAGCCCGAAAGATTACGGAAGGTCCTAAGATAGTAGCAGAAATTAACAGCGGCCCCATCTCCTTTCGAACCAGCCAGAGAGAAGATCCTACCCTTTCCCACGCCTGGAGCTCGGCCAAAACGGAGATCACCAATGAGGTGGGTCCTTATTTTCTTGTCAAGAAAAACCTCCTATACCGAATAACTATGACTGTTACGGGAGAAACCAAGCAACAATTAGTAGTCCCTGAACCATTTCGGGCCCAAGTACTGTTTTTAGCCCATAACCAACCCGGGGGAGGTCATTATGGCCGGGAAAAAACAGAAGAATATCTTATGCGTAAATTTTATTGGCCCGGAGTGTATGCTCAGATACGCAGATACTGTTCCCAATGTCCTAGATGCCAATTAACTGAACCAGGAATGCCCAGGAAAGCACCGCTATACCCTTTACCCTTTATTGATATCCCTTTTAAACGGGTGGGTATGGACCTAGTCGGGCCCCTACTTCCCTCTTCTAAAGGACACACTTACATTTTCGTCATAGTCGACTATGCGACTAGATACCCCGAAGCCATACCCCTCTCCAGCATGACAACCAAAACAGTAGCACAAGCCATGATAACAGTGTTTTCCCGAATAGGTTTTCCCCAGGAAATACTGACAGATCAAGGTACACCCTTTATGTCAAAACTCATGAAACGAAATATGTCAGATACTAGGGCTCACCCAACTAAGGACCTCGGTCTATCACCCCCAGACAGACGGGTTGGTAGAACGATATAACCACACTATAAAGACACTGCTGCGGAAAACTGTAGATGAATCCGGTCGCAACTGGGATCAGAAGCTTCCCTTGGTCCTGTATGCCATACGAACCCACGAACAGTCTTCTACAGGACACAGTCCCTTTGAATTAGTTTTCGGGAGACAACCTCGTTGTCTCCTAGATATGGCCGCCGAAACGTGGGAGGAAGAGCAGGAAGAAGGGAAACCCCTGATTGACTAAATCCACCAACTCAAAAGTCAGTTACAGACCCTCTGGGAAGACGTCCATAGTCATTTAGTCACGGCTCAAGCACAACAAAAATCATACTATGACAGGGGAAGCAAAATGCGCTCTTTTCTCCCAAATGACCAGGTCCTCATCATGCGGCCTACATCTGATCATAAACTGATTGCTAAATGGCAAGGACCCTATAGGGTTATTAGAGCAGTCTCTCCTGTTACCTATCTATTAGAGATGAATACCTGCCCGAGGAAAACACAAATTTACCATATAAATTTACTAAAACAATGGAGACCTTCAGAGGAGACGGAGGAACAAACAGCCACTGGTTGTTTTGTCTCCTCCTTCAAAGAAAGGGAAATAGACCTATGCCCTTTAAGAATAACACATCCAGAAGAGAAACCCACTATTAACACAGAACTAGCCGAAACTGAAAAAACCCAATTATACGCACTGATCGAACAACATCCCCAATTCTTTTCAGAAATACCGGGAAAAACTTCCTTGATATATCACCACATTAAAACACCGGTAGGACACGTAGTACGTCATCGTCCTTATCGCATCCCTGAAACTCGAAAACCCATAATCGAAACCGAAGTCGAAAAAATGTTGGCACTAGGTGTCATTGAACCCTCTAACAGTCCCTGGAATTCCCCTGTAGTATTGGTTCCTAAACCAGACGGATCGATTAGATTTTGTATTGATTTTTGCAAACTTAATGAGATCTCCCTGTTCGACACATACCCTATCCCCAGAGTAGATGACATCCTAGAGAAACTAGGGAAAGCCCGCTACTTATCCACCCTTGATTTAACAAAGGGGTATTGGCAGATCCCCCTCCATCCCGATGCCAAAGAAAAAACAGCCTTCTCAACCTCCTCCGGTCTCTATCAATTCACAGTCTTACCTTTTGGTCTTTACGGCGCTCCCGCAACTTTCCAGCGCCTGATGGATCGAATCTTAAAACCCTTCCAGACCTTTACCGCAGCCTACCTAGACGACATTATTATCTTTAGCGAAACCTGGCAAGATCACTTACTACATCTTCATACAATCTTTTCCGCCTTAACTGAGGCCGGTTTAACTGCCAACCCTAAGAAATGTTTACAAGGAAACACTGAAGTCTCATATCTAGGTTATGTCATAGGGAACGGCACTCTACAACCGCAGAAAAACAAAATGGAGGCCATACTCCAAGCTGCGAAACCCAGAACGAAGAAAGATCTACGATCATTCCTAGGCTTAGTAGGATACTACCGACGATTTATCCCCGGTTATTCGACCATTGCAGCCCCTCTGACTGATCTTCTGACTAAACAAAGCCCCACGAAACTTGCCCCATTCACCGACACCCAACAGGGTAGTTTTGAACGATTAAAACGGTCCCTTACCACAGACCCAATACTAAAATGTCCCGATTTTTCAAAAAGTTTTCACTTATATACTGATGCTTCGGACGTCGGTCTCAGAGCGGTACTCACCCAGCCAGATGAAGAGGGTTTCGACCACCCCGTAGTTTTTTTTAAGTAGAAAACTGTTTCCAAGAGACACCCATTACCCGACTATCGAAAAAGAATGTCTCGCCATCAAATGGGCAGTTGACTCTTTGCAGTATTATCTATTGGGCAGGTCCTTCGTCCTCTTTACTGACCATGCCCCTCTCACCTGGCTTGCCTCTCACAAGGACTCTAACGCTAGAATACTGAGATGGTTCCTAGAATTGCAACCATTTACGTTCCAGGTACGCCACATTCCTGGTTCCCAACAGGGTCCCGCCGACTACCTCTCCCGGTTTCCTCCTTGATCCTCCTCGGTCCTCGAACAGTCCCGATCATGGGAAGGGGACTGTAGACGGGTCTCGGAGACCACGTCTTTCTTACCCAGGATCCGCCATTCTTCGGCAGGCTTCCACGAGACGGCGTTGCGTTCCCCTGGCAATGAGGGGACGCCGCGCCGTAACAGCTGCAGCGACTTCCGGGTTCCGATCGGTGAAAAGAGGAAGGACAACAATCCTGAGGGGGAGAGCGAGACGGAGAGAACGCCGACCGCGGGAGCAGACATACCGGCAGCAACACCGAAGACGCAGGAGCCCGACTTCAGAAGGAGAGAAGAGACGCTGGAAACGGCGAAAGGAGAGACGCCGAGGACGCGAGAACTCCGCCACGACCCCGGAGGGTCGTGGCTTATGAAGGTACGGTCCCTCCTAGGGGCAGGAGGGTTACGGGGAACCACAAGCACTGGGAAAGGGCACCAGGGAGGCGGGAGGAAGGCCGGGGAGGGTTATTGAGGTACAAGGGAAGGGGAAGAAAAGGAACCCGGCACTGCACGGACACCCGGAACCCCAAACCCCACATCTGACACCCCCTCACAGACCCACCCTGCTTGCTGCCCTTCCCTCTATGAGCACAATAAACAAACCCCGATCCCACAGAGGGACTTACCCGTTTCTTTCTTTTCCTTCATGCCCGGAATCTGAGGGAGACGTCCACATCTTCCACCGCCGGGACAGACCAGAGGGAGAGGAATCCTAAGGAAGAAAGAAACAAATTAAGAAGAGCTGAAAAACCCGAGACTTACCGAAACCTATAAACCCTGAACAAGTGAATATCCTGTGAATAGAAACAGAGAATAAAACTTAAAGCATAAAACCCATATATGACCTCTCTGACTCTGCTTGATCCGCTCGTATATCAGCCCACCACACAGTCCTTCTTCCTGGCTGAGTTTCTATGGGTGCTGAAGTATACCGACGAGTTGGTGTCTAAGGTCCAATATTTATACCTGAGTCTTCCTTTGAAGTGAGAGAAGCTTCTAGAAGTTTCCCTTTGAAGAGCACAGGTTTCCTGCCATTTCTGCCCTGGCTCCAGACCAACTACATGGGTATGCAGCCCATCATATGGAGGCAGCACATAGCCTATCCTGCCAGTGAAGGGCTGTGACTTTGGGCGGCCTCTGCCCCTTTCATAAGGGTGTGAACCCAAGCTTCCAGAGAAGGGGTGAAGGAAGGTTCCATCTCATTATTATGAAGCATTTGGCGAGAATGAGGGGGAGGTCCAGAAAATGGATTTCCATCCTGGGTTTTCAAGGACGTTTAAGGATACTTAAGGTGCATATCTCCCAAGAAATAGTTCCCAATATGCCTGTGACTTCTTTGAGATGCTGCAGTACCACCTCTCAAAAATGGTGACTCTGTTGGCAGTTCCATAACACATGCAGAAGTCCTGTGGTGGGATGTGACCTGGCACAGGTGTCTGAGAACCCTGGAAAGAATCTACAGATCCAGTGAGCAGAGAGAGATATGCTCTAACATGACATGGACCTGGATCAACTTTTTACAGGTGTTCTTAAAAACCCTGATCAGGTAAGCCTGTGCCTTGGCACATTCCTCCTCATGCAGAGATCTGCCAAAGTCTTCCTCCCATGCTTCCCTCAATAGTTGTAGGGAGATCTGGGTTTGCATTGTTAATGCCCCAGTAAGCCAGATGATCAGGCTACAGCCATCTCATAAAGTGTATTAGACTTGGAGGAGTTGGTGAATGGTTGGCTCAGCGTCCAGAATCCTCCAAAGTTTGCAGAGCATTCCTTTCAATGTGGTGTACATAGAAATTGTTCCTCATGGAGGTCAAATTGATCTAACATGGCCAGAGAAGACAGGAGTTGTCAATTTTGGAATAAATCACCTCGGGGGATGATTCTAGTTTGGGTTCAAAGACTCAGTTCCTGGCTAGGCACCAACCACGTGAGTCCACAGGCCCAGTAAAGGGGCAGTGAGGACCTATGGAATCATGGAGTGAGTAAGCTAGAGCACACTGCTAGAGCAGGTGAGCACTACCCAAAGTAAGTGCATGGAGTCAGGTTTGAGCTTGTTCCCTAGAAGTACAAGCATTAAGAGTGATGCTTGAGAAAGCAGAGGTTTAACTGTACATGTGTACCCTAGGAAACAAAGGCTAACCAGTATGATAGCCATTGCAGTTGAGAGGTCACATAATAGTGTTCAGAATTGGAGGCCAAGGGCCTCTCTGGTCATCAGGGAGCTGTAGTTTTGTGAGTGCCACTCACCTGAGAGAGTTGTGCCGAATGAGATCTCACAAGAGGATATGCAATCCCCGAAAGAATGTATGAGGAAGAATAACAGGGAGGTTAGCAAAAAGTAAAGAAGAGGGGGAGCTTCACCATCTTAGAAATGCTATTGTGCCCATCACTGATAAGGGGAGAGAGCACCACAGTGCCACTTGCGAGCAGTGTGACTACACCGCCAATGTAAGGATGGCTTTAAGCAGGTTGAGGGTAGAATGGAGAATGTTAATCCCCAGGAATGTTAAGGAGGTGGGCTCCCAGGGGACAAGGCCTTCTCTCAGATCAAGGTGCATCGGTCTCATCGCCGGAGTTGGGGTACGTATGCAGGATTTAGGTCCAATGACATGTAAGCCCAAAAGGTCACTGAATTTGGCTAAAAGCTGTGCGATGTGGGAATGATCAGAATTTTTAGGTAGAACATCATGACGATGACGACATAGAGAGAGAGATTGTATGCTGCTGTCTGGAAGGGGTATACCCCAATCCTTGCCACTCATCCTGGCCTGGACTGCTATGGATTCCATTGTCAGTGCAAAAAGAAGACAAGAAAAGAGGCATCCCTGTCTGGTGCCCCTACTGTCTAGCATGGTATACAAAAGTCTTCTCCATCGCACCTTCATCGTGGGGTTTGTATACAGAAAGTGAATCAACTGGATGAGGTGGGAAAGCCAATTTGTGTTAACACGCCACATAAGTATTCCCGCCCAAGCATATCAACAGCTTTCTGCAAGTCCAAGACCAGGGCAGCAGCTCAGGGCCCACACCCCTGGGCATCCTCCATAACTCTGTAGAGTTGACAGATATAGAAGGATGCGTTCCTGCCAGGGACAAACTCTTTCTGGTCTGGGTGGACAAGACACATAACCACTTGTCAAACATGGTTGGCCAAGATCTTACTGAGGATTTTATTATCCATATTTAATCCAAGAGCGCTAACAAAAGTAAGTGAATGGAGAATGCTAATCCCCAGGAATGTTAAGGAGGTGGGCTCCCAGGGGTCAAGGCCTTCTCTCAGATCAAGGTGCATCGGTCTCATCGCCGGATATGGGGGAAGTATGCAGGATTTAGGTCCACTGACATGTAAGCCCAAAAGGTCACTGAATTTGGCTAAAAGCTGTGCGATGTGGGAATGATCAGAAGATACATTTTTTAGGTAGAACAGCATGATGATGACATAGAGAGAGATTGCATGCTGCTGTCTGGTAGGGGTATGCCCCAATCCTTGCCACTCATCCTGGCTTGGACTGCTAGGAATTCCATTGTCAGTGGAAAAAGAAGACAAGAAAAGAGTCTTGTGCCCCTACTGTCTATTATGGTATACAAAAATCTTCTCCATCGCACATTCATCATAGGGTTTGTATACAGTAAGTGGATCAACTGGATGAGGTGGGCCCAAAGCCAATTCGTGTAAACACGCCACAAAAGTATTCCCGCCCAAGCGTATCAACGGCTTTCTGCAAGTCCAAGACCAGGGCAGCAGCTCAGGGCCAACACCCCTGGGCATCCTCCATAACTCTGTAGAGATGACAGATATAGAGGGGTGCGTTCCTGCCAGGGACAAACTCTTTCTGGTATGGGTGGACAAGACACATAACCACTTGTCAAACATGGTTGGCCAAGATTTTACTGAGGATTTTATAATCCATATTTAATCCAAGCATAGTTGGGAAGCATCCCTCCCCGGCAACCATCTCATAGAATATCATCAGTTTGGGGGCCAACATGCCCACATACATCTTGTAGAATTTGGCCAGGTGACCGTTTGTCATGGGAGTTTTCCTCACTATCAGCCCTAGTATGGCTGCCCATACACCTTGCAGTGTACTGGGGACACCCAACCCCTCCTGGTCCTCTGGAGAGAGTCTGGGGAGAGTTGTGACTGCTAACTAAGCATGCTAGGTGATGTTTGGCAAGAGCCTGTGTAAATGGTAGATGATGCAGTATATAAGTACCATACAACATAATAGCATATATTTGGGGCGAAGAAAGAAAACACTTCGTCGACATACAAATTAACGGATGAACATTTAGAGTAAATGTAAGGAAATGCCACCTTGGCATGGTTACCCCCTACCTTTTTGACTTTGCGGATGCTAAGTTTTGATTGAAAGTGTGTTGGGACCCTGCTAAGCAGGCCCCAGCACCAGTGTTCTTTCCCTAGACTGTACCTTTGCTTCCACAATTGGCACAGCCCTGGCACTCAGATAAGTCCCTTGTAACGGTTCACCTGGTACCAAGGGCCCTGATGCCAGGGAAGGTCTCTAAGGGCTGCAGCATGTCTTATGCCACCCTGGGTACCCCTCACTCAGCACATGCACATTGCCTCACAGCTTGCGTGTGCTGGTGGGGTGAAAAAGACTAAGGTGGTCATTCTGACCTCGGCGGTAAAAGGCGCCTACCGCCGGTCAGAAATCCTCCATAATCCCGCCGCGGTCGCGGAAACCCGCCACGGTCATTCTGACCCGCAGAAGGCAAACCTCCGAAAATCCGACCGCCACAACAGACCGCCAGACCAGCGGTCGGTGGAAAGGTGGAGGTGACAAAACCTCCACCGTCACGCCAACAGAAATACGCCCATGCCATTACGACCCACGAATCCACGCGGCGGTCATTCAAACGCGGTATTCCATTGGCGGGACACACCGCCGCGGTCAGAATACACACAAACGAACAAAACTCAGCCACATTGGACGATTTGAATCCCACACACCTGATACACATACACACACCACTCCCACACACACAATACAATATAAAACACCCACCCACATCACCCACAAACCCCTACGCTAAAAAATTCGTAAAGAAGGCAAGAGCGAGACACCAGCATCCAAAAAATAACAGCCACAGCCACTCAACACCATCACCCACACACTATCCACACACAAAACAACACACACCACCACACTCAACTCACTTAAATACACATACTCCACCCCACACATCATACACACCACCCCATGGCACCCCAAAGACAACCCCGCTTCACAGACGAAGAACTCAGGGTCATGGTGGAGGAAATCGTTCGGGTAGAGCCCCAGCTGTTCGGCACACAGATACAATACACCAGCATTGCCCGGAGGACGGAGCTATGGCAGAGGATTGTCGACAGGGTGAACGCAGTGGGACAGCACCCCAGAAATCGGGAAGACATCAGGAAGCGATGGAACGACCTACGGGGGAAGGTGCGTTCCATGGTATCCAGGCACAACATCGCCGTGCAGAAGACTGGCGGAGGTCCCCCACCTCAACCCCCACAATTCACATCATGGGAGGAGGAAGTCTTGAACATCCTGCATCCTGACGGCCTCGCAGGAGTCGGCGGAGGAATGGATACTGGTAAGTTGAAGCTTCAATACTGCTTCCCCCCCACCTGCATGCTAAATCAGACCCCAACCCTCACCCCCATCCTCGAACCCCACCCTCACCCCCACCCCCATCCTCACCACCACCCTCACCCCCACCACCATCCTCACCCCCACCACCATCCTCACCCCCACCACCATCCTCACCCCCACCCCCAGCACACCTATTCCCCGCCAATGTCTCACCATCACAACCCACACATCCCAAAACCTAGGCCTGCATGCGTCCACTAAGCATGGACACCCATCACCAAAGCATGCCCAATGCATATACACATACCCCCCACAAGCCACCCTCACCAAAGCCCCCACACACGAATGCCAGCACTTGGGGACACGAGAACCCACAGACACACCCATATGCCACACATTGAAACTATAACCATACCTCTATACCCCTGCAGGACCCGACCGTCAACACACCGCGGCGGAGGGGCCAGAACTCTCCACACCCCCCACCCAAGAGGCCGTCAGCGATGACAGCAGCTCTGTCGACCTGGACACCGATGACCAGCCCGGACCATCGGGGACCTCTGGACAGTCGGTTCCCCTCACACAGGCCCAGGCCACTACAGACCCAAACCCCTCTGGGAACACCAGCACAGCTCCCACCCAGCGGGCCCATGCCTCTGTCTCCAGGGCGCGTCAATCTGCGGTGTGTCTACCACTACAGGGCACCCAGGATAACCCACCACCCCAACAACAACAGGGACCTGGGGGCAGTGGTAGTGGGCACACCGGCCAGGGGGCAGAGGCCCAGGGAAACAGGGGAACTCGGAGGGCAGCTGTGCGACAGGGGGGGGAGGAGAGGCCCAGGGAACCCACTCTCCACGAGGTCCTCACCACCATCATGGGAGCATACAACCGCTCCCAGGAGACGATGGCGACGGTACTGGCCCGGTTCCAGGAGATCCAGGTACTGCAGGAGGAACACTATCGGGGGTACAGGGAGGACATCAGAGCCATCAACACCACCCTGGTTACCATAGTAGGGCTGCTGCAGGACCTCGTCAACAACAGGGCGGACACTCAACAACACCCAAGGGCCCCTGCCACTAGCCTGGACCAAGAACAGCCAACCACCTCCTCCGGCGCTAGTGGACAGGAGGCCCCCGCACAGCAGCAGCCCACCAGACCCCCACCTCCTGCAGGAGAAGAACCACCCCGCAAGAGGGCCCTGAGATCTCGCAAGAAGACAGAGTAGGATGTCAAGACCCCCGCCAGTAATGGATACCACCTGATGTCATCCCACTGTCCCACATTGTCACCCTGTCCATCCTTGAACTGCCCATGCTCCATCTCTCCACAGGCCTCTGGACAATGCACCTGTGTGACTGTTACTCTGGACTCTGCCATGGACATTCCTTCACCATAGCCCCCACCCACTTGAAACCACCCATCCCATTTTGAGCACTTAAATAAACACCTATTTTGCACCAAAATATCTGGAGTCTGGCTGTGATTTCAATAGATTGTAATTGACATGACAGTGCAAATATGTCCTTGTACATGGTGAAGTCAACAAACAGCTGCCACAAAGCTGTAGTCCATGGGGAAATGAAGCACAGGACTCGTAGTGGGGACCCCAGATCTGAAATAGGGAGGGAAAAGCCAAAACTCAGTCATCATACACTGGGGCAAATAGACAGGCAGCAGAGATGCTGGAGAGTAGTTAACATTTACTAAATTATCTTTGAAATGTTACCTGTGTCCTATTGGAAGTACTGTTCAATGATTCTGTCCCTGTTGTCTGTTTCAGCCCCGTCGTCTTCCTCCTCGTCACTCTCCTCAGGTTCCACCGCTGCCACAACACCACCGTCTCGACCATCCTCCTGCAGGAAAGGCACCTGGCGGCGCAAAGCCAGGTTGTGAAGCATGCAGCAGGCCACGATGATGTGACACACCTTCTTAGGTGAGTACATTAGGGATCCACCTGTCATATGCAGGCACCTAAACCTGGCCTTTAGGAGGCCAAAGGTGCGTTCGATCACCCTCCTAGTACGCCCATGGGCCTCATTGTACCGTTCCTCTGCCCTGGTCCGGGGATTCCTTACTGGGGTCAGTAGCCACGACAGGTTGGGGTACCCAGAGTCCCCCACTAGCCATACACGGTGTCTCTGTAGCTGTTCCATCACGTAAGGGATGCTGCTATTCCTGAGGATGTAGGCGTCATGCACTGACCCTGGGAATTTGGCATTTACATGCAAGATGTACTGGTCAGCCAAACACACCACCTGGATGTTCATTGAATGGTAATTTTTTCTGTTCCTGTACACCTGCTCCCTGTCTCTTGGGGGAACCAAAGCCACATGGGTCCCATCAATGGCACCAATTACGTTGGGAATATGTCCAAGGGCGTAGAAATCACCCTTCACTGTAGCCAATTCGCCCACCTCAGGGAAAATGATGTAGCTCCTCACGGATTTCATCAGGGCAGACAACACTCTGGATAACACCTTCGAAAACATGGGCTGAGACATCCCAGAAGCAATTCCCACGGTTGTCTGAAATGACCCACTTGCCAAGAAATGGAGTACTGACATGACCTGCACCAGAGGGGGAATCCCTGTGGGTTGGCAGATGGGGGACATCAGGTCGGGCTCCAGCTGGGCACACAGTTCATGGATAGTGGCACGGTTAAGACGGTAGGTCAGGATAATGTGGCGTTCTTCCATTGTCGACAGGTCCACCAGCGGTCGGTACACGGGAGGATTCATCCGTCTCCTCGCCCAACCCAGCGGACGGTGCCTAGGAAGGACAACATGGAGCACACAGTCAAGCAACCCACAGGTACGTACTCACAGCTAGCACAGTATACGATTCTCTATGCAGTGAATGGCGTGTCTGAGTGGCTATGCAAGGCCTAGGCCTGTGTGACGCAGTTGAAATTGAGCCATGTGGGCCCTGGAAATGGCGGCTGCCTGACCTGTGAAGTGTGACAATGGGATGTGAGGTCAATGCGCTGGCGTGGCACACCGCGGCGGGCGGCGGGCGAAGACCGCGGCGCAAAGCCGCATTGGTTAACATTGAAGCCTATGGGTTTCAGGAGCCAATGGCGAAGGGCGCCGGCGGTGGCGGGACGCACCGCCGCGGTACGCACCGCCGCGGACGTCACCGCCATTTTCTATCTACTTATCCACTTGCGACTTGAACTTTCACAGGAGAGGACCTATACTGCAAGTGTTGCTGTGACCTCGGTCTGGAAGGGACAATGGCTGCTGCGCCTGGGGAAAGGGCCCCTGCCTTCACTGGAGAGGAGTTGGAGAAACTTGTGGATGGGGTCCTCCCCCAGTATGCGCTACTCTACGGTCCTCCAGACCAACAAGTGAGTTTAATTCAATCTGGATTTGGGGCCACTGGCTGGCTTGGGGGCCTGGCGGGGGGCCTGGCGGGGATGGGGGGCATGTTGGGCCTGGCGGGGGGCCTGGCGGGGATGGGGGGCATGTTGGGCCTGGCGGGGGGCATGGCGGGGGGCCTGGCGGGGGGCCTGGCGGGGATGGGGGGCATGTTGGGCCTGGCGGGGGGCCTGGCGGGGATGGGTGGCATGTTGGGCCTGGCGGGGGGCATGGCGGGGGGCCTGGCGGGGATGGGGGGCATGTTGGGCCTGGCGGGGGGAATGGCGGGGGGCCTGGCGGGGATGGGGGGCATGTTGGGACTGGCGGGGGGCCTGGCGGGGATGGGGGGCATGTTGGGCCTGGCGGGGGGCCTGGCGGGGATGGGGGGCATGTTGGGCCTGGCGGGGGGCATGGCGGGGGGCCTGGCGGGGATGGGGGGCGTTGGGCCACTGGAAAGGAAAATGCTGACAAACTTGAACGTGGTATTTCTCCCTCCCTGTACGTGTCACATAGGTCCGCGCCCATGAGAAGATCGGGATTTGGCGTGCCATCGCCAAGGAAGTCCGGACCCTGGGGGTCCACCATCGACGGGGCACCCACTGCCGCAAGAGGTGGGAGGACATCCGCCGCGGGACCAAGAAGACCGCCGAGTCTCTGCTGGGGATGGCCTCCCAACGTAGGCGGGGTGCCTGCCGTCAACTGAGCCCCCTGATGTTCCGGATCCTGGCGGTGGCCTACCCTGAATTGGATGGGCGCGTGAGGGCAGCACAGCAGACACAAGGGGGTGAGTACAAGCATTATCTACTCTGTTGTCGCGCAGTGGAGGTGTCTGGTTGGGGGAGGAGGGCTGGGGGTCCCCCTAGGCCAGGGCGATATCTGTAGGCTGGGCATCCCCGTAAGCCCCTGTGTCCCCAGCCACCACCCTCAGTAGTTTGTCAGTACAGCCATCCCTGGGCCGTGTCATCCATGGGTGCAGTTGTCAACTCTAGGCGTGTAGGGCATGTTCCACGGAATGCGTAGCGGACCCCAAGTGCGCAACTTAGTGCAGGGGGCATCTGTGTCTGTCATGTCCGCTAACTGTACCGGAGATCCATGTACTCAATATCCCTTTATTTCTCTCTCCCCCCCCCCTTTTTGTTTGTCTTTCTGTGCTTGTGTGCATCAGCATCATCAGGCGGAGGAGAAGTGGCATCGGGGCAGGAGGGAGCTGCATCTCACATGGACCAGGAGGGCCATGCCACAGAGTCAGACTGGACCAGTGAGACGGAGGGCGAGGGGAGCTCCACGACGGGGACGACTGGACCCTGCAGCGACACGGACACGTCCTCGGAAGGGGGCTCCCTTGCGGGGGTGGCACCATCCGTGCCCCCCGCCATTACAGGTACAGCCGCCACCCAGCGCACCATCTCCGCCCTCCCAGCAGCCCCTCAGCGTTCGCCCCGTGCCCGCTCTGCCAGGAAGCCGGGCATCTCCTTCGCCCCAGGCACCTCAGGCCCTGCCCCTGTTACCCCCGCTGCCCTCAGTGAGGAGGTCATTGACCTCCTCCGAACGCTCATTGTTGGGCAGACTACCCTTTTGAATGCCATCCAGGGGGTGGAGAGGGAGGTTCATCGCAGCAATGCGTACCTGGAGGGCATTCATTCGGGTCAGGCTGCCCATCAGCGATCGTTCC
The DNA here is from genome assembly GCF_031143425.1 of Pleurodeles waltl. Lineage (NCBI taxonomy): Eukaryota > Metazoa > Chordata > Amphibia > Caudata > Salamandridae > Pleurodeles > Pleurodeles waltl. The sequence goes on from NC_090440.1 coordinate 1,371,212,963, forward strand.
AGGCTCTGGCCTCAGCACTGACGGCAGCCATTGTCCCTGTCTCCTGCCTGCCTCTACTAACTCCCTCCTCCCAGTCTCCTGTTCCTCTGCCTGTCCCACCCACACCATCAGACCAGCCTGCACACACCTCAACACCCAAGAGAAGCTCATCCAAACATAAGCACCACAGATCACGCAGACATTCACACACGCAACATTCCGATGCAGACATGCCAACAGTCACTACCACCTCTGTGACCCCCACCTCCTCGTCTCCCTCCTCCCTCCCTGTGATGTCTACACTCACACCTCCATTCACCTCACCATCAGCCAGTGTTTCCATCACCAGCACACCCTCCACTCCAGTCCGCACACGTGCAGTCACCACCCCCACTGCCATTTACACGTCCCCTGTGTCCTCTCCCACTGTGTCTGTCACCCCCTGTTCCACACCACACAAACGCAGCCACCCACCCACCCAACAGCCATCCACCTCACGACAGCCTATCCCTCCTGCACCTGCACCCAAAGACAGCAAACGTGACTCACCTACAACCACATCCTCTCCCTCCACTCCCATTCCCACTGTACCTACCACTCTCCATTGTCCCAAGAAGCTCTTCCTCGCCACTACTAACTTCTTTCCTGACCCTGAGCCCCCCCTCCTTCTCGTCGGGGTAAGAAGAGCACCTCAGCCACCACCAGCCCTGCAGCCCCCTTGACAAGGGTGTAGGGGTATTGGAGCCCGCCAGCCCGCATGTCTGGATCTTCGCCCAGCAGCAAGGGGACAGCCAGCCCACCCCCTGGGAAGAGGAGCAGAAGGCGGAAGGGGCGCCGCAGGAGCCCACCTTCTACATCCCCCCCGGACACCACCCAGAGACAGTCACCAGCCACAGCTCCAAAGGGAGGAAAGGGCCACAGGCCCACGACTAAGGAGGGCAAGGGCAGCAAGTCGGAGAGGTCAGGCAGCAGGCCTGCTGCCCAGGAGGAGCCCACAACCCCCATAGCCGCTGCCCCGGGAGGAACCGGCACAGCTGCCCCGGGAGAGCCCACCACCCCCATAGCCGCTGCCCAGGGAGGACCCAGCCCAGCTGGCCAGGAGGGCCCCACCACCCACAGCCCAGGTGGGCAGTGAAGGAGCACCATCCCCGCTGCCCAGGAGGGCACCACCAGGCAATTAGCAGTTGGCCATAGACCGTCCGCCGTCTCAAGAACCGCTGAACTGGGCCCTTCAAGGCAAGGACCGCTGAACTGGGCCCCGCCGTCTCAAGAACCGCTGAACTGGGCCCTTCAAGGCAAGGACCGCTGAACTGGGCCCCGCCGTCTCAAGAACCGCTGAACTGGGCCCTTCAGGGCAAGGACCGCTGAACTGGGCCCCGCCGTCTCAAGAACCGCTGAACTGGGCCCTTCAGGGCAAGGACCGCTGAACTGGGCCCCGCCGTCTCAAGAACCGCTGAACTGGGCCCCGCCGTCTCAAGCACCGCTCCGCTGGGCCCCGCCGTCTCAAGAACCGCTCCGCTGGGCCCCGCCGTCTCAAGCACCGCTCCGCTGGGCCCCGCCGTCTCAAGAACCGCTGAACTGGGCCCTTCAGGGCAAGGACCGCTGAACTGGGCCCCGCCGTCTCAAGCACCGCTCCGCTGGGCCCCGCCGTCTCAAGAACCGCTGAACTGGGCCCTTCAGGGCAAGGACCGCTGAACTGGGCCCCGCCGTCTCAAGAACCGCTGAACTGGGCCCCGCCGTCTCAAGCACCGCTCCGCTGGGCCCCGCCGTCTCAAGAACCGCTTAACTGGGCCCTTCAGGGCAAGGACCGCTGAACTGGGCCCCGCCGTCTCAGGAACCGCTGAACTGGGCCCTTCAAGGCAAGAACCGCTGGCCCTTTGGCAGACGTGGCAGGGCAGGATCTATCTCGGGCAGGGCTGCAGGATGTCCTCTGGCCAACTTGCCTCCTCCAGTGGCAGTGGGGTCTGTTATGGACTGTATGGACTGTGGCTTTGCTCTCCCCAGGATGGCCCAGTGGGCAGGCCACCCACTGTATGGACTGTATGGACTGTGGCTTTGCTCTCCCCAGGATGGCCCAGTGGGCAGGCCACCCACTGTATGGACTGTTTGGACTGTGGCTTTGCTCTCCCCAGGATGGCCCAGTGGGCAGGCCACCCACTGTATGGACTGTTTGGACTGTGGCTTTGCTCTCCCCAGGATGGCCCAGTGGGCAGGCCACCCACTGTATGGACTGTATGGACTGTGGCTTTGCTCTCCCCAGGATGGCCCAGTGGGCAGGCCACCCACTGTATGGACTGTGGCTTTGCTCTCCCCAGGATGGCCCAGTGGGCAGGCCACCCACTGTATGGACTGTATGGACTGTGGCTTTGCTCTCCCCAGGATGGCCCAGTGGGCAGGCCACCCACTGTATGGACTGTTTGGACTGTGGCTTTGCTCTCCCCAGGATGGCCCAGTGGGCAGGCCACCCACTGTATGGACTGTATGGACTGTGGCTTTGCTCTCCCCAGGATGGGCCAGTGGTCATGGAGTCCCCTCGTGGATCTGGCGTCGTGTACTCAAGTGGCTGAGGTGCCCCCCCTTCCCTTCCCCCTGAGGTGCCTGTCCTATTTTCTTTCTGATGCCCCTGCAGTGTTCTCTCCGTGGAGTTCTTGTCGTGGGACTGGGCCTTGCCCCTTTGCACAGGACCCCTGTGATCCACGGACAGTGGTTGGACTACATTTAGTAGCTGTATATATTTTGTACATAGTTTATTTATTTATTGGGATTACTGGTGTACATATTTCAATATACCTGCCCGTTTATGATCTCTTCTTTTGGTCTTTGCATTATTTCGGAGGGGGGTGGTTTGTGGGTTGTGACAGTGATCTGTGGGAATGCATTGATGTGTGTGTTGTAGTGGGTGTGGGTGGGTGGGTGTGTGCCGGTAATCTTTTCCCTCCCCTGTGTCGTAGGTGCAGTACTCACCGATGTCTTCCGCGCTGCCGGGCGTGCTCCTGGTATATGAGCAGGAATAGGAGTGCGGGGATGACCTGCAACTCTGGTTCCATACTGCCGGAATCTCGCGTGGAGTGCGTAGAGGTGAGCGTTTTCCCGTTCGTAGTCTGTTTCCGCCGTGTTCTTATCGGCGGTGCTCCCGCCCCAGAAAAGGTGGCAGATTGGTGGGTCGTAATAGGGTGGGCGGTACATTGTCTGCCGCCTGGCTGTTGGCGGGAACCGCCGCGCTGTTTGTTTGTACCGCTGTGGCGGGCGGAGTGTTAAGTTGGCGGGCTGTGTTGGCGGTTCCCGCCAGGGTCAGAATTGCATATTTTAGACCGCCGGCCTGTTGGCGGCTTGGCCGCCGCTTTATCACCGACCGCCAGGGTCAGAATGAGGGCCTAAGGGCCATATTTATACTCTGTTTGCGCCGGATTTGCGTCGTTTTTTTTTAACGCAAATTCAACGCAAAACGAACTCCATATTTATACTTTGGCGTTAGACGCATCCAGCGCCAAAGTTCATGGAGTTTGCGTCATTTTTTAGCGTGGACACCTTCCTTGCGTTAATGATATGCAAGGTAGGCGTTCCCGTCTAAAAAATGACTCCGAGGCATGTGCGCCGTATTTATACTCCTGGGCAAAAATGACGCCCGGGAGTGGGCGGGTCAAAAAAAATGAAGTCCAGCCGCTTTTGCGTTGTTTTTTAGCGCCTGGTCAGGGCAGGCGTTAAGGGACCTGTGGGCTTGGAAGGAGCCCAGAGGTGCCCTCCCATGCCCCCAGGGACACCCCCTGCCACCTTTGCCCACCCCAGGAGGACGCCCAAGGATGGAGGGACCCACCCCTGGGACATTAAGGTAAGTGCTGGTAAGTATTTTTTTAGTTTTTTTTTTGTGGCATAGGGGGGCCTGATTTGTGCCCCCCTACATGCCACTATGCCCAATGACCATGCCCAGGGGACAGAAGTCCCCTGGGCATGGCCATTGGGCAAGGGGGCATGACTCCTGTCTTTGCTAAGACAGCAGTCATTTGAATGGGGGTTGGGAGTAAAAAAAAAATGGCGCAAATCGGGTTGAGGCGAAAATTTTGCCTCAGCCTGACTTGCCCCATTTTTTGACGCCCAAGCTCCATTTTCCCCTACGCCGGCGCTGCCTGGTGTAAGTCATTTTTTTTCACGCACACCAGGCAGCTCCGCCGGCTAACGCCGGCTAACGTCATTGAATAAATACGGCGCCCGCATGGCGCTTCAGAATGGCGTTAGCCGGCGTTAACTTTTTTGACGCACAACTGCGTTGGCGCAGTTGTGCGTCGAAAAGTATAAATATGGCCCTAAGTCAACATGGCACTTCCCTCAGAGTGCCATGCCAACCTCACACTGCCTGTGGCATAGGTAAGTCACCCCTCTAGCAGGCCTTACAGCCCTAAGGCAGGGTGCATTATACCACAGGTGAGGGCATATGTGCATGAGCACTATGCCCCTACAGTGTCTAGGCAAAACCTTAGACATTGTAAGTGCAGGGTAGCCATAAGAGTATATGGTCTGGGAGTTTGTCAAACACGAACTCCACAGTTCCATAATGGCTACACTGAAATCTGGGAAGTTTAGTATCAAACTTCTCAGCACAAAAATAAACACTGATGCCAGTGTGCAATTTATTTTAACATACACCCAGAGGGCATCTTAGAGATGCCCCCCCGAATACCAACCCGACTTCTAGTGTAGGCTGACCAGTTTCTGCCAGCCTGCCACACACCAGACATGTTGCTGGCCACATGGGGAGAGGGCCTTTGTCACTCTGTGGCCAGGAACAAAGCCTGTACTGGGTGGAGGTGCTTCTCACCTCCCCCTGCAGGAACTGTAACACCTGGCGGTGAGTTCAAAGGCTCACCCCTTTTGTTCAAGTGCCCTAGGGCATCCCAGCTAGTGAAGATGCCCGCCCCTCCGGCCACTGCCCCCACCTTTGGCGGCAAGGCTGGAGGAGATAATGAGAAAAACAAGGAGGAGTCACCCACCAGTCAGGATAGCCCCTAAGGTGTCCTGAGCTGAGGTGACCCCTGCCTTTAGAAATCCTCTATCTTGAGTTTGGAGGATTCCCCCAATAGGATTAGGTATGTGCCCCCCTCCCCTCAGGGAGGAGGCAGAAAGAGGGTGTAGCGACCCTCCAGGACAGTAGCCACTGGCTACTTCCCTCCCAGACCTAAACACACCCCTAAATCTAGTATTTAGGGGTATCCCAGAACCCAGGAAATCAGATTCCGGCAACCTGAAGAAACAAGAAGGACTGCTGACCTACAAGCCTGCAGAGAAGACTGAAGACGACAACTGCTTTGGCCCCAGCCCTACCAGCCTGTCTCCTGATTCAAAAACCTGCAACCAGCGACGCATCCGACAGGGACAAGCGACCTCTGAAACCTCAGAGGACTGCCCAGGACTAAAGGACCAAGAAACTCCAGTGAGCAGCGCCTCTGCTCAACAACAGCAACTTCTTTGCAACAAAGAAGCAACTTTCAAAGACTTCCCATTTCCCGCCGGAAGTGTGAGACTTCACACTCTGCACCCGACGCCCCCGGCTCGAGATCCAGAGAACAAACACCACAGGGAGGACTCCCCGGTGACTGCGAGCCCGTGAGTAGCCTGAGACGACCCCCCTGTGTCCCCACAGCGACGCCTGCAGTGAGAATCCAGAGGCTCCCCCTGACCGCGACTGCCTATAACAAGGAACCCGACGCCTGGAACCAGCACTGCACCCGCAGCCCCCAGGACCTGAAGGAACCGAACCTCAGCACAGAAGTGACCCCCAGGCAACCCTTTGCCTAGCCCAGGTGGTTGCTGTCCTGAGAAGCTTCCCCTGTGCCTACCTGCACCGCTAGAGTGATCCCCGGGTCCCTCCATTGTTTTCTATCTAAAACCCGACGCCTGCTTTGCACACTGCACCCGGCCGCCCTGTGTCACTGAGGGTGTGTTTTGTGTACCTACTTGTGTCCCCCTCAGTGCTCCACAAAACCCCCCTGGTCTGCCCCTCAAGGACACGGCTGCTTACCTGCTGGCAGACTAGAACCGGAGCACCCCTGTTCTCCATAGGCACCTATGTGTTTTGGGCACCTCTTTGACCTCTGCACCTGACCGGCCCTGAGCTACTGGTGTGGTAACTTTGGGGTTGCCTTAAACCCCCAGTGGTAGGGGGTCTATGCCCAGGAACTGAGACTTGTAAGTGTCTTACTACCTCACAATCTAACCTTTACTTACCTCCCACAGGAACTGTTGATTTTTGCACTGTGTCCACTTTTAAAATAGCTTATTGTCATTCTAATAAAGATTGTATATGATATTGCTTTTATTCAAAGTTCCTAACTTACCAGTGTGCATTTCATGTGTTCACTTCAAATCTTGAACCTGTGGTTCTTAAAAATAAACTGAGGAAAGGTACTTTTCTACATAAAAACCTATTGGCCTGGAGTAAGTCTTTGAGTGTGTTTTCCTCATTTATTGTTTGTGTATGTACATCAAATGTTTAACAGTACCCTCTGATAAGCCTACTGCTCGACCACACTACCACAAAATAGAGCATTAGAATTATCTACTTTTGCCACTATCTTACCTCTAAGAGGAACCCTTGGACTCTGTGCACACTATTTCCTACTTTGAAATAGTATATACAGAGCCAACTCCCTACATTGGTGGATCAGCGGTGGGGTCTAAGACGTTGCATTTGCTGGACTGCTCAGCCAATACCTGATCACACAACTAAATTCTAAAAATTGTCTTTAGAAACTGAATTTGCAATTTGAGCTATTTTTCTAGATGTTTAAAAGTCCTGCTATGGTCTTGTGTTAGTCCCTGTTAGCATTTCTTTTAGAGTTTAAAAGTTTGTAAAAGTTTGGATATAAGTTCTAGAAGTAGTTTTTAGATCCTTAAAAAGCTATTCCAACTTTTAGAGTGATAATGTCTAGCACGGATGAGATGGTGGTGGAACTCAACCTCACCCCTTACCTGCATCTAGGGATATCAGAGCTAGACTCTCTGTAAGCTAAAAAATATAAAAACTGGGTCCAACCCTACCAAAGTTAAGCTCCAGGAGCTTTTGGCAGAGTTTGCAAAGGACCACCCCACTGAGGATAACCCTACAGAGGAGGAAGCTAGTGACCAGGAGGATGATTCCCTCCCTCCTGTCCCAGTTAGGGAGGCCAGGGTCCCTCAAACTCTGACTCCAAACGTGATAGTCAGAGATACTGGTTCTTCCACAGTGGAGACAAGTAACTCTGGAAGCATTGAGGGCAGCCTCAATGAAGATGACCTTCTGTTAGCCAGGATGGCCAAAAGATTGCCTTTGGAGAGACAGCTCTTAGCCTTAGAGAGGGAAAGACAAGAGATGGGCTTAGCTCCCATCAATGGTGGCAGCAACATAAATAGGGTCAGAGAAAGTACTGAAATGCTAAAAATCCCCAAAGGGATTGTAACAAAATATGAAGATGGTGATGACATCACCAAATGGGTCACAGCTTTTGAGAGGGCTTGTGCAACTATAAAAGTAAACAAATCTCTCTGGGGTGCTCTCCTTTGGGACATGTTCACTGGAAAGTGTAGGGATAGACTCCTCACACTCTCTGGGGCAAGGATGCAGAATCCTATGACCTCATGAAGGCTACCCTGATTGAGGGCTCTGGATTCTCAACTGAGGAGTACAGGATCAGGTTCAGGGGGGCTCAAACATCCTCGAGCCAGACCTGGGTTGACTTTTCAGTCAAAACACTAGATGGTTGGATTAATGGCAGTGATGTCAATGATCATGATGGGCTGTATGACTTGGTTATGAAAGAACATCTGTTAAATAATTGTTTCAATGATAAACGGCATCATCATCTGGTGGACCTAGGTCCAATTTCTCCCCAAGAATTGGGAAAGAAGGCAGAACACTGGGTCAAGACAAGGGTGATCAAGACTTCCATAGGGGGTGACCAAAAGAAAGGGGTCACAAAGCCTCCCCAGGGGAAGAGTGTTGAGACATCCAAGGGAAAAAGTAAGGAGTCTTCTACAGGGCCCCAAAAACCTGCACAGGAGGGTGGGTCCAAAGCCTCTTAACAATCCTCATTTGGGTACGAGGGTAAAAACGTTGATCTCAAAAAGGCCTGGTGTCGCAGCTGTAACCAGTATGGACACCAAACTGGAGACAAGGCCTGTCCCAAGAAAGGTTCCACAACAACTACTACTCAAGTTAGCACTGGAATAGTCAGTCTCCAGGTGGGATCAACAGTGTCCCCAGAGCAAATCAGGGTTCACACTGAAGCTACATTAGTCTCAGAGGGTGGGGTGGACCTAGCCACACTTGCTGCCTGGCCGCCTAACATGCAAAAATACAGGCAGCAGCTCTTAATTAATGTACTATAGTAGAAGCCCTGAGGGATACAGGTGCCAGTGTCACTATGGTGACAGACAAACTGATTTCCCCAGGACAATACCTGGCTGGATAAAGTTATCCAGTCAACAATGCTGACAGTCAGACTAAAGTACATCCCATGGCAGTGGTAGCTTTAGAATGGGGGCGGGGTCGCTGGCCTGAAACAGGTGGTAGTCTCTTCTGCTATACCAGTAGAATGTCTGCTTGGAAATGATCTGGAGTCCTCAGCATGGGCTGAGGTAGAACTCAAAACCCATGCAGCCATGCTGGGGTATCCCTGAACTAGTGTGTGTCAAGACAAGGGCACAGTGCAGGGCTCAGGGTGAAAAAGAAGTGTTGTGGAGTCTGGCATAATGGCCCAACCTTCCAAGAGAAAAGGAAAGAAGACTGGGGAACCAGCTTCAGCACAGAAAAAGAAACAGAACCTCTCTTCTCAGGAAGAAGTTCTTTCCCCGGCGGGAACTGAGTCCATGGAGCTAGAACCTTACCAGGTTGAGCTCTTGGGCCCAGGGGGACCCTCAAGGGAACAGCTGTGCAAGGGGCAAGAAACTTGTCCCTCTCTTGAAGGCCTAAGACAGCAAGCATCTGAAAAAGAAAAAGGAAATGTCAGTGGAACACACAGGGTCTATTGGGAAGATGGACTCCTTTACACTGAGGCAAGAGATCCCAAACCTGGTGCCACTAGGAGAGTGGTAGTACCTCAGGAGTTTAGGGAGTTCATTCTGACCTTAGCCCATGGCATTCACCTTGCTGGGCATTTGGGACAAACCAAGACATGGGAGAGGTTAGTCAACCATTTCTATTGGCCCAATATGTCCCAGAAGGTAAAGGAGGTTTGTACCTCCTGTGTCACCTGTCAAGCCAGTGGTAAGACAGGTAGCCATCCAAAGGTCCCTCTCATTCTGCTTCCAGTGGTAGGGGTCCCCTTTGGAAAAGTGGGAGTGGATATAGTGGGTCTACTTCAACCTCCCACAGCATCAGGGAATCAATATATCCTAGTAATAGTGGATCATGCTACTAGGTACCCTGAAGCAATTCCCCTTAGGTCCACTACTGCCCCTGCAGTAGCCAAAGGACTCATTGGTATTTTTACCAGAGTGGGATTTCCTAAGGAGATGGTTTCTGACAGAGGTACCAACTTCATGTCAGCTTACCTAAAACACATGTGGAATGAGTGTGGGGTGACTTACAAATTCACCACAACCAATGGTCTTGTTGAGAGATTTAACAAGACATTGGAGGGCATGATCATGGGGCTCCCTGAAAAACTCAAAAGGAGATGGGATGTTCTCTTGCCATGCCTGCTTTTCGCCTACAGCGAGGTGCCTCAGAAGGGAGTAGGGTTTCCCCCCTTTGAACTTCTGTTTGGCCATCCTGTTAGGGGACCACTATCTCTTGTAAAAGAAGGCTGGGAGAGACCTCTCCATGAGCCTAAACAAGATGTGGTGGATTATGTACTAGGCCTACGTTCAAGGATGGCAGAGTACATGGAAAAGGCAAGCAAAAACCTTGAGGCCAGCCAACAGCTCCAGAAGATGTGGTATGCCCAAATGGCTGCTATGGTTGAGTTTCAGCCAGGGCAGAAAATCTGGGTTCTGGAGCCTCTGGCTCCCAGGGGAATTCAGGACAAATGGAGTGGCACTTACCCAGTGCTAGAAAAGAAGAGTCAGGTCACCCACCTGGTGGACCTAGGCACAAGAAGGACCCCCAAGAGGGTGATCCATGTTAACCGCCTCAAACTCTTCCATGATAGGGCAGATGTAAACATGCTAATGGTTACAGATGAGGACCAGGAAGCAGAGAGTAAACCTCTCCCTGATCTCCTCTCCACTGACCCTAAAGATGGCACAGTAGATGGAGTGATCTATTCAGACACCCTCTCTGGCCAACAGCAGGCTTACTGCAGGCAAGTCCTCCAGCAGTTTGCAGAGCTCTTTTCCCTAACCCCTGGTCAGACACACCTGTGTACCCATGATGTGGACACAGGAGACGGCATGCCTGTCAAAAACAAAATATTCAGACAGTCTGATCAAGTTAAGGAAAGCATCAAAGTGGAATTGCACAAGATGCTGGAGTTGGGAGTGATTGAGCACTCTGACAGTCCCTGGGCTAGCCCAGTGGTCTTGGTCCCCAAACCTCACACAAAAGATGGCAAGAGAGAGATGAGGTTTTGTGTGGACAACAGAGGGCTTAATTCTGTCACCAAGACTCACCCCATTCCAAGAGCAGATGAATTAATTGACAAATTGGGTGCTGCCAAATACTTAAGTACCTTTGACTTAACAACAGGGTACTGGCAAATAAGAATGGCACCAGGAGCAAAAGAGAAAACAGCATTCTCTACACCTGATGGGCACTACCAGTTTAATGTGATGCCCTTTGGCTTAAAGAATGCCCCTGCCACCTTCCAAAAGTTGGTGAATCAAGTCCTTGCTGGCTTAGAGTCCTTTAGTGCAGCTTATCTTGATGATATTGCTGTCTTTAGCTCCAGCTGGCAGGATCACCTGGTCCACCTGAAGAAGGTTTTGCAGGCCCTGCAAGCAGCCGGCCTCTCTATCAAGGCATCTAAATGTCAGATTGGGCGCGGTACTGTGGTTTACTTGGGTCACCTTGTAGGTGGTGGCCAAGTTCAGCCACTCCAACCCAAGATCCAGACTATTCTGGACTGGGTAGCTCCAAAAACCCAGACTCAAGTCAGGGCATTCCTTGGCTTGACTGGGTACTATGGGAGGTTTGTGAAGGGATATGGATCAATAGTGACACCCCTCATAGAACTTACCTCCAAGAAAATTCCCAAGAAAGTGAACTGGACCGTGGACTGTCGAAAGGCCTTTGACACCATGAAGCAAGCAATGTGTACAGCACCAGTTTTGAAAGCTCCAGATTACTCTAAACAGTTCATTGTGCAGACAGATGCCTCTGAACATGGGATAGGAGCAGTCCTGTCCCAAACAAATGATGGTGGCCTTGACCAGCCTGTTGCTTTTATTAGCAGGGGGTTAATCCCCAGGGAGCAGCGTTGGAGCGCCATTGAGAGGGAAGCCTTTGTTGTGGTCTGGTCCCTGAAGAAGTTGAGACCATACCTTTTTGGTACTCACTTCATAGTTCAGACTGACCACAGACCTCTCAGATGGCTAATGCAAATGAGGAGAAAACCCTAAACTGTTGAGGTGGTCCATATCCCTACAGGGAATGGACTTTGTAGTGGAACACAGACCTGGGATTGCCCATGCCAATGCTGATGGCCTTACCAGGTTCTTCTACTTAGAAAATGAAGACTCTCATGGGAAAGTTTAGTCTCTTAGGGGTACCAGTTACAAGGGACTTACCTGAGTGCCAGGGTTGTGCCAATTGTGGAGACAAAGGTACAGCTTAGGGAAAGAACACTGGTGCTGGGGCCTGGTTAGCAGGGTCACAGCACACTTTCAAATCATAACTTAGCATCAGCAAAGGCAAAAAGTTAGGGGGTAACCATGCCAAGGAGGCATTTCCTTACACAATCCCCTCTCCCCCCAAACGAAAGAGGATAAGACTAACCTTTCCCAAGAGAGTCTTCATTTTCTAAGTAGAAGAACCTGGAAAGGCCATCTGCATTGGCAAGGGCAGCCCCAGGTCTGAGTTCCACTATAAAGTCCATTCCCTGTAGGGATATGGACCACCTCAACAGTTTAGGGTTTTCTCCTTTCATTTGCATGAGCCATCTGAGAGGTCTATGGTCAGTTTGTATGAAGTGAGTACCAAAAAGGTATGGTCTCAACTTCTTCAGGGACCAGACCACAGCAAAGGCCTCCCTCTCAATGGCACTCCAACGCTGCTCCCTGGAGAGTAACCTCCTGCTAATAAAAGCAACAGGCTGGTCAAGGTCATCATCATTTGTCTGGGACAGGACTGCTGCTATCCCATGTTCAGAGGCATCTGTCTGCACAATGAACTGCTTAGAGTAATCTGGAGCTTTCGAAACTGGTGCTGTGCACATTGCTTGTTTAAGGGTGTCAAAGGCCTTTTGACACTCCAAGGTCCAGTTAACTTTCTTGGGCATTTTCTTGGAGGTAAGTTCTGTGAGGGGGGTCACTATTGATCCATAATCCTTCACAAACCTCCTATAGTAACCAATCAAGCCAAGGAATGCCCTGACTTGAGTCTGGGTTTTTGGAGCTACCCAGTCCAGAATAGTCTGGATCTTGGGTTGGAGTGGCTGAACTTGGCCTCCACCTACAAGGTGTCCCAAGTAAACCACAGTACCCTGCCCTATCTGACATTTAGATGCCTTGCTAGAGAGGATAGCTGCTTGCAGGGCCTGCAAAACCTTCTTTAGGTGGACCAGGTGATCCTGCCAGCTGGAGCTAAAGACAGCAATATCAGCAAGATAAACTGCACTAAAGGACTCCAAGCCAGCAAGGAATTGATTCACCAACATATGGAAGGTGGCAGGAGCATTCTTTAAGCCAAAGGGCATCACAGTAAACTGGTAGTGTCCATCAGGTGTAGAGAATGTTGTTTTCTCCTTTGCTCCTGGTGCCATCTTATTTGCCAGTACCCTACTATCAAGTCAAAGGTACTCAGGTATTTGGCAGCACCTAATTTCTCAATCAGCTCATCTGCCCTTGGAATGGGGTGAGCATCTGTCTTGGTGACAGAATTAGGCCCTCTGTAGTCCACACAGAACCTCATCTCTCTCTTACCATCTTTGGTGTGAGGTTTGGGGACAAAGACCACTGGGCTAGCCCAGGGACTGTCAGAGTGCTCAGTCACTCCCAACTCCAGCATCTTGTGGACTTCCACTTTGATGCTTTCCTTAACTTGGTCAGACTGTCTGAATATTTTGTTTTTGACAGGCATGCTGTCTCCTGTGTCCACATCATGGGTACACAGGTGTGTCGGACCAGGGGTTAGGGAAAAGAGCTCAGAAAACTGCTGGAGGGCTTGCCTGCAGTCAGCTTGCTGTTGGCCAGAGAGGGTGTCTGAATAGATCACTCCATTTACTGTGCCATCTTTAGGGTAGAGGAGAGGAGATCAGGGAGAGGTTCACCCTCTGCTGCCTGGTCCTCATCTGTAACCATTAACATGTTTACATCTGCCCTGTCATGGAAGAGTTTTAGGCGGTTAACATGGATCACCCTTTTGGGGGGCCAGCTAGTGCCTAGGTCCACTAGGTGGATGTCCTGACTCTTTTTCTCTAGTACTGGGTAAGGGCCACTCCATTTGTCCTGAAGTGCCCTGGGAGCCACAGGCTCCAGAACCAAGACTTTCTGCCCTGGCTGAAACTCAACCACAGCAGCCTTTTGGTCATACCACATCTTCTGGAGTTGTTGGCTGGCCTCAAGGTTTTTACTTGCCTTTTCCATGTACTTTGCCATCCTTGAACGTAGGCCTAGTACATAGTCCACTATATCCTGCTTAGGCTCATGGAGAGGTCTCTCCCAGCCTTCTTTCACAAGAGCTAGTGGTCCCCTAACAGGATGGCCAAACAGAATTTCAAAGGGGGAAAACCCCACTCCCTTCTGGGGCACCTCTCTGTAGGCGAAAAGCAGGCATGGCAAGAGGACATCCCATCTCCTTTTGAGTTTTTCAGGGAGCCCCATGATCATGCCCTTCAATGTCTTGTTAAATCTCTCAACAAGACAATTGGTTTGTGGATGGTATGGTGTGGTGAATTTGTAAGTCACCCCACACTCATTCCACATATTTTTCAGGTAAGCTGACATGAAGTTGGTACCTCAGTCAGAAACCACCTCCTTAGGAAATCCCACTCTGGTAAAAATACCAATGAGTGCTTTGGCGACTGCAGGGGCAGTAGTGGACCTAAGGGGAATTGCCTCAGGGAACCTAGTAGCATGATCCACTACTACTAGGATATACTGATTCCCTGATGCTGTGGGAGGTTCAAGTGGACACACTATATCCACTCCTACTCTTTCAAAGGGGACCCCCACCACTGGGAGTGGAATGAGGGGAGGCTTTGGATGGCCACCTGTCTTACCACTGGCTTGACAGGTAGCACAGGAGGCACAAAACTCCTTTACCTTATGGGACATATTGGGCCAACAGAAATGGTTGACTAACCTTTCCCATGTCTTGATTTGTCCCAAATGCCCAGCAATGGGAATGTCATGGGCTAAGGTCAGAATGAACTCCCTAAACTCCTGAGGCACTACCACTCTTCTAGTGGCACCAGGTTTGGGATCTCTTGCCTAAGTATAAAGGAGTCCATCTTCCCAATATACCCTGTGTGTTCCACTGACAATTCCTTTTTCTTGTTCAGCAGCTTGCTGCCTTAGGCCTTCAATAGAGGGACACGTTTCTTGCCCTTTGCACAGTTGTTCCTTTGAGGGTCCCCCTGGGCCCAAGACCTCAATCTGGTAAGGTTCTAACTCCATAGGCTCAGTTCCCTCAGGGGAAAGAACTTCTTCCTGAGAAGAGAGGTTCTGTTTCTTTTTCTGTGCTGAAGCTGGTTCCCCAGTCTTCTTTCCTTTTCTCTTGTAGGGTTGGGCCATTATTCCAGACTCCAACACCTCTTTTTCACCCTGAGCTCTGCAGTGTGCCCTAGTCTTGACACACAGCAGCTCAGGGATACCCAGCATGGCTGCATGGGTTTTGAGTTCTGCCTCAGCCCGTGCTGAGGGCTCCAGATCATTTCCAAGGAGATATTCAACTGGTATAGCAGAAGAGACTACCACCTGTTTCAAGCCAGTGACCCCTCCCCATTCTAAAGCTACCATAGCCATGGGATGTACTTTAGTCTGATTGTCAGCGTTGGTGACTGGATAAGTTTGTCCAGTCAGGTATTGTCCTGGGGAAACCAGTTTGTCTGTCACCATAGTGACACTGGCACTTGTATCCCTCAGGGCCTCTACTCTAGTCCCATTAATAAAGAGCTGCTGTCTGTATTTCTGCATGTTAGGCGACAAGGCAGCTAGTGTGGCTAAGTCCACCCCTCCCTCAGAGACTAAGGTAGCTTCAGTGTGGACCCTGATTTGCTCTGGGCACACTGTTGATCCCACCTGGAGACTGGCTATTCCAGTGCTAACTGGAGTAGTAGTTGAAGTGGAACCTTTCTTGGGACAGGCCTTGTCTCCAGCTTGGTGTCCATGCTGACTACAGCTGCAACACCCGGCCTTTTTGAGATCAAAGTTTTTACCCTTGTACCCAAATGAGGATTGTGAAGAAGCTTTGGACCCACCCTCCTCTGCAGGTTTTTGGGGCCCTGTAGAAGACTCTTTACTTTTTCCCTGTCTCAACGCTCTTCCCCTGGGGAGGCTTTGTGACCCCTTTCTTTTGGTCACCCCCTATGGAAGTCTTGGTCACCCTTGTCTTGACCCAGTGTTCTGCCTTCTTTCCCAATTCTTGGGGAGAAATTGGACCTAGGTCTACCAGATGCTGATGCAGTTTATCATTGAAACAATTAAAAGGTGTTCCTTCATAAACAAATTATACAGCCCTTCGTAATCATTTACACCACTGCCATTAATCCAACCATTTAGGGCCGTATTTATACTTTTTGGCGCACAACTGCGTCAAAAAAGTTAACGCCGGCTAACACCATTCCAAAGCGCCATGCGGGCGCCTTATTTATGGAATGACGTTAGCCGGCGGAGCTGCCTGGTGTGCGTAAAAAAAAATGACTTACACCAGGCAGCGCCGGCGTAGGGGAAAATGGAGCTTGGGCGCCAAAAAATGGGGCAAGTCAGGCTGAGGCAAAATTTTCGCCTCAACCCGATTAGCGCCATTTTTTTTTACTCCCAACCCCCATTCAAATGACTCCTGTCTTAGCAAAGACAGGAGTCATGCCCCCTTGCCCAATGGCCATGCCCAGGGGACTTATGTCCCCTGGGCATGGTCATTGGGCATAGTGGCATGTAGGGGGGCACAAATCAGGCCCCCCTATGCCACAAAAAAAAAGAAAATACTTACCTGAACTTACCTTAAGTTCCCTGGGATGGGTCCCTCCATCCTTGGGTGTCCTCCTGGGATGGGCAAGGGTGGCAGGGGGTGTCCCTGGGGGCATGGTAGGGCACCTCTGGGCTCCTTCCGAGCCCACAGGTTCCGTAACGCCTGCCTTGACCAGGCGTTAAAAAATGACGCTAAAGTGGCTGGACGTCATTTTTTTTGACCCGCCCACTCCTGGGCGTCATTTTTGCCCGGGAGTGTAAATACGGCGCACATGCCTCGGAGTCATTTTTTAGACGGGAACGCCTACCTTACATATCATTAACGCAAGGAAGGTGTCCACGCTAAAAAATGACGCTAACTCCAGGATCTTTGGCGCTAGACGGGTCTAACGCCAAAGTATAAATATGGAGTTAGTTTTGCGTCGGATTTGCGTAAAAAAAACGACGCAAATCCGGCGCAAACAGAGTATAAATATGCCCCTAAGGTCATTTTTTTTTACGCACACCAGGCAGCTCCGCCGGCTAACGTCATTCCATAAATAAGGCACCCGCATGGCGCTTTGGAATGGCGTTAGCCGGCGTTAAATTTTTTGACGCACAACTGCGTTGGCGCAGTTGTTCACCAAAAAGTATAAATACGGCCCTTAGTGTTTTGACTGAGAAGTCAACAAAATCAACCCAGGTCTGGCTCGAGGATTTGTGAGCCCCCCCTGAACCTAATCCTGTACTCTTCAGTTGAGAATCCAAAGCCCTCAATCAGGGTAGCCTTAATGAGGTCATAGGATTCTGCATCTTTTCCAGAGAGTGTGAGGAGTCTATCCCTACACTTTCCAGTGAACGTTTCCCAAAGGAGAGCACCCCAGTGAGATCTGTTTAGTTTTCTGGTTGCACAAACCCTCTCAAAAGCTGTGAACCATTTGGTGATGTCATCACCATCTTAATATTTTGTTACAATCCCTTTGGGGATTTTTAGCATGTCAGTATTTTCTCTGACCCTATTTAAGTTGCTGCCACCATTCATGGGAGTTAAACCCAGCTCTTGTCTTTCCCTCTCTATGGCTAGGAGCTGTCTCTCCAAAGCCAATCTTTTGGCCATCCTGGCTAACAGCAGGTCATCTTCATTGAGGCTGCCCTCAATGCTTCCAGAGTTACTGCACTCCCCTGTGGGAGAACCAGCATCTCTGACTATCACTTGTAAGTCAGGGCTTGAGGGACCCTGGCCTCCCTAACTAGGACAGGAGGGAGGGAATTATCATCCACGTCACTTGTTTCCCCCTCTGTAAGGTTATCTTCAGAAGGGCGGTCTCTTCCAAACTCTACCAAAAGCTCCTGGAGCTGTACTTTGGTAGGGTTTGATCCAGTTTTTATATTTTTTATCTTACAGAAAGTCCTTAACTCTGACATCCTTAGATGCAGTTAAGGGGTGAGGTTGAGTTCCACCACCATCTCTTCTGTGCTAGACATTATTTTTCTAAAAGTTGGGATACTTTTAAAGAATCTAAAATTATTTCTAGAACTTAATCCAAACTTTTACAAAACTTTTAAACTCTAAAAGAAATGCTAACAGGGACTTACACAAGGCCCTAGCAGGACTTATAAAAATGTAGAAAAATAGCTCAAATTGCAAAAATCAGTTTCTAATGTCAATTTTTGGAATTTAGTTGTGTGATCAGGTATTGGCTGAGTAGTCCAGCAAATGCAAAGTCTTAGACCCCACCGCTGATCCACCAATGTAGGAAGTTGACTCTGTATATACAATTTCAAAGTAAGAAATAGTGTGCACAGAGCCCAAGGGATTCCCTTAGAGGTAAGATAGTGGCAAAAGTAGATAATTCAAATGCTCTATTTTGTGGTAGTGTGGTCGAGCAGTAGGCTTATCAGAGGGTAGTGTTAAGCATTTGTTGTACACACACAGGCAATAAATGAGGAACACACACTCAAAGATTTACTACAGGCCAATAGGTTTTTTATATTGAAAAATATATTTTCTTAGTTTATTTTAAGAACCACAGGTTCAAGATTTACATCAAACACTTTAAATGTAAGGTACTTCACTTAGATACTTTAGGAACTTTGAATGAAAACAATATCAGATACAGTCTTTGTAAAAATGGCAATAAGCTATTTTCAAAGTGGACACAGTGCAAAAATCCACAGTTCCTGGGGGAGGTAAGTAAAGGCTAGATTAGGAGGTAAGGAAAAAACACTTACAAGTCAGTCCTGGGGCGTAGGCAGCCCACCGTTGGGGGTTCAAGGCAACCCCAAAGTTACCACACCAGCAGCTCAGGGCCGGTCAGGTGCAGAGGTCAAAGAGGTGCCCAAAACACATAGGCGCCTATGGGGAACAGGGGTTCTCCGGTTCCAGTCTGCCAGCAGGTACGTACCTGCGTCCTCGGGGGGCAGACCAGGGGGGTTTGTAGAGAACTGGGGGGGGGGGACACAAGTAGGCACACAAAACACACCCTCAGAGGCACAGGGGTGGCCGGGTGCAGTATGCAAAGCAGGGTCGGGTCTCAGGTAGGAAACAATGGAGGGACCCGGGGGACACTCTAGCGGTGCAGGCAGGCAGAGGGGGGGTACTCGGGACAGCCACCACCTGGGCTAGGCAGAGGGTCGGCTGGGGGTCACTCCTGCGTGGAAGTTTGGTTCCTTCAGGTCCTGGGGGCTGTGGGTGCAGTGTTGGTTCCAGGCGTCGGGTCCCTTGTTACAGGCAGTCACTGTCAGGGGGAGCCCCTGGATTCTCTCTGCAGGCGTCGCTGTGGGGGTTCAGGGGGGTCGTCTCTGGTTACTCACGGGCTTGCAGTCGCCGGGGAGTCCTCCCTGAGGTGTTGGTTTTCTGCAGGTCGAGCCGGGGGCGTCGGGTACAGAGTGTAGAGTCTCACGATTCCGGCGGGAAACTTTTAATTTTTTTTTTTTTTATTGGTTTTATATAACAGATACACAGTACAAGCGTTGGTCAGAGATACTACAGGATCACATTTATCTGGTTAATATTTCGTTTAAACAACCAAATCCCCCCAATTACACACTTAACTAACCATTTATTACATACAGTATTGTTTTTTCCTGCTGCATTGCTTATAATGTTGTGCTTGTGCTGGGTATCAGAGAGGCTCCCCTTGTGGTTGCTATGGGACACCTGCTATTTATGATCGCACCCCAGTGGGGGCTTAAGGTGTACATTCTTGCGCTCATTAACAGTAGGTAGTGGGTGTACCTGATGTGCCCGGTATTTTTACTAATGCTCCTATGTCAGTGTGCTCCCGCGGGTTGGCCCCTTTTTTAGGGGTGTGGGGGTATGCGCTCCTTCAGCAGTTTTCTTGTCTTAGTCATAACCTTTGCTGTTGTGACTGGTTAGGTTCCTGGTGAATGTAGTTTAAGTGGTATATGGACCCCTTCATGGAGGTTTGTCATCGTTTTTTGCTTCGAGTTTGGATACCAGTGTTTCCCAGGTGTCACACCCCGTGTGTGTCTGGCCTTCTCGTGTCAGTTTTACAAGCACCTGATGTTCTGTACGGGCCCACCGCAGTGTGAGGGTGGCCCAGGATTTCTGGTCCGGGGCTTTGGGTGCTTCCCAGTGCATTGCTATCAGCCTTTTATACATCACGTAGGCTAGGTCTACAAATTTGTGTAAATGTCTGTATTTTTTTGCCCTTGTCCTCACTCCCAATAGGCAAGATCTGGGGTCCGCTTCCAACTCTAGTCCCGTCCAGTCTGATAGCTCCTTCACCACCCTGTTCCATTCTATTTGCACCCGGGGGCATTCCCAGACCATGTGATAAAAGTGGGCAGCTGATTCCGTGCATCTAGGGCATGTCGGTACTGTATCGGGGAACATACATTTCAATCTGGCCGGTGACAGATACGTTTGGTGTATAAAGTTGAACTGGGTGTAGCGGAATCTGGGGTTCCTTGATATCCCCCGGGCGTGAGACAATACTTTCGGCCAGTCTTCTTGGGGGATCGGGACGGGGAGTACAGTGTTCCACCTCTCCCTAGCTCTTTCTAAGTTTGGTTCTGGAGATTTGCTAAGTATTTTGTATAGCCTAGAGATTGCTTTTGTTTGGGCGTCGTCCTGTAGTATGTGGTGTATTATGGGGGACGTCTCTGGTTCTAGGGCTCCTGTTCCCCAAGTTTTTTTAATTACGTGGCGGTCATTCTAACTTTCCCGCTGGGCCGGCGGGCGATCTTCAAAAGATCGCCCGCCGGCCCAGTGGGAAAGCCCCTGCAAAGAGGAAGCCGCTCCGAATGGAGCCGGCGGATTTGCAGGGGTTCGACGGGTGCAGTGGCACCCGTCGCGCTTTTCAGTGTCTGCAACGCAGACACTGAAAATCTTTGTGGGGCCCTGTTAGGGGGCCCCTGCACTGCCCATGCCAGCGGCATGGGCAGTGCAGGGGCCCCCAGGGGCCCCACGACACCCGTTCCCGCCAGCCTGGTTCTGGCGGTGTAAACCGCCAGAAACAGGCTGGCGGGAAGGGGGTCGGAATCCCCATGGCGGCGCTGCAAGCAGCGCCGCCATGGAGGATTCCCTGGGCCAGGGGTAAACCGGCGGGAAACCGGCGGTTCCCCTTTTCTGACCGCGGCTTTACCGCCGCGGTCAGAATGGCCCAGGAAGCACCGCCAGCCTGTTGGCGGTGCTTCCTCTGCCCTCCACCCTGGCGGTTTTAAACCGCCAGGGTCGGAATGAGGGCCATAGTGTGATACGATAAGAATTGACCAGGGTTCACATCTGTAAGGGCCTGGATGGCCTCAAATGGCATTAGTTTGCCATCTTCAAAACAGTCACCCAGCAGCCATATTCCCGCCTCTGACCACAATCGAGACGAGTGCAACGAAAACATCTGCTGGTCAAGGAGATACTCCAGCGGAACATACAGGGTGTATGGGACTACCCCGTGTCCCTTCTGGACATACCTCCCCCAGCAAGCATGTGCCACAGCCAGTAATGGGTTGATAAATTCACTTTTGGGGTATTTGTTTGAAAGTCATGTTAACAGGTGGGCTCCTTTTATCCGATTCTGCATCCATACAGACTCAGCTGACGTCGGTCTGTGGAACCAAAGCTGCAGCCACTGTAGTTGTGCCGCTGCATAATAAAGCTCAAAGTTGGGGGCCCCCAGTCCGCCCAAGTCCACCGGTAGCTGCAGTGTGGATAGTGCCACCCGTGCTCTGCCACCCCCCCATATGAGCTGTAGCAGCGTTGTGTTCAGATTACTAAAAAAGCTGCGTGAAAGGATAATTGGCAATGCCGCGAAGTAATATAGTAACCTAGGCAAAATCAGCATGTTTGTGATCGCTACCCTGCCCGGTGGGGATAGCGGTAGTTTGTTCCAGAAGCGTAAAGAACCCTTTATGGAGGCTAGTGCTCTCCCTAGATTAACGTCTCTGAGGTCTTCTGTGCTGTGGTATATGTGAACCCCCAAATATTTAAATGTTTCAAAGCACCATTTCAGGCGCCCGCGTGGTGCCACCTCCTGCCTTCCTAGTGGCCATCTAGTCAGTGGGAACACACACGATTTGTCCCAATTTACTGCTAGGCCAGATATCCTACCGAACTCCGCTAGGAGTGTCATTATGGAGGGTAACGACTCCGTGCCCTTCCGAGTGTATATAAGAGCATCATCTGCATATAGCGAGATTACGTGGTGTGCTCCGTTCCTGATTATTCCCCATTTATCTGCCATGGAGCGTACTTTGGGTGCTAGTGGCTCCATTGCAATCGCAAACAATAGTGGGGAGAGGGGACAGCCCTGTCTCGTACCCCTTGATATGGGAAAACTGTCAGAGATCACTACACCCGTTTGCACTCTTGCTTGTGTATTTGAGTATAGTGTACGGACCCAACGCACTTAGTTAGGACCTATTCCCATCTGCCTCATTGTAGTCAAGAGGAAATCCCACTTTTCGATATCCAGTGGCAGCACCATTTCGTCATATGCTTCGGGGGGGTATCCCCTATTACACTCAAGAGCCTACGGATATTTAAAAAAGTGTTTCTCTTCGGGATGAAGCCATTTTGGTCTTCATGAATTAGGGTATAGATGATGGGAGCAAGTCTGTTGGCCAGTATTTTACCCAATATCTTACAGTCTAAATTCAGAAGTGAGAGTGGTCTATAAGATTTGACGTCCGTGGGGTCGCGACCCGGTTTGGGGAGTACCACTATCGTGGCCTCTGTCTGGGATGGGGGCAACAATTCAGTGGCCCAGGCTTCCTCGAACACCTTCAGTAGTTGGGGTTTCAAGCGGGGCGAGAATGCGGAGTAATACTCTATTGAGAGGCCATCTATTCCAGGCGGTTTATTCCTGGGCATCTGTGTTAAAGCTAAGTCTATTTCCCCCGCTGCGAGAGGGGCTTCTAGTGTGTCCCTGTCTGCTTGGGATAATTGGGGTAGGGGGGAGCCCCCTAGGAAAGACTCAAATTGTGAAGCCGTGCACTAGGTGCACTTGGTGTATAAATTCTTGTAACAGTCTCTGAACTTTTCATTTATCTCTACCTGTGTGGTGGCCGTGGTATGAGCATCAACCCGGATGGCGCCGATGGGAGAGTGCTGTCTGTCCTCTTGCAGTAACCAGGCCAGCATTTTACCCGACCTGTCGCCCTCCGTTTGCAAGCGCGTTAAGTGATAGTTGTAGTCGTGGCACCGAAGTCTACTGTCTGCTTCGTTAAATTTTATGCGGGCTGCTTTTAATGTTGTGTAAGGGGTTTCCCCCTGTGCGATTGCTATTTCCGCTGATCTTAGTTCCTTTTCCATTTTATCAATTTCGGCGTGTAATGTGCGCCTTACTCCCCAGCTTGTATTGATGCACTGCCCTCTGACCACCGCTTTATGGGCGTCCCATTCCGCGGCGCGTGAGTTTGCAGTTAGATCGTTTATTTACCAATATTGTTGTAATGTGGTGTTTAACGTGTCCACAAATGCCGGGCCCTGAAGCGCATCTACTTGTAAACGCAAGGTTGGGATCTCCTGTCGGCTCCTGCCCCAGCCTAGTGATACTCTCAACGGCGAGTGGTCTGAAATTGTCTTCGCTAGGTATTACGTTCCAATTACCAAAGCGGCTATGTCCTGGGTGCCCCATATCATATCTATTCTAGTGTGTGTTCTATGTGGGGCTGAGTAAAATGAGTATTCCCTCTGGAGGGGATGTCTTGTGCGCCATATGTCGTAAAGCCTCAGGTCTCCCGCCCAGTGTTGCAGTGGGGTCATGGTGTTTCTCCTCACTACTGCGCTCGCTTGAGCGCTGGATCTGTCCAAGGTGGTGTCTGGTATACTATTAAAATCCCCGCCCCAAACAGCCAGAGCTGATGGGTTTGCTAGCAATGCCGGTGTGAGGGTACCCAAGAATCCTGCTGTGCCGCCATTTGGGGCGTATATACCGACTATAGAAAGTTGTCTGCCATCTAGCTGGCCTTCCATCACCACAAATCTACCTCCTGAGTCTACTCTATGTGCTGTTTGGTGAAATGGGACTCTACCTGAAATCCAATACTCCCCGTGCGAACGCAGAGTATGTTGTGCCTACCAGTTGTCCGCCCCACTTTGCGCGTAGTTCCTGCAAATCTGGTTCCAATAAGTGTGTCTCTTGGAGGATAGCTATGTGTGTTCCCAGTTGCTTGAGGCGTGCGTAAATACGAGCTCTTTTATTTCTTGTGCCCATACCCCTCACATTCCATGTCATTATGTCGTATTAATTGCTGTTGCGATTAGTTTGTGGTGTCATGGGAAAGTATGGGGTGGGTCTGTTTGTATGCCTCAATCTTGCTCGTTGGTCTTCCGATGCGTTGCCCCTCTGATAGTGCCATTAAGTGTATTTGCCTGTCCCAGCAGTGATTGCATATTTGTGATGGATCTGTAGTGTGTGTTTTTATTAATTTACTACTACCCTCCCCCCCAACTAATCCCCTCACACTCATATCTACTAATGTACAACTACTTAACTCATATATATGTAGAAAAACCTGTATCCTTCTGGATATCCATGGTGGTGTTATCATGACGGTCTAATGTGGCTCATTTGTGGGGCTCACATCAGACCGCAGACTGTGTCTGCTAATACTAGTGGACGCCCCCGGAGTGTGTGCAACCCCCCGGCCCCCCCCCCCCACGCCCCGCCAGCACCCGGCCCGCGGCCCCGCCAGTCAAGGACGAGTTTATGCAAAAGATACACATTTTTAAAAGGATGCTCCTTCTCCAGGGACCCACATTGCTCCAGGGACCTCCGGAACGTCTGGCCATTTCTCCCCAGAGCATCAGAGCGAAAATGGTGTTGTTGGACGTGGTCAGAGATCATCCGCTGCTCTGGGGGTGATCCTCAGGCCTTTTGAATCATCCATTATAGTAGAAACAGAGCTGGTCGTGTCCGAGTCCGAGTTAATCTCAGGTAGCTCCCTGATTACTTCGAAGTTGTTTTGTGTTAGCAGGGGGGTTTCTTTCAGGACTTTTGCTCTTTCTTCAGCTACCTGTTGGGCAGACGGCTGGACCCTAGTGCACCTTCTGGAGCGTTTCCTTGATGCCGAGGTCAACCATTCTTCTCCTCCCTCCGCTTCATCGGACATACGCGCAAGGCCTTTGGCGTGTAACCATGTCCAGACGTCTTCCGGGGAGTTAAATATGTGAATACGATCTTCTGATATCACTCTCAGCTTGGCGGGAAAAAGTAATGCGTATTTAATGTTGAGTTCACGCAGGCATTGTTTGACCCTGACATATGAGTTACGTTTTCTTTGCACCTCTTGAGTGAAGTCTGGGTATGCATTGATGATTGATTCCTCATAGTTGAATGGGCCTTTGTTGTGGAACTGTTGTAGAATTGCATCTCGATCCCGGAAGTTTAAGAATCTGGCAATCAATCGTCTGGGTGGTTGTCCAGGGAGCGGAGGCCTGCCCGGAATTCTGTGCACCCTTTCCACAGTGAATAGCTTGGATGGGGCCCCGCCTAGCACCTCTTTGATTAGCCATTGCTCTAGGGATATTTCCATGCTTTGTTGTTGCATATTTTCGGGAAACCCCAGGAAGCGGATATTATTCTGGCGCGATCTACTCTCAGCCTCTTCCGCCCGTTTCCATAGCGCCTTCAATTCCGCGTCCATGCGTTGGATCTGTTTTTGGTTATCCTGGGCCGTGGGAGATAGCTCGGTCAGCCCCTCCTCCACCGTTTTGACTCTTTCCGATAGCTTGCGGTGATCCACACGGAGTAGGTTCAAGTCTTGCGATACCGCGTCTATTCTATTTTCCAAGGAAGTTTTAGTGTCCATTATCGCTTGTAGTACCCTCTCCAATAGCGCGGATTGTGACGCAAGTGTACTCTCCAGTGTTTGTAGGGTCGGGTTTGTCTGTTGCTCGGTGGCCGCCGGGCCATGCGTGGTTCGGTCTTGATTCTTGGCTGATTTCAGCCTGCCCGCCATTGTGTTCGTTCGGTGGGGGGTGTTGTGGGATACAACGAGGCACTCCTAGGTGTTGTATTGTGGCGGGTTCCCCCCTTTTTTTTTCCTTTGTCCCTCTTCGCTGGCTCAGTTTATGGTCCCCTGTCGCCAGGTCCCACGCCAGGGGGCGGGTTTTAGTTGGTCCTAGTTCGCGAGCCTGATATTCTTAGCCTTGCCCCTGCTAGCTTTCGGGGCGTTGGGGGGCCACCGGAACTCAGTGGCCCCCGATGCAGGGGAGAAGTGTCTAGTCCAGTCTGGCTGGAGGCTAACTATGCTGGCCTTTGTTCCTCCTGTGTCCAGGTCCGTTCCCACTGGACCTCCCGCTCTAGCACACGTCCGGGGCGGGTCCGGCGCCAGGTGGGGCGCTCCGCAGGCGGGGCGCGGGAGCAGAGGGGGGAGGGAGAGGGGAAGCGCGGGCCTGGCCCCGCTATTTCTCCCGTGGTTGGTGGGCCACGACAGATATTCCAAGCCCCCTCCTGTCGCCGCACCCCGCTACACGGTATAATCCATCAGCCTGGAGGGGAGCGGGTCTCTGGGCGTCCGCCTCCGTTTCAGCTAGGCAATTCTGCTTATCCAGAGACAGCGCCTCCTCGGTACTGTGGGGGCCGAGAGGGGGCCTGTTTCTACCCGTGATTGCTCCGTCCGGGGCGCCCCGGCGGCCGCCCAGCGGGGCTCCGGACGGGGAGCACCCCCCGATTCCAGAGCATCACTTACTTCAGTGTTTTCAGGCATTTATCAGACGTTGGGAGCCCCGCGGCGACCCCTCGTCCCGCGGGCCGATCACCCGCGCCCCGGGGCTCCGGGCGCCGTCTGCAGCCTCCTTGGCCCCAAAATGGTGGGTGCCCCGCGCTCCTATCCCCGATCCAGAGGGAGGGCACGGGCTGATAGCTCCCTCATCAGCGGCAGCTCCAGGCGGGGGGCACCCCTCGGCTCCAGAGCACCGTGTTCTACGATGTTTCTCGGGCTCGGGAAGCCCTGTGGCGATTCTCCGGCCCGTGGGCCGAGCACTCGCGCCCCGAAGCCCGGGGCGGCGCTAACTGCTTCCGTGGCCCCAAAATGGCGGGCGCCCCGCGCTCCAGCTCCCGATCCGAAGGGAGAGCACGGGTTGGTGGCTCCCCCCCCCCGACGGCACCGGGCTCCGCCAAGACGTGCCGGTCGACCTGAGGCCGTTCTCGCGCCCCCGTCACCCCAGGGGCGTCCTGCAGGATGTTTGTAGCGGGTCCGGGATGGGGTGCTCGCTCTAGCCGTCAATCCCGGTCGCCATCTTGGCTCCTCCCCCCTTTCGGCGGGAAACTTGAAGTCTTTGGAAGTTGCTTCTTTGTTGCAAAGAAGTAGCTGGTTTTTAACAGAGCCGCTGTTCACGGGAGTTTCTTGGTCCTGTAGTCCAGGGCAGTCCTCTGAGGCTTTAGAGGTCGCTGGTCCCTGTCGGATGGGTCGCTGGAGCAGGTTTTCGAAGTTGAAGACAGGCCGGTAGGGCTGGGGCCAAAGCAGATGTCGTCTTCCTCCTTCTCTACAGGCTTGTAGGTCAGCAGTCCTTCTTTCTTTAGGTTGCAGGAATCTCATTTCCTGGGATCTGGGGAGCCCCTAAATACTGAATTTATGGGTGTGTTTAGGTCTGGGAGGGCAGTAGCCAACGGCTACTGTTCTTGAGGGTGGCTACACCCTCTTTGTGCCTCCTCCCTGTGGGGAGGGGGGCACATCCCTAATCTTATTGGGGGAATCCTCCAAACTCAAGATGGAGGATTTCTCAAGGCAGGGGTCACCTCAGCTCAGGACACCTTAGGGGCTGTCCTGACTGGTGGTTGACTCCTCCTTGTTTTTCTCATGATCTCCTCCAGCCTTGCCGCCAAAAGTGAGGGGCAGTGGCCGGAGGGGCGGGCATCTCCACTAGCTGGGATGCCCTGGGGTGTTGTAACAAAAGGGGTGACCCTTTGAGGCTCACCGCCAGGTGCTACAGTTCCTGCAGGGGGAGGTGAGAAGCACCTCCACCCAGTACAGGCTTTGTTCCTGGCCACAGAGTGACAAAGGCACTCTCCCCATGTGGCCAGCAACATGTCTGGTGTGTGGCAGGCTGGCAGAAACTGGTCAGCCTACACTAGAAGTCAGGTAGGTATTCAGGGGGCATCTCTAAGATGCCCTCTGGGTATATGTTACAATAAATTGCACACTGGCATCAGTGTGCATTTATTGTGCTGAGAAGTTTGATACCAAACTTCCCAGTTTTCAGTGTAGCCATTATGGAACTGTGGAGATCGTGTTTGACAAACTCGACACTGCAACACCTTTGTTTCCTTCTTTCTGCCCATGTCTGCTTTTAACTCTACTTTTGCCCCTTTCTGCAGTGCACATTTTGACACCTCCATCTTTCTCCTCTTTCCTTCTTCCTTAGTTCCTTCTCACATATTCAGCTATGTACATCATTCTCTTGGGTCTTTAGTTGGTAGAGGTATGCACCCTGCCTAAGTATTGACCACAGTCCTGGTCAGGGTAAGTCAGTAACACACCATAAATTAACGTGTGCTCACCCTCTGACAGCTTGGCACAGGGCAGGCAGGCTTAAATTAGGAAGCAATGTTTAAAGTATTTGTGCAACGTTTAAAACAGTAAAAGAGTGAAAACACCACACAAAAAGTAAACACCACAAAAGTACTCCAGTTTAGTGAAATAAGCAATATTTTTTTAATAAAAGAAGAGAAAAATCCAACATAAACAAGTAAAGATATGAATTTTCAAAGATTTAGGGGGTCATTACAACATTGGCAGGCGGCAACCGCCACCCGCCAAGTTGTAACCGCTGTGCGGCCGCCAAAGCGGCCGCACTCCCGCGGTGCCCATTTTGACATCCCCGCTGGGCCGGCGGGCGGAAACAGAGCTTCCACCCGCCGGCCCAGCTGGGATGTGGGCCGCAACATGGGAGTCGGCGGTGTTGCAGCCGGAACCAACAGCTGCACCCGTCGCGCTTTTCACTGTCTGCTATGCAGACAGTGAAAAGCTGCACGGGGCCCTGTCAGGGGGCCCCTGCACTGCCCATGCCAGGGGCCCCGCAACTCCCCGTACCACCAGCCTTTTCCTGGCAGTTCAAAAAGCCAGGAAAAAGCTGGCGGTAGGGGGACTCGTAATCCCCTGGGCAGCGCTGCCCTGGCAGATTATCTCCGCTGGGGCAAATGTGGCGGGAAACTGCCGGCCCCGGCGGTGCGACCGCGGCGCTACCACCGCGGTCGTAATCCCCTCTGAAGCCCCGCCAGCCTGTTGGCAGTGCTTCAGTTAAAACAGCCCTGGTGGTCTTGGACCGCCAGGATTGTAATGAGGGCCTAAATCTTAGTATAGCACTTAGAAACACCACAGCTCCCACGGGGACTATCGCATAGTTTTAACAGATTTGCGTCCAACAGTCTGACACCACTTGCAAGAGATAGCGTCCAGCGACACTGACCCTGGGTACAGTACCTTGAAAAACGATAAGGAAACAAAGATGATGCACGGAGTCGGGGAGGTGAGGCGTTACTGGAGCCAGTGAGGCGTTGGTTCCTTACTGATAGGCAGGGGACGTAAGGCGTTGGTTCCAGGGGAAGTGATGCGGCATCGGTGGTGAGGTGTTGGTTCTTTGTGACAAGGTGGGGGTCGATGAATCCAGCAGGTCAAGATGCGAAGCATCAACTTTGCGGTGTCGCAATCAAACCACGGGGCCACAGGTGCTGCGGCGGAGTCGGGTGTCACGGACGTCGATAACACGCACTCAGGACTCACGCTGTGGCGTGATTTCAGAGGCTCTGTGGCGGCGGCGGACCTGTGTTGTAGGTCACGGTCATTGCACTCAGCGGGGACCACGCCTCCGGTGCAGGCAGTGGCGCGGTGTGAGATAGTGGTGCCGGTTCCGAATTCGCTCTGGACTCGATGTGCTTAGTTACTTTTTGGTTGCACCAGAGCTCGCTTCCAAAGGCCCAGGAAATTGATTTGGAACACTTGGCAAATTAGGACTCTCAGCAGGAGAGCGGGTGGCAGGTGAAGTCTTAGATGTCCATGAGACTTCTTAACAGGAGGCAAGCTCAGTCAAAGCCCTTGGACAACCTTTGGAAGCAGGATGTAGAAAGCCAAATCCATTCCTTTCACTACCAGGACAGAAGCAGCAGGCGGCAGGCCAGCACAACAAAGCAACAGGCAGAGTGGCAATCCCTCCTATAGCATTAAGCCCTTCTTCCTGGCAGAATTTCCTCAGTCCAGAAGGATTCTAACTATATGGTATCAGGGGTCCACTACTTACACCCATTCCTGTCTTTGACGCAAGAAAACTTAGAAGAAAAGTCTTTGTAGTGTGCAAAACCCTGCTTTTCCCTGCCCTGGCCCCAGAAACCCTCGAGGGGATTGCAGACTGCTTCATGTGATGAGAGGCACGGCCCTATACAGGTGGGAATGTCAGTTCCTCCCACCACCTAGCTCAGGAAGACCCATCAGCCTGGTGAGGGGCCATCCAGATATGCAAGTCACATCTCAGCTCCCTTTAAGTTACTGTCTAGAGTGAAAGCACAAACAGCCCAACTGTCATCCTGACCCAGACGTGTATTCAGCAGACATTTACACTTAAATGATATTTCAAGGCAATCCTCAAGTTTACCCTAAGGGAGAGATAGGCATTGAAATAGTGAAAACCAAACTTAGCAGTATTTTACTATCAGGACATGTAAAACACACCAGTACATGTCCTACCTTTTAAATACACTGCACCCTGCCCATGGGGATGCCTCTGGCCTACTTTAGGGGTGACTTGCATGTAGTAAAAAGGAAAGGTTTGGGCCTGGCAAGTGGGTGCACTTGTCAGGTCGAAATGGCAGTTTCAAAATACACACAAAAACACTCCAGTGGCAGGTCTGAGACAGGTTGCGCAGGTGGCACAATCAGTGCTGCAGGCCCACTAGTAGCATTTGATTTACAGGCCCTGGGCAAACATAGTGCACTTTACTAGGGACTTACTAGTAAATCAAGTATGTCAATCCTGGATAAACCAATCGCCAATACAATTTAGACAGGGACAACTTGCACTTTAGGGTTGGTCAACCGTGGTAAAGTGCCCAGAGTCCTAGAGTCAACAAAAATTGGAGGAAGAAGGCAACAAGTTTGGGGATAACTCTGCACACAGGGCCATTACCAACGCAACTCCTTCCCAACCTAAAGCCAGGGTAGGCAAATCAATACCTTGCTGGACTTTCCTGCTTAGGATGATAGAACCTGGACGATGGCCCACTACTGCAGGGGCTCTTGACAGTTCTACGTCTCTCTGCACCCAGGTGGATCCCTCTGTTTACACTCTAAGGACACACTGAACTAATCCAGGGGAAACCCTTCTCCTCTTCTGTGGACTCCATCTGTGTAGCACATGACCTTACCTTGCTCACAGATGCATCCTAGTAGGCAGATGTGGCCCATTCCACCCCTCGGGTCTGACTTCATCCCCAAACCAGGGAGAACTCTGACCACAAGACAACAACCAACAGAGGCCATTAATAGCTGTCAGTTTCAAGAGCCAAGCCCCATGCCATCCTGAGGTCCGTAGCCTCTGTGGTTTTGAAACCGAGTAGCCCCAAGTGCCTAGCACCTGTTTTCCACTTCACTCCAAGAAGGGTCATTTCCAACAGGAGGTCAGAGGGCAAAAAGTTAGGTAAAACCACGCTAGGGATGCCAGGCCTAACATGTGTCCCCCCAGCTGAAAGTGGGGAGAGCTACCCAACCCTTTGGGAGTTCTCTTCACTAAGGCAGAAGAACCTTGGAGAGGCCATCAGGAATGGTGTGATCCTTTCAAGGACGGCGTTCCACTGTAAAGTCCATTACCTGTAGGGAGATGAACCACCTTAACAGTTTGGGATTCTCATCCCTCATCTTCATTAAACATCTGAGGGGTCTGTGGTCTGCCTGAACCCGGAAGTGAGTACCAAACAGGTATGGTCTCAGCTTCTTCAGAGCCCAGACCACAGCAAAGGCTTCCTTTCTACTGCGCTCCGCCTCTGTTCCCAGGGAAGTAGCCTCCCATGAAAGCTACAGGCTGATCCAGGCATCTTCGTTTAGCTGTGAAAGCTAAAGCCCAGATGCCATTCTTTGAGAGGTCTATCTGTACAATTAATTCTTGGGAGATGTCAGGGTCCTTGAGCATGGGGGCTGTGCACATGGGCTCCTTCAGGGCATCAAACACCTTCTGGCACACCTGTGTCCAGATCACCTGATGTGGCTGTTTCCTGGAAGTCAGTTCTGTCAAGGGGGCAACAATGGTTCCATACACCATGATGAATCTCATGTAGTATCCAGTAAGGCCTAAGAAGGCTTTCGTTCTGTCTGTGTCTTAGGGAAGGTTCCCATACTGGTCCCAGTTCTTGCCTGGAGGGGCTGCATCTTGCCACCTCCCACTTGGTGACCCAAGGAGACCGCTGAATCCTGCCCTTTCTGATAGTCAGGCCTGCCCTCTGCAAAGCCTGAACCACTTCCTTGAGGTGACGTAGGTGGTCCTCAAAGCTAGAACTGAAGACTGAAATGTCTTCAAGGTAGGCGGCACTGTAGTTCTCCAAACCAGATAGGACTTGGTTGACTAACCTCTGGAAGGTGGCAGGGGTGTTTTTCAACCCATAAGGCATAACCCAGAACTGTAAGTGCCCTTCTAGTCCAGAGAATGCAGACCTCTCGTTAGCATCCTCGGTCAAGGCAATCTGCCAATACTAGACGTTAGATCAAACATGTTGAGGAGCTTGGCAGCTCCAGGTCAATCTACTGTATGAGCTTCTCAACTCAGGGCATGGGTTGCGCATCAGTCTTGGTGACCGCACTGAGCCCATGGTGTTCCACACAGAACCTAGGTTCAGGTGAGACACAGCCTTGGGACCAACACCACTGGACTGGACCACGGGCTGTTTGAGGGCTCTATTACCCTTAACGCCAACATCTTGGCGTCCTTCTTCTTGATGCTGGCTCTCATCTTATCAGACAGCCTGTAAATGTTGTTCTTCACAGGTGTGCTGTCCCCAGTATCAATATCATGGGTACACCATGTAGTGGGTCCTGGGGTAAGGGAGAATAAAGAGACAAGTTGTGCCACCAACTGGCGGCAGTCTCTCTGTTGGTCTAGGGTCAGAATAAGTGAGAGGCCGACACCATTCACTGACTCATCCTGCTCCATGGAAGATAGGAGGTCAGGGAGAGCATCACACTCCTCTTCCAACCCATCGTCTGTAACCAGGAGCATGGTAAGCTCAGACCTATTGAAGTGGGGCTTGAGGCGATTAACAAACAGGACCCTCAAAGGGTTCCTAGGAGTCTTGAGGTCCACCAAGTAGGTGACATCACTCTTGAGCTCCTTTACTTCATAAGGCCCAGACCAGTGGTTTTGCAGAACCTGGGGCTCCACGGGCTCCATCACCCACACTATTGGGCCAGGCTGTAACTCAACCAGAGTGGCAATTTGGTCATTCTAGCGTTTCATGTCCGCCTGGCTGACTTCCAGATTCTCCTGGGTGAGCTTCCAGAAGAGCGCTGTTTGGTTGTGGAGGGCCAGCAGGTAGCTAACCAAATCCTGAGGGGCTCTTCCAAGAGCTTGCTCCCAGTCCTCCTTCACCAAACTGAGAGGCCCTCTCTCAGGGTGTCAGGATACTTCAATTCGATTTCCTCAGAAGCAGAAGATAACTCCTCAGTCCCGACCCGAGCTACTCACAACGAATATTAATCCTTCGAGCTGAGTACCCCGGAGGGGGAAAGGGAAATGGGATGGTAGAGAGACTGCCACAGAGATGATGAACGCCAGTACTCTGTCTGCCTCTTCACATCTAAGATTGGATACAGCACCTGCAAGAGTCACAGTCACAATTACTAGGGACATACAACATCAGTTTTTCACTTTCTACTCTCAACACTTAATTCTCTTTAATTCTATTATTTCTTCACTCACCCTGAGTTCTCTGTAGCCTTGCTTCTCTCTATAAATGATAGCTCTTCTTAAAAAATGCTTATTACTGATTCTGGAAGAACTTCTCAACCTTTGTTAGAGATTGGTTTTATGTTGCTATATATATATATATAGTTGGTGATAATGCGTTCCTCAAATCAGCTGATGTTATTTAATTTCTCCTGTCTTATTGTGACTTCTGTCAATACTTGTATTTGTAAATGCTTGTTTATTAAAGTTCGTTTCTCCTTTCTTACTTCGACATTTGTTGATAACTTGTATTTGTAAATGCTTGTTTATTACAGTTAGTTTCTCCTTCCTTACTTCGACATCTGTCGATAACTTGTAGTTGTAAATGCTTATTTGTTAACAGTTCGTTTCTCCTTTAAACTTGTCCTTTGTTTATAACCTTGACATTTGTAGATACTTGCTCTTTTAAAGTTCGTTTTTTCTTTGACTTTAATATCTTAAACAAGAACCTTGTAATCATAAGGTTAATTCATACATTAACTCTATAGCCTTGCCGACTTCCACGGGAACGGTCTACTATCAAACTCTTCGAATAAACCTTGGCAATATTTATCTGTTTTCTGTAATATAATCTTCAAATGTAATTTTACCTCACAAGAGTTTCTGTTCTGAAGCGCGCTCTCTCTCCACACAGCTGATTCCTGTCAGACCTCAGTTGAAGTGCAAGGCTTCCAGCTGGAGAGCTCGTAACCTAGCAACCAACCGATTGCAAGACTAGAACTGTAACTAACCTTAAGGACTCACAGCGGCCATCTTGGATCTTCTCTTCTTGATTCTTCCTTTGAAATAAGCGCAAGATTACTCTGCAAACCTTCTTCCAGTTTGGGCTTTGCTGTCTCCACTGAGGATATCTCTTTGCTTTTCTCATGCACTTCTTTGATTTGATTTGGCAAGTTTGTGTGGTCATGACACAGGGTGCCTGTACACAAGTTCAAAGGTGCTGAAGGCAGCCCCCTTCTGCGGTACCTCCCTGTAGGCAAACAAAAGACATGGCAGGATGTCCCGCTTAAGCCTCATGGTTTCTGGTGAACCCATAATCATGCCTTTTAGGGTCCTGTTGAATCTTTCAACCAACTTATTGGCTTGGGGGGGGTAAGGAGTGTAGAACGCGTAGGTTACCCCACACTCCTTCCACATGGACTTCATGAACCCTGACGTGAAGTTGGTACCCCGATCCGATACCACCTCTATGGGGGAACCGACATGGCTAATTATCCCCATCAGTGCCCTGGCCACCGCTGGGGCAGTCACAGTCCTTAGAGGGATAGCATTCAGGCAGCATGGTTAACCAAGACCAGAACAAATCCCATGTCTCTTGTGGGGTCTAGAGGCCCTATGATGTTGATGCCCACCCTCTCACAGGGGGTGCCAATTGTAGGAAAAGGTTGTGGCGGGGCCTTGCACTTCCTCCCTGTCTTGCCACTGACCTGGCAGGTAGGACTGGACCTACAGAATGCATCTGTGGCCTTCCTCATTTGAGGCCAATAGAATTGGATGCCAAGCCTGTTAAAGGTCTTATCTTGCCCCATACGGCCTGCCAGTGGCACATCATGAGACAAACTTGTAAGAAGGCCCTGTAGCACTGCAACCACCAACACATGGGTTGCTCCATGCGCAGAAGCCGTAGGCTCACAATTCAGGAGATTATTCTCCCAGTAAATCAGGTGTTTTTCAGAGGCGCCACCAGCTGCCTGGATCTCAGCTGCTACCACAGACCCACATAATTAGGGCATTCCCTCTGCACCTTGCAGAATTCTTCCCTGGTGAGACCCCCCTTCCTGCTGCCAGTTGAGCAGCTCAGGCATGTTCCCTAGTTCGGTCACATCCTCCCCTGTAGGCTCTGGTGTATCCCCCTCAGGGTCAGCCTCCTCCCAGACCATAGGAGTTTCAGGAGTGGGTTTCCTGCGCCCCTTGCCCTTCCTCTTTTTGGTAGGGCCATAGACGATTCTTCCAGGCTCCAAGTCTTTCTGATCACCCTCTCAGGCTGCCCTGGACTGTGTGGTCAGGCACATCCACTCAGGCAATCCCAATATCTCCAAGTGTGACCTGAGCTTCACCTCCCTCTAGGTGGTTTGCTCCAGGTCATTAGCAAGCAGTCTACTGGCATGGATGGACTCACAGCTACCCTCAAGGAACTTGATACCGACCCCCTATTCAAAGGGAACCAGAGCCAATGGGTAGTGGCTCTCATGGTTGTCAGGCAACAACGTGGTGGAACACATTAGGGACTACCTGCTTTGAGGATGCCAGGTGACACCGGATGGTTGTCATACTGGCTCCAGTGTATCTCAGAGCCTTCACCCTTTGCCCATTGGTGGTGAGTCACTGTACCATCTCACTTTGACTTAGGGACACTAGGGTAACCTCTACTCTGTCCCTCAAATTATCTGGGGCAATATCCTTCCCAAGTGCTACACAAGCCAGTCCCAGTGACTCTCTACAGGAGGGGGCTGTGCCCCCTTGGGAAGCTTGGCACCCCCCCCTTGTAATGCCCTCCCTGTTAACACTTTGGAGGTGGGGCTTCCCCGCAGACTTACTGTCAGAGAACAATTTATTTTTCTTCTCCTAAGGGGATGGGAGCCCTGACCCGCAGAACCCTGTCACTCCCCTCTAGGGCTGGTAGAGTGTCCCTCCCCACACCAGGGATATGTCATTACCGACTAGCTCCACAGTCCTCCTCAGGGACCTTGTGCATCTGTCAGTCAACTTCATAGGCCTCAAGCCATCTATCTATGTCATCTCGCACCACAAAGTCAGACACAGACCCTTGGGTATGTGGACCCTCCTGTCAGACGGTATTGAAGAATTGCTGCTACCATCACTACTGGCCTTTATGCCCTGCTCTTTCAGACTCAGCTCCTGAGCCAACATCATTTTATTTTATTTTATGACCAATCTTTTCTCCTCTGAGGCTCTCTCAAACTTTTTCCTTCTCCAAGTTTAACTAGGCCAGCTCCAACTTCAACTTTCTTTCCTCGCTCTTCTCCTCCAGCTCCTCTAGGGACAGGCCTCTGGATGATAGATTGCTCCCTGCCCTGGTGGGAACCATTATTCTTGTCCCACAGGCCGTCCCAGATTCCCCACTGAACCCTGGTCCAGCTCCTCATCATCCTATAGTTCCTCATCATCATCTTCTTGGTCTAAATCATGAGCTTCTATCCAGACCCTCAGTGCCTTTTACAGCTCTACTGTCCTGGTGAAGTCTTTAGTAGAAAGCTAAAAACCCTTGCAGAAACCCTTGAGCTGGGCCACTGTGTAATTCTCAAGTTTGGCCAGCTCAAAATTCATTCTTGCAGGTGCAGGTGTAGATCCTACAGTCAGAGATATGATTTTAGGAAAAAGGCAAAAATGCTAATCAAGGAGAATCGAAGTATTAACAATACCAATTAGGAAAGGTGGGGAAAATGCCAGCCAAGAAGAATTGATTTGAATTGGTCTTAGGTATGGAGTGGTAGTGCACACTAAATTACTGTAAGGCACTGCACAAACACAAGTTCTATCCTCACCTCTGATTACCAAAGTTAGAAATGTGGTCTCTAATTGACAGAGGTGTGCTCCCTGTCCAAGTAGGTACCACAACCATAGTCAGGATAAGTCAGTTACACATCATAAACTATCCTGTGCACAACCTCTGGTGGCTTGGCACTGAGCAGGCAGGCTTAACTTAGGGGGCAAGGTGTAACGCAGTTGTGTAACACTTAAAACAATAAAACAGGGAAAACACCACACAAAAAGATACCATACCTGGTTAGAAAAATTGAACCTAATTTAATGACCAAAACAAGACCAAAATGACAAAAATCCAATAAGCATAAGTCGAGATCTGAATTTCTAAAAATTATTAAAATGTAATATAGCACTTGTAAGCATAAAGTGCCAACCTGGGCTAGTGGGTCACGCTAGAATGGGTGAAATCAGAAACATCAGGCTGACTTGCATTGGAGAGTGGATCGGATACAAGGACCAACCTTTCCCACTGAAAAAGTACCTTGTTCCACCGTTGACGGGGCCCAAGTCGTGGGGTACCTGCTGGATGTGGCAATGCTTTGGTTCTGAGCCACGCAATTTGAGATGCGTCGTTGGTGGTTTCTTAGCGATGTAGGCAATGCATCGTAGTCGAGCTGCACAGCTGAGGATAGAATGCCTTTGTCCTCAACGGCGAAGTGTCGGGTTCGTGGGGAGATGCATCAGTTCTGACTGGCGCATTGAAGGCGATGTGTAGATTTTGTACTTGCAGCACTTATACCCATTTCCAAGGGCCCTGGACTGGATTGTCACCACTTGGTAGGGTACGAGTTATAGCACGTAAAGACCAGGTGCTGTTGCAGGATGAAGTAAAATCTTTGATGTCCCTGAGACTTCACAACAGAGGGAAAGCCAGCAAGCCCTTGGAGTCACTTTGATTCTGGGGATATAGAGATGCAGGTCCAATCCTTCTCACTCCAGGTAAGGAGGGTAGCAGGACAGGCACAGCAGAGCTGGATTCCAATAAAGTCCAGCAGAGCGACAGTCCCTTCAGCAGCATAGCAGTCCATCTTCCTGGCAGCATGTCCTCAGGTCCAGAAGTGAACTGATTTGGTGGGGTCATAAGTCCAGTTCTTATACCAAGTGGTACCTTGTGGGGGGAGTTCAAAGAGAAGCCTTTGAAGTGCACAGAGTTGCAGCTTTTCTGCAGACTTAGTATAGGGCGATACGCAGCCTTTTGTGTGGGATCAGGACACAGCTGATTCAGCTGTAAGTGTCAGCCTCAACCTGCCACCCTGCCCAGGATGGGAAATCAGGATGTTGATGGTCCATCTGTCACACCTACGCTCCACTTGTGTGTGGCTGTCTAGAGGGAATGGACAAGAGCCCATTTGGCACCCAACCAGCCATGTATTCGACAAGCAGAAAGCATTAGATGATTTAAGGTAAGGAAAAGCCACTTCCTAAAAGTGTCATTTTCAGAATTGCAATTTAAAATCCGACTTCACTATCAGTTGTGATTTTAAATTGTGACTCCATAGACACCAAACTTGGGAGTGCCCTCTCTTCCAAATTTTAAATTACACTTGTAAAATGTAATAAGGTAATCCAAATATTAACCCATGGGAGAGATAGGCCTTGCAGAAGTGAAAAACTAATTTAAGAGTTTTTCACTCCCTGGGCATATACAATTTAAACGTACTTGCCCAACTTTTTAAATACAATGCACCCTACCCTTTGGTCTGTCCAGGGCCTATTTTAGCGGTGAGGTATAAGTGTTAAAAAGGAGAGTTATGGCTTGGCAAAAAGGTTAGCTTTCCAGGTTGACATGGCAGTTTAAAATTGCACACATGGGCTCTCCAATGGCAGATCTGAGTTGTGTTCAAAGGGCTACTAAAGTGGGTGGCATAGTCAGTGTTGCAGGCCCACCTGTAGAATTTAATTTACATGCCCTGGCACAAGTAGTGCGCTTCACGAGGGACTTATAAGTATATTACATTTGCCAATTATAGATATGCCAGTGATAGCATATTTTAAACAGAGAATGACTGCACTTTATTACTGGTTAGCACTGGTAATGGGCCCAGAGTCCAAAAGCCAGCAAATATGAGGTCAGCAAAACAAGATGTCATAGGGCAAACAGTTAGGGGAAGCCACACCAAAGATGTCAGGTCTAACAGCACTCAAGTCCTCCTGATTACTCCCAATCACTTTTACTCTTCACTCTCCACCTCTTCTCTTATCTATCCTATTTTCTCTCCATATCTCTCATCTCAGTTCACAGCTGCCATTGCTATTAACTCCTATATACATCTGCTATTCTGTTCAAATTTCCTATCAGCACCGCAATAGTCTCCTTCACTTCTCTCTGTGCTATTCTCATCCATCTCCTCAGCACTCTTAAGCTATTTGTCTCCAACAACTCCAGTCTCCTACCCCTTGTTCACGTCACCACTTCCCCACTTTCCTATTAAATCCTCAAACTCCACCACCAGTCATCTCCCATAGACCATTAAGCTAACTGCCTTTTTTATTTATCTCCTCAATCTTTTCTCCTTTACACTCCATCTATTGCTGCACCTTTATTCTCTTTCCAACTGGGTATTTTATTCCTTGCTGTTTTTCTCATCTTGCATCCCCTAATGTTGTCCTTATCCATACATTTCTCCTCAATGACCCTTGCTTCCATCTCCCTTTATCACAGCAGTATTTCTCTTCCCTAGCTCTGCTACGTTCCTCCTCCTGCCCATCAGCAATCTTACTTTCCTGGCCTATAGTCATCTTCTCACTTTTGCCCATTCCCTTTAACTAGTTTTTCTTCCCCTCTGTTTTACCCCCATTAACTTCCACTCCCTTTATCACATCTATCTTTCATCTTCCTGACTCAGACATCTACCATCCAGCACTCATCCCCATCATCTTTCATGTCTCACTGTATCTTGCCCCTGTGCTTCCTAAAACAGCTCTTGCTTTCCACCACCTTGCCTTTCCTCTCAATTGGCACATCTCTTTGCTCCGACCATCCCAACCTCCACTGATTGTAACTAACTATATTAATGTAACATGAGACAAGTGAGATTTGGCATGATACTCCCTCTCCCACCTCCACCAGCTGTCCTGCTCCTCCTTGCTTCTCAATCTGCTATATTTTCTTTCTTCATCTCACTTCTGTTTCTTCCAGCTGTCATCACAGTCTCACTTCTACTCTACCCCAGCTCTTCTTAAACTAGTTCCACTCCTCTCTCTGCTCTCTTCTCCATTTACACTTCCATTCTGGATGACCACACCCAAATCCCTATCTGCCTGGATTGCTCCATTAAATTAGTCAAATGCAAGATGTGTGACCCAAGCAGGATAGTTACATTGTGTACTTAAACAGATCTCCAGCATCTTCTTTCCCCAACTCATGTATCACGCCTCTACCCATCTCACTTCAGTATTTTAGAGTTGACTATCTTAATCCTCTACAACATTGATACTCAAAGTACATCCCGGGGGCCGCATGCGGCCCCCCTGACCTTTACATGCGGCCCAAAAGTCAAAAACAGCAGTGGGCTGAATCAGCGCTAACAGAGAGCAAGAAATTAAATATACAAGCAAGCATTTATGTAAAGGTTAACTGAAATTAAAGAAAGTAAGTAACTAGATTATCCTGCACTGTTTATCTTTAGAAACACCTTTATTTTTAAAGCAATATTGTAAAAATATGATTCAATCCTCTCAAAATTCAGAAAGCGTATTTCATTAACATAAAACCGTTCCACCTGCGTACATCACATTTTATCAGTACATTGAGAACTTTTTTTTTTTTAAGTAAGTTTGTAAACATGAATTTACATTCGTTTTTCCCCCAGCCTGACAACGGTGTCAATAGTGAGCTAATATGCATGTCAGCTGTTAAGTGCACCCTGTG
Organism: Pleurodeles waltl; assembly: GCF_031143425.1. Taxonomy (NCBI): domain Eukaryota; kingdom Metazoa; phylum Chordata; class Amphibia; order Caudata; family Salamandridae; genus Pleurodeles; species Pleurodeles waltl. The sequence goes on from NC_090440.1 coordinate 1,371,253,948, forward strand.
GGTTGGGTTCCTGTTATACACAAACATTATAGTTTATTAAATCAAACACAGGGGAAGGTTTTGCACATTCCACATCTTGAAGTCATGTATTTCGACAGGCTTTTGTATTTGATATTGAAGAAAAAAGGGAAGGTGGAACAAAACAATTGCCTAGGATCACACAATTTCTTAAAGTGGGGAAGCTGTGATGAATTCTAGTTTGCAGCTGTTATGTGTTCCGCTTCCAGTACACCCACTTTACTGGCACCACTCCCTGGAACATTCTCCTTCTGAGTGCCACATTGCTGGCATCAATGCGGCCCTCGTCACATCATAGACCAAAAATATTGTCCCCCTGAAAAATGTTTGTGAGTACACATGCTCTACAATCACTCTATCTCCTTTATAACCTCGCCTAATTTCCCTCTCCTTCTGCTGTGTTCTCCACCTCCTTTAAGCTTTCACTCCATCTCACCTGACATGGCACTTTGCAGCACTGTTTCTCAGAAACGTAACGTGGTCAGTAAGATTGGGGTATTTCCCAAAAACCACAATGGCATATTGGGGGTCATTACAACCCTGTTTTGGAGGAAGCACTGCCAACAGGCTCGCGGTGCTTCCAGGGGCATTACGACCGCGGCGAAAGTGCCGCAGTCGCACCGCCGGGTCCGGCGGTTTCCCGCCACATTGGTCCCGGCGGTTTAAATCCCCCAGAGCAGTGCTACCCAGGGGATTACGAGTCCCCCTCCCGCCAGCCTTTTCATGGCGGTAAGAACTGCCATGAAAAGGCTGGCGGAAAGGGGAGTAGTGGGGCCCCTGGGGACCCCTGGGGACCCCTGCACTGTCCATGCCATTGGCATGGGCAGTGCAGGGCCCCCTGCCACGGCCCCATGGAGCTTTTCACTGTCTGCTTTGCAGACAGTGAAAAGCGCGACGGGTGCAACTGCACCCGTCGCACAGCCGCAACACCGCCGGCTCCAGTGTTGCGGCCGAGATCCCCGCCGGCCCAGCGGGGATCTCATAATAGACCCGCGGGAGTGTGGCTGCATTGGCAGCCGCCCGGCGGTTCACCGCCGCCCGCCAAGGTTGTAATGAGGGCAATAATGTTTAAATACATTATATGACCAGGAGGATGCATGAAAGGGGCTAAAGGGGCAGTGGAAAGGGAGACGAATGTAGATTGCTAAGGGTACTAAGTGAGAGAAAACACAAGATTTGGTAAAATAACCAACATTTTTTAAGACTTTTGAAACAGAAGAAGACAGTGGCTGTGCATTTGTGTCTGCGTGTATTTAAAAAATCCTGGGGTGATCCAACAGACACCCCACCATAACTGACTGAAAGCACCTTTACCCAACTATTTATCAGAAAACACATTCATAAGAGGAGGTTAACACCCCAAACACTCCCTGAGGTTATGCCCCTGCTGTTTCTTTTTCTTCCCTGTCAGTTGTACATCACTTCGCTATGTTCCAGCTCTCATCTCAGCTCCCTTTACCTCTCTGGGATAACAAGGTTTCCTAGATTTGCCAGGGCAGTGCTGATTTTCACCATCTGTCTTGGACAGGGATGGGATGAGGAACCAAAAGCATCCCTAGCACAAATTCAGAACAGCCCACTTCCCTTTTTTCTCAACTTTCTATCTCCCACTTTCAATCCATCCATTCTCTCTCTCTCCCTCCTTCTCTCCTCTCCCACTCAGATTGCTCGCTCTCTCTCTCTCCCTTCCTTTCTAACCCTCATTACCTCTTTCTCTTCAAGTCCATCTGCCTTCTGCAATTAATCTCGGGGAGCTGGAGAAAGTGACACTGGTGCCAGCACCAGCCCTGGGCTTTCAAAACCAACCTCTAGTGGGTACAGCCCACTGGTAAAATACCCCATAGAAAAAAAAGGCCAGTCGAACCCTGTTCCTGGGCAGTGGCAGCTGGTAAATTGAGCAGGTGGGGGAGCAGACAGGCAACACAACCACATACATACTCACACCCATACATTCACAAGCATATACACAAACACCTCATTCACAAGCACATTCACACACCAATTCACATAATGCACGCACTAATACACATATACACACACACAGACACATGCACAGACCAAATTTTTAAAAAAAGACACTGAGGTGGTGATCTCGGAAGGTGGGAGATAAACCCCAGAGGTTCCTGGAAGGGGAGGGGGGGTTATTGTCTCCTCTCATTGGCTGACCCTGGGCAGCAGTTCCTCACTCGTCACAGAGTAGTATGGGATCAGTGAGACTGCTGAACCTACTCTGTGATAAGGTGTCACTGATGGAAATTTGACCCTGGCACTTCAGGGCTTGAAACTGAAGCTCTCAGGTTCACGTTTATCAGTGACGTGCCCCCTTGTCATGAGGGGGAGCACCTTGAAGAGCTTTGCGGCGCTGGGGAGGTCATGCCTACAGGGCTGTGAAATCCTCAGTCTGGCAAAGTTCAGCTCAGGCAACCAGATGCCTGCACATTTAGTGCTAACCTTTGCTCAGCCTGACAGACACTCTTTCGTGCTTCCCAAAAGGTGGGGGAGCAAGGCCCCCCGAGCTCCCACTCTTGACGAGCCCTACCTGATCTCAGGGCTAATTTCAGTATATTTAGTACATATCCTGGTTTTCAGAGATGGTTGACTGATCACGGAAGAGTGGTGGGTGCAACTTTTAAAGGTCTTCCCGTGCTAGGATAAGTTATCATCCCTTATCAGAACAACTCCGGTGATATTGCATATAAATTTGCATTTAACTTCACCATAACGCCTAATGGCTTTCTTTTTGTGAGACCAATTAAGTCATTCTATGCCTCGTGATCGATGCAAAATTGTGTCCTGTGGCTACTTTGGTGGAATATCCCGATTTCCAGATTTCAGACTTTTTTCACCCCACCTCTCTCACGAACTGTATGACACTGGACCGGATCCCGTTACTCTACCCCGACTTTACCATATATTCAGCATCTCACTTCCCTGCACCACTTCTCTCCACCTTATGTCGCATCTTTCCAGCTCACACGAGCTGTGTTAAACTTCACACGACAGTCCCTTTCTCTTCTCCGCCAACTTCCCATCTCTTTTCCCTTGACTCTGCTTCATTTCGCAGTTCAAGCTCCACCCACCCACTCCCGCACTCCTTTCCCACTACCGGCGGAGGGATCCCTGGAGGTGAAGCGTCTCTGGAGCCAGGGCAGGGAAAACAGAGGCACGAGAACCGGGACCAGAACCAGCCGGACCGGAAGCGGCTCCAGTGGCACCGGAAGCGGCTCCGGAGTACCGGAAGCGGGACCAGCGGTGCCGGGGGCAGCAGCGATGCGGCTCCAGGATCACCGGCGCCCTCTCTGAGCAGCTGCAGCCGGGGGATGGAGCAGGGGCACCGGCCAGGGGGTGCAGAGGCTGTGTGACCCGGGCAGAGCCCGCAGAAGGAGGAGAGTCCCGTGGAGCGGGCGGCGAGCGCAGATCAACGAGGACAGGGGTAGCTTCACTGAAAAAAAGCAGCTAGGGGCACCCCGTTCCTAAAGGTGTGTACATTGACGATACCCCTAATATTTGGAACCCCCGTAACAGCAAGGAAAAGAGGCGACTTCACCCTGCTAAAGGGTTTGGCAGAAGGATGACCCCGCATCACTGAAGCAAGTGGGGGGAACAGTCTTTAGAAGAAGTGTTTAGTTATGGCACGCTTAACTGTAGAAGCTAGGGCTCCACAGCAGTGAAGTGTTTACAGTGACAATCGCTGAGATCGTCACTGCATTGGTAAGTGGGAACCTCCCAAAATGTGTGGGGAAAAGCAAGGCTCTTTATAACTGAAGCAACTAAGAGAGTGGACTGTTGAAGTAGACAGTTTATGAGACCCCTCCTTTTTAGGAGCAGCCTGTCGTTTTCCTGTTGCAGGAAGTGAGGAGCGACAACTTTCGAGGACAGTTGGAGTGAGGAGACTCCGGCTAGGTGATAGTACCTTATCAAATTCTGTGCAATGCCGATCCTTCATAATAAGAGTTAAGATTCCTTTACCCACCTTTGAGCATCAAGTGGGAGAGGCGGTTTACGGGGGAGGTGTGGATAGAGGAAAGACTCTTTAATAATAGGAGAAACCAGGTGACCCCCGGTTTGGACAACTGAAGTTAGTTCCTCAGTGGTCCACCAATACTGTTACAGAAACCTGTGTGGAGAGGGAAGACCCCCGGGGGAGGAGCGAAGTGGCGACAAAACAAACAGAGGTTTACATAGGGCAAGTCTCTTACAACTGTAGAAGATTTGGGATATCCTTACATAGGAGGGGCTGCCACCCGCGTAACATCAGAGGGCAGTGGTACAGCGAGAAAGGGTAAAAACACGCGTAACAGGAGTGAATAGGACTGGTTAACCTTTATATTAGGAGGTAGGAGGAACCTTCTATCAAGACGAGACGGACACTTTCAAACCTCTAACAGCAATCCGAGTGACCAAAAGTAAATAGAAAACTATTTAATGGAGAGGATAATAGGGGCAATGTAAATTCTCAAACCCCTTAAAAGTCTTAAAGCAAATTGAGGTCACCTGACTACAAGACGACAGTGCGGCAGTTATCTACTATAGTACACAACAGTCACTCCCAGCCGCCAGTGACTTTAGCGTCTTATAACTGATAGCAGGGAAATTGGGTCATTAGCACTGATCAGGGTGTAAGATTGTTGTCTGGGTTGGCAGGTTACTTAATAGAATGTCTAGTCAAACAGGCAGGAGGCAGTTCGTTTTTTCCAGTAGTTTAAGGGAAAGAGTAATTTGAATACATTGAATGTTCAGAATTTTATGGCATTTATATTAGGACGGGTGAAAAAACGGGCCTGTGGAGAAAAGGCACACTGGTTTGGAATTAGGTAGACGCTGCTGTTATTCTTGAGGAAGGATTTGTCCATCAAGGATATTAAATCAGATGTTCAATTATTGCTTATTAACTAGTCAATCCTACTCCATTACACGTTGTGTATCTGCAGCAGGGCAAGCAGATAGAGTGCTACAGACACAGAAGCACACAGCAGTCTAAACTCATTGTAACCCCAGAGATAGCAGCACATAGACCATCAGCCATTCTGAAGACCAGTTGGCCTCAATTTCCACCATTGACCGAAGTACGGATTATTCTACAAAAGCATTTCTGGACTAAGAAAATTATGCCCGATTGTTTACCACAGCTCATTGAGATATCATCGCTGGAGTGCATTGTGAAACACTTATAGTATCGACCACCTGCTTGCAAATTCTAGTCTGAAAGAACAACTTTTACTTCTTAAATGTGAAGTTGTTGGATGCCAAAGGAACAGAGACTACACTCAAACTGTACAGGGAAAATTGTTATCCAGGCCTTTGCATCTCCGGAGCATTGCGCATAGTGCCTTTTCTGGATGTTTTGTACGCACTCAACATGTCTTGGTGATTGCTGTGAGATTTGTTCCACCTGTTCTGATTGATAAAGTGGTGGTGGTCGCCTGTTTCACTGCTATTTGTGGTCCTAACCTTAACAAGGGAACCTGTTGGATTTTTGAATTTTCACCTTTCAGTTCTCCGGTAACAATTGTTGTCATTTGGTGACAATTCGTCAATGCTTTAAAGGGAGCTGTACACATCCACCAGAACAAGATCCAACCAGAAAGCAGCCTAGTTGACATTATTTGCACTACAATGCTAATTGGATAAGAAGCGGAATTTGCTGAGGGCCCCAATGAGTGGCACACAGGCTGCGGTCACGGACAGGTCAGTATGAGTTATTTGCGTCCACTCCTTCTTTCTTACCAGAATAGTTACTTGCTGATGGCACTCGTATTTGGGCCATGCTTTCGTATTATACTTAAGGGGTGTCCAGTATGGGCCCAGGGTGGCTGGATCAGTTTTAGAGTTTCAGGATGTTCGTGTGCATACAATGTAATGTAAATTGTACTAATTTATGTAACGATTATCCTGGCATGGCCCAGGCTGTCCTCGTCCTATGATGGAAACCGCTATTTTAAATTATATGCACCATAACTTTTTATTGGAATGGTTTCATAGTTACCTGGTGGACCTTGAGATATATGAATGCCCTTCCTTGCATGTTGGCTGTAGAAGCCTCTTCACCTGCTTTCACGTTACCACCTGCTTTACAAGTTTATCCACCGTTGCTATATTAAAGTGATTACTAAGGGAGGATTATATATGTTTTGGCATGTTACACCCTTACTTTTATCACTTCAGGGCATCTGTAACCGCATAAGCTTTGAGATCAGATACTGCGCATTGCAGACATTTCACCCTGTTCTACTCTGGCCTTAAATGTTGCGTGAGGAATTTTCTTGTGTAATGTACACTGAAAAACAACACGAACTCCAGGCTTTATGAAAGGTTTCAGGGTGATCATTTTCAGTAAATATTATGGTTTTATTCTGACGTTGTTGCTTTTTTACACCATAGTTCTTTTGGCAAACAATGGCAAATGTGGTTTGGCGAGATAAAGTGATCTGGGAGACGCATTGAGGCCAAGTTGGGAGCCACCTGTACCGCAGGCATGTGGGGCGCAATGCACATTCCAAATAGCTCTGGGCAAGTGTGGTCACGCACTAATGGCTAGCCAAGAATCGCCAGCGTAAATTCGCGCTGCAGCAAATAAATGCAAGCTGTACAGATTGCTATAACGTATCAAAGTTGTGTAGTTGGTGGGACGAATCCTCTTCCGCCTTCCGGGGTCAGCAGAAGCCTGTGGAATGGTTCTCTCATGGGGTCGAATGAGCCATTTCTGAGTCGTAACTAACCCAGCCGTTAATGTGTCATTTGAGATATCGAGGAATGGCCTGCTCAAGCATTGTTTCTGGCCGTCACTCCCTCCTGGCTACTTAGTTAGGAAACCTTCTGGTCGAGACACCAGAGACCTCTGGAAGTTAGAGGGAGTCTTGCAGTATTATCACTAAACCCGGCTTTATCTGTGAAGCTTTGCTGTGCTTCAATGTGAAAGAATTTTGGTAACCCGATAAAATACGTTTTTCCGTAGTTGAAGCTTTCTGGAGACGTTTTGAGCTGTTCCACAAGTAGTGTCGAAAATGGAGAGATCGCAGTGAAACCATTATCAGTAACAGAAAATGGGGAAACCAACATATTTGCCACACTGTGTTTCTGTCTCTATTGCCGAAGGCATTCATTTTGGCTCGTTTGCAACAGAATAACATCACCGACAGTAGTGAGTTAATCAGAAAAGGGCTATAGAACAATACATGTGTATCTGTACAACACGGGTAGGAACCGCTTGCACCATGGGAAGTTATGCCGAACAGAGAAAGATAAACTTCCCAGTTTTGGCAGCGGTGTGATGTCGTTGGATTCTGGGAAGTCCAGGATGCTCTTCCCGGGAGGCGGGGCGAGTGCTGAAATGGGGGAGGTGCGAGGGGCTTGGCTGTTGATTTGCAGCTGGAAGAGGCTGCTCTGCTTCCGGAGAGGGTCCAGGCTGCAGGGCAGTGTTTCCCGAAAAGGCCGGAGATGGCGTCGGCAGAGCTAATAAGGTTCAGGGCCAATATGTGACTGTGTGCCCACGGGGCCAAGACACCGGAGCTCTAATCCCAGCTGGCGACATTGGGTGATGTGCCGGATCACAAAATGTTGACATCACAAAATGCTACATTTCACAACGTTGTGAGCTTTTAGAAATTGTCTGAACACCAGCATCAGCGCTATTTTAAATGCAGGAGGCGGATGTGCCTTAGTGGCCCTGAAAACCTAGCAAAGCTGCTGATATAATAATTTGTGCGCCTATTTTGTCTGGTTTTTTTCTCAGTACGTAGATGGATCACATTACTCAGCTCAATGTCGCTCGTTTTATCGACCTCGTTGGGATGAACCAGTGATTAGACCCACCAGTTTTGAACCCTTGATGCTCAGGTTACACATGGATTTAAACAGTGGATGCTTTCTTCCCATGGAATATCTGACCCTACTGTGCACGCTTTGTCCTTAATGTGGTGTTGTACGAGGCGTGCTACTGAAAGACATCTGTGTGTGGCAGTTCCACGTGGAGCGTGTTCCACGGATAGAAACAAGGTAGCGCTTTGTAAGAGGGTTTTGCATGTGCTGGCGCCCGGGCTCCTTTCTGGTGGAAATGTTTTCACAAGAGGCTGGCCCGCACTGGCGCCCTGTGGGGGCCACCTTTGGACAGCCCCCGTGGCTGCCGGGTAATCCCACGCTTACTGAGGCCCATACAGGGTCGAGTGTGCCTCTTGGCAGCGGTGATCTTGTGGTTTAATGACTACCTTCGTAACCAGGAGACATCTGTTATTCCTGCTCCCCTTTTGGAGCATCCGTGCGATCTTCTGTACACATTATTCCTGTTTTGAACTGCTTCGATCTGCATATGCGCTCGAAATTGAGAATTTTTAGCTGCAGGCAAAATCATGGTGAGCAATTATATTCCGGTGTTTTTATTTGCCCGCTAAACTTATTTGAACAGAAAAGCCATCCCGTAGACTGAACGTTTTATAGGCTGACCTGGGACCGCAGATGTCCGCCAGCCTTTAGTGATTGGATAGACCTCGACCCTAGACAGCAGGCCTATCTCTCAAATAGCCCTAAGAAAAATAGCTTTGGTCTGTATCGCAGGATGCATAGTCGTTACACATCTTTAGTTGTTCTGCACTGACCCTGTGCTGCCTCTGGAGGCGGGGGGAGGGGGAGACTACTTTCTCCCGTGTTTGTCTCTTTGTTAATTGCTGTACTTGTATACATACCTGCCCTGAAATATAGTATACAGCCTGCGTCCAGTTAGTCTAGGGTTCCACTGTACATGTGGATTGTGAAAGCTTCGGGTAAATGAAGACATACCATGGGATCTGATATCATATACCTGCTGCAGGCAGGCCAAGGGGTGCATCTGTGTAGGTGTCTGGTTTGTGAATGCTTTGGGTATATGAAGATATATCCTGATATTTGCTACATACCTTGCCTTGCTCTCAGGCGCTCCGAGGGTGCAACTATGCAAGCGTCTGGATGGTGTTCCTAGGTTTTAGAGGGGTAAAATACACGCTCCTGGGAGTAGAGGGGTTACGTTATTTACAGATTTACCTATAAACGGTATCTGGTCTGTTTATGACTATCGTGGAGGCATAAATGCCCAAAAACCTCACCTGCTTTGGAAATCTTCCTTAAGGAAAGGAAAGAGACATCAGATTATTTAGTGGCATAAAATGGTCATGCCAGTGACTTTCGAGGTACAGCTCTTGAATATTGTTTTTTTTCATTGCTGTGCGCCGGTTGCTTATATTTACATTCAGTTAGCAGGTTGCGATTTGTTAAGGTTTTGGCTTGGTGGCCTCGCGGTATTTTAAAGTAAATTAACTGTCTTTTTTTGTTTGTTGAGCGAAAACCTCAGCCTCTCGTTCTGTACAAATCTTGCATTTAGAGGCCAGGCCTTTTACTCAACGAAACAGTGTTTCTAACCAACCTTTCTGCATGATTGTAGCACTACTTCTCTGCTACTACATTTTATTGAGACCCATTGGAGGAAGTGGAATATCTTCTAATGTGGAGAGTACTACTCTTGGTGAATAATTATGAAATGAAGCTATAGTGGAGAGTTTAGCTAAAAACGTCACAATTCCCTGTGTAAGCTGGCAAAATTGGGTGTCAGGAGCTTCATTGGCGACACTGCTACACTCTGGAACAGCCTCTCTCTGTACCTAAACTCACAGACCGCCCTGCGCTGGTTTAGGGAGGACCTAAAAACCCAGCTCTTTACAACCAAGTCTTAGTTCAGCCCTTCTTTATTTCCCAACACAACACCATGATTCCTCAGCGCATGCTTTACAAATTAACGTTATTAAATAACGTATTGTGAATTAAGGAAAAGTATTTGCGTCAAATAACTGCAAATATTCAATTTTATAAGGGTACTAATCAATCATGCTTACTATATTGACTGTAGCAACATGGATCCTATGACTTTCCTTCTGATCTCAACAGCATACACATAACATACTGAGCTCTCTTGTTGGCTGCAACTTTGGTGGGTGACCTTTAAAAACACTGATTACATATGAAGAGTATATGCCAATTTTTGCTTTAGGACTTAAATGGGTTTTTATTTATGTCTATTGCCCATACTTTAGGGCATATGAATTCTGAGACCCCTCCTCACAGTTCTCCGTGGAAAGATGGGAGTCCTCATGAAATGAAGTTGTTTGTAGTTCATTGTAAGTGGTGGAGTATGGACAGCAGCTTTTTTTTTTTTTTTTTAAAGAAACATTTGATTGCAATTCTTCTGACAGAAATGTACATAGCCCATCAACTCCCCCCCCCCCCCCAAAAAAAAACAAAACATTGCATGCCTATAACTCTACACAGTATTACAGTAGTCACATAGTAGTATTAATAACCCATCAATACAGTCATTGTTAGAAAAATTGAGCACTTAACTAGTGATGGGTGCATAGGCCAGAAGTTGGTTGTGCCTCTCTCACTCAAGCTTCCAGCAGTCACGCCATTAATCCCTCCCCCTCCAGGTGTGTGTCCTGTGATTGCCTTGCACCTGCAGGATGCACATAATAATGTACTGACAGAGGAAAGCCTAGTTGGTGTCGAATTGCTGTTCAGTCGCCCTGAGAAGTCCAGTCTCTGGGTCATGCCCATATATATTTCCCTGGCCAAGAGTTGCCCTCCCACGGTTGTCATCAGGTTTGGGTGGATGCTTCAGGTCTCCTCAGTAGTAGGGAGTTCATTTTGCTGCAAAGAGCCCTCTAGCTTTTCCCATGCCCTGACTATGTCAATGGGGCCCTGCCTTCTCGAAGCCTCACCCCACTTTCGTAACCCACCCACTTAACGATCTTCCTCTTCCACGTTGCCACCCAGGTTTCCTTTGGGGCTTCCCAGTTCCTGGCAGTCTCCCTCTTCTCAAGGACAAGAGCCAAGGCCTGGAATTTGCTCATGACATTGGTCTCTGTGGTATGCGTAAACCAACTTAATAGGCAGTGCGGGTGCACATCACCTCTCTCTCAGTGGTGACTCTCTCATAAACTAATTAGTTTGGGACAACTCCAAAACATAGGAAAGAACTCAGCCCTCACTTCTCTGCATTGGGGACACTTTGCATCAGCCAAGGCAAAGTACCGGTTGATTCTCTGAAGTACGCCCTATGTAGTACATAGAAATTGATAAGTTTAAACCTGGCGTTCCTAGACACCTTTGCCGCACGTTCCAGAAAGGTCTACCAGTCTCGCTCTGCTATGTTAATACTCAAATCTGCCTCCCAGCGGGCCCTCAGGTCAGTCAAGGGTAGGAGTATGTCCCCTTGAAGCCATCTGTATAAACCCATAACAGCCTTGTGGATCCTTGAAACTGACACCACATACTGGCAGCACGCCACCTGTGGTGGTTCCGCCACACCTATCTTCTAATGTTTGCAAATGGCTACTTTCATTACCTTGGGCAAAAGGTAGTGGTCTTGGGGCAAATCATACCCCAGGCGAAAGTCTTCAGAAGGTAGGAGCACCTTGGTCTTAAACGGGCCCCCCCCCATCTTTGATGCCCCCGCCACCCATTCTGCTAACCTGCTCCAATCTCCTCCGTGTGGGAGCTCTTCAAGGAACCTCATCAGAATATCAGGGGACTACGGGATCTGCATTCTCACCTTCTGCAGGCTCCGAACTCAGTAGTGACGCAGCACTTGAAATTCAGTGGTGTTGACAGCACTAGGGCTTGGAGGCCTAAGTAGTGATCTAGCCAACCTGGTGGCTCTTTGGGCAGAAGGAGGCACCTCCCTCCCTGGTGTAGGTGTGCACGCTACCCATTGCGTAAACCATTGTAGCTGCGCTGCCAAGTAGTAGGATTCGAACTCGGGTACGTCCTCCTTCCCTAGCCATTGGTCATCGGACTGTGGACAGTGCCTCTCTCCTGCGCCCTGAGCCCTAGAGGACACTCGTGACAATCTTGTCGATGTCCTGGAAGAATGCCCCAGAGATCCAAACTGGGAGGGTCATAAAGAAGTACAATAATTGGGGGAAAGCAATCATCTTCAGTAATGCCACCTGTCCCGCTACAGATAATGGAAACATCCTACAAAAAGCAGCACTGGCCCTGTGAACTCGAACAGCCCTACCTACAATACCCTCCAGTAGGTCGGAGGGGGGCGCTTCGTGACAAACCTGAACTCCCAGGTGAGGCTCCCACTGCAGCGCCCCCAGTTCCTCTGCAGAGGCTCTGGAAGTCTGCGTAGGAAACAGGATGGATTTACTCCAGTTGATGCAGAGGCCTAATAGGTACCCTAAGCGCTCCAACAGGTTCTGGGCATTCCGCAGGCCCGTCTCTGTATCGTTTAGAGATACCAACAGATCAGCTGCATACTGCTCGATTATGGTTGGTCTTAGTGTCAACCACAAGGCCCTAATGGGCGTCTCCAGTCATGGCGTAACATGCCAGGGTGAATAACAGAGGCAACAGGGGACAACCCTGTGTAGTGCCTCTCTACCCTGTAGCTCTCCGAGATTGTGCTCCAAGTCCGACCCCTTGCTGTAGAGTCCATGTAGAACCACTGCGTCTAAGCAATGCACCCCGGCCCAGGCCAAAGTATGCCATAACGATATATAGAAATGGCCTATCCAGGCTATCATAGACCTTCTCTATATCTACAGTGAAGACTTCAGCATCTGCTCCATTATACATATTTACCTCCAAGATCGTGAAGAGCCTACGAATGTTATGAGCTGTGTTACGGCCCAGTATAAAGCCCACCTGGTCCCTAGGTGTAAGACTGCGCATATGTGGTAGGAGGCGGGCTGCCAGAATCCTACTTAATGTTTTATAATTAGTGTTTAGTATAGATATCAACTGGTAGACTTGTTTGTTATGGGCCGCTTTTCCTGGTTTTGACAAGGGTACGACCAGGGCCTCTCGGGAAGATTGTGGCAGCAGTCCTGTGTCTCTGGCTGACTTTACACAGCTCTACCAACCTAGAGACCTAGCTCCTCGCATAAGCAGAGTAGAATTCCACTGGGAATCCGCCTGTCCCAGATGGCTTTTTCCTGGGCCATGGCTTTAACAGTGGCTCTGATCTCTTGGAGGGTGATATCCTCTCCCAGGTCTTCAGCTTTCCCCGTATGGATCCTGGGGAGGTTCAGAGATGCCAGAAAGGCGCCAATGGCAGCCACTGAATTATGCTTAGTGCTGCTGTAGAGTGCAGCATAATTTTTGTAGAATTTGCGATGTCCTCTTGGTGGTACACCCTGAGACCCTTATCTGTGTCCAGCTCATCAATCACTGATCCACGTTTGGCCAGGTTCGCTAGCAATGCGGACAGTGTGCACCATATAGTTCCGATAATCAAAACGGGCAGCCTCTCAACCTTTTCTGCTATCTTCTTTTGCCTTGAGAAGGTCTGCTTGTATTTCTAGGTGACCAGGCCTGTATGGTTCACGTGCTGATAACACATCCTCAGAGGCCAAGACCTACAGCAGGGTCTTCCTGACTCCCACAGACTCTGAAATACACCAACCCCTGAGCACCACTTTGAACACGTCCCATTCCATTTCAGGGGATGCAGCTGTCCCAGTGTACCCCTCTAAGTATTGAGTGATGGCTACCCCGATTGTGTCGCAAAAAATGGGGTCTTCCAGGGCCTCCAGACACAGCCTCCATGAAGGAATATGGGTGCGTGCCCTTTCCCACCTCAGTCCAATAGAAGGGGATTATGATCAGAAAAAGGTTTAGAAAGCTATTCAGTAGTACAGACCTGTTCATGCATCAAGGGTGAGGCAAAGAAGGTTATCCAATCGCACATGGAGTTCATGCAGGTTAGAAAAAAAAAAAGAATAATTCCACTCACCTGGTTGGTAAAGGTGCCAGGAATCCAGCAATCTCCATTCTGTCTGCCAATTAGCGTTCGCTCGGGCTTCCTGTTTAACTGGCGAGTACTGCAGGGGAGGGTACAACCGATCAAGTGTCGGGTCTGCAATACAGTTACAGTCCCTCCTAATATAACTGCCCCGTCAAGAGGAGGGGGGCAGCACCTGGGACAGGTCCGGAAAAAAATGTCACTTGGCTTACATTTGGGCTACAGATCCTGCCTATAACAATATCTCTGTTGTCTAGGCACCCCTCAACCACAGCGTAGTGGCCGTGGGGTCAATTAAGTGGCTAGTATGTTGGAAAGGGACCCCAGGACGAATCCAGACCATAACACCCTTCGCATAGGCCGAATAATTGTTATAATAGGCTTGCCCTCTCCATCTGCATGGTAATACTATGCACTTCTTGACTATGAGGTCCGTTTCTTGAAGCAGTGTTATCTGTGCTCTACCTCTATGCAGGTAGGAAAGGACTTGGTGCTTCTTGACCATAGTATGCATCCCCCTAATGTTCCTAGCGACTGCGGCATGATACCCAGCGAGAAATAGCGCCTTCCGACCTGCCCAAGAACAGTCATTCAGAACACACAGCGATCCGCAACACTCAGCCAAACAATAGGAACCTCCCCAACTCCAGGATACCCATGACTGCCCCCCTCATCCAAAAAAATAACTACCATGCATTTGTGGGAGTACCCATAGAAACCACAAGGCAATGAGGATAGTGACCAACTAACCACACCGCACAGGGCTCTCCCCCACCTGCTGCCAAGAGTAGGAGGATAACATATGACCCCATGTTCTCAGCCTGTCATTCTATCATGTTCCCTCATACAAAGTTAAGGAAGTCAAACAGGTAACCCCAATCCCCCACCAGATGGCATAAGATAAGTCTCAGTACACCCCATTTGGCTCAGAACAGTTTGTCCGCCGTGCTCGGTGTGACAGCAGGTAGTTCCTCACCTGAAAGCCCGGTGGAGCTACTGGCGGTGGATAGGTCGGTATTTCAAGCCTCACCTGCTCCCATTGAAGAGGTGGAGACGGGCGCCCGCTCATCGCTTCCACTACACGTTGTTGTCCCTCTGCGCCTCCGCATCAGACGAGGCTCCTCCGAGCACCTCCCTTCTGCACCGCTTTTGCCAAGGCTGTGCTCATTTTGGGGACCCCTGGCTGGGGCCAGCATGTGGTTGCATATCTGTTCAGTCCCGCACTTCCTGAGGCATTAAAAAAACTGCAGTGCCTCAGGGTCCCCACTTGGAGGCATGCAGTGAACATCATTGAGTACTGCAGGCCCATCTGAAGGAGTCGGCGCTTAGCATCAGCAAATGTGGCTCGCTGCTTTTGTACTTTATTTGGAAAGTCTGGAAAAATCAAAACTTTATGCTTACGTACTTTAATGTCTTCCTTGGCTCGGGCAAGGATATAGTGACAGTCTCTAATGGAGGAGCCAAGCCACCACTGGGCATAGTGGCCTGGGGGGGGGGGGGGGGGTTAATAAGGAGGTCGAACGGGCTGGGACCCTGTTCCAGAGCCCGGGGCCACCTCTTCTCTCAGCCAGTGTTCCAAGAAGGATAGGGTGTTCTTCCCCTCCGCACACTGAGGGAGCCCATTAATTCATATATGATTCCCCTGCAACCTATTTTCGCTGTCTTCAGCCCAAGTAAATGAACTCTGTTCTCCATGAGCATGAGTCTTTCCCCTAAAGTTGTCACATTCAGGTGAATATCTGCTACCGTCCATTCTGCATTGGTGACCCTCTCCACCAGGCTCCTGTGATGTGCCACCAGCAGGTTGATCCTAGTTTCTTGCACTTCTCTGGAGGCAGTGATGGCCTGCAGACTGTCCTGTAGCCCCTCCTGAGGGTCGCCACGGAGTATCTGCTGGAGTCTACATCCTGGCAGGGATGCCCGCAACCAGGTCACGCTTCCGTGTTGCCTTTCCCATTTCGCAAGATCTGTGATGGGTGGCTTCTTGTATCGCAGTGTAGCATCCCCCCTCCCCTGCTGGGGGCCGACCGAATGTGAGTTGGTGTCCTTCTCCACCAGGTCCCTGGGGGCAAGGGAGTCAGGCAGCTCGAGGTAAACCGCACCCTGAGGGCCAAACCAGTGACACCACGGCAATACTGCTCTGCAGTACAATTTAAGGGCAAGGACCTACGGCCCGCAGCTCTCTGTACTTCCCTCTGGTTCCTCCATGCGCTCGCCAGTACCCAGGTCCTTCGGGGTAGAAGCAGCCTTCTCTCACTTCATTAAGGGACCTCAATAAAGGTGCTCCAAATGGTAGGTGATCGCACCAAGCCTGGCCGCCCTGAAGGGGTCCCAAAAAGAGACCAGGCAGCAAGGAGGTGGGGAATGCTTTAACTTGTGTGTCTGCTAGCCCCCGTTTGAGCTGTTTATCAATGTTCAGAGACAGGGGGCTCGCTCTTCATCCTGACAACACGATCTGGCCCTTGTAGCCTATAACAAGCTGACCAGGGGCAAATCATCCACTCCTTTGGTTTGCTGTGGGGAGGCTCCAAAGTTCGATCCTCTGAGCAGCAGGTGCTAGGTAGCTGTTCGGCCCATGCATGTGCCATTCGCCGTGTGTAGTTCCCAGAAGCAGGCCTGTGTGAAAACTCAGCTGCCAATAATGGCCAAAAGTCAGCCAGTGGGGGGCAAAAGGCCGCCGTTTTGGAGGCAGCATTGCGGTTTCTCCGCATGAGGCCCGGCCAATCTTGGGGCTTCCTGGTGCGCTGATCCGCCTCCAGCTTCTCACTGAAGTCGGCAGTGTGCTTTACCTGCAGGGCTCTCCCAGGGACCTTCGCTACTGTCTGCCTACTAGCTGTTCTCCATACCTCCTTCGTCTTGCCTCACACCTCCGCACCCTGAAGCTGCTACGCTTCCAGGCCCTCCAGCATCCACAGGGCTCATGTCATGCTACCGCTGTATCGGGGGGAGGGGTGCGCACACGGTCCCCCCACTCTTGTCAGGTTCACTCGCCGTCCTGCAGCACCCTTGTCCAGTGACAGCAGGTCAAAGCATGGGTCTCCACTCAGCCCCTCTCATCAGGTCACCACCTTCTTGGGACCACCACACCAGTCCGCCTGGAGGGCCTGCAACTTCTCTTGTTTTCTGCCGTCACCTGCCCCAAAAGGGTCAGTGGGTGCCTGTAGGGGGTTTGGGTTTCCCCTCTGGGGTCATTAGGGTGGCAGGATGGCTAGGGATGGGTCAGGAGCACTGAAATCCTCATCCTATGGCATCAATCAATCAGTACATTTGTAGAGCGCGCTACTTACCCGCGAGGGTCTCAAGGCGCTGAGGAGGGGGGGGAAAGGGGGATCTGCTGCTGCTCGAACAACCAGGTCTTGAGGTGCCTCCTGAAGGTCAGAAGATCCTTGGTCAGCCACAGGTTGGCAAGGGCGAGGTTGGCGGAGCGGAGCTGTCGGTTCGGGGTGTAGAAGGTGAGTCGATCGTTGAGGTATGCTGGTCCGGCGTTGTGGAGTGCTTTGTGAGCGTGGGGTGAGGAGTTTGAAGGTGATCCTCTTGTTGACGGGGAGCCAGTGGAGGTCTCCCAGGTGGGCTGTGATGTGGCTGCGGCAGGGGATGCCGAGGATGAGGCGTGCGGAGGCGTTCTGTATACGTTGCAGTTTTTTCTGGAGAATGGCCATGGTTCCCGCGTAGAGAGCGTTGCCGTAGTCCAGTCTGCTGCTGATGAGGGCCTGGGTGACCGTCCTTCTGGTTTCGGTGGGGATCCAGCTGTAGATCATGCGGAGGGTGTTGAAGGCGGAGGATGAGACTGCGTTGACCTGTTGGGTCATGAAGAGCGATGAGTCCAGGTTGAACCTCAGGTTGCATGCGTGGTCGGTGCGGCTCCCTTAGTGGTTGGCCACCAGGAATAGTCCCAGACGGAGGGGGAGGAGCTGAGGATCTCCGTCTTGTCTGAGTTCAGTTTCTGGTGGCTGTTCTCCATCCAGTTGGCGACGGCCTTCATTCCTTCGTGGAGATTGTTTTTGGCGGTAGCAGGGTACTTGGTGAGGGAGAGGATCAGCTGGGTGTCGTCGGCGTTAGAGACGATGTTGAGGTTGTGAGATCGGACGATGTTGGCGAGCGGTGCTATGTAGGCGTTGAAGAGGGTCTGGCTGAGGGAAGATCCTTGGGGTACGCCGCAGAAGTTTTTGGTGGCTTCAGATCGGAAAGGAGGGTTCTGCCAGTGAGGAAGGAAGTGATCCAGTACAGGGTTTTTCAGTGGATTCCTGCGTTGTGGAGGCATATGCGTAGGGTGCAGTGGCAGACGGTGTCGAAGGCGGCTGAGAGGTCCAGGAGGATGAGGGCTGCGGTTTTGCCCTTGTCCAGCATGGTCCTGATGTCGTCGGTGGCAGCGATGAGGGCGGTCTTGGTGCTGTGGTTGCTGCGGAAGCTGGATTGGGATGAGTCTAGGGTGTTGTGTTTCCCACGAAAGTGGGTCAGTTGCCTGTTGACGATCTTCTCAATGACCTTCGCCGGGAATGGGAACAGGGAGATGGGGCGGTAGTTTTTGATGTCCTTTGGGTCCGCCTTGTTTTTTTTTACTAGGGCATTGATCTTGGCGTGCTTCCAGCTTTCCCGGAAGGTGGCGGCCTCGAATGAGCTGTTGATGATCATCCGGAGTTGGGGTGCGATGATGGAGCTTGCTCTGTTCAAGATATGATAAGGGCAGGGGTCGGATGGAGTGCCTGAGTGAATGATGTTCATGATTTTGGTGGTATCATCGACGTTTACGTGGGTCCAGGAGAGCAGGAGGTTGGTGTGGCTGGGGTGTGGTGAGTCTGAGGTGTTGGTAACTGTTGGGGGGTCTTGGTGTTGAAGCTGTTGTGGATGTCTGTGATCTTGTGGTGAAAGAAGGTGGCTAGGGAGTCGCAGAGGTCTTTTGAAGGTGTGATGTCGTTGGTGCTGGGGGTGGAGAGTTCCTTCATGATGTTGAAGAGCTCTTTGTTATTATGCGCGTTGTTGTCGATGCGTTCTTTGAAGGAGGGTCTCTTGGCGGTCTTGAGGGCCGTATGGGTGATTGGTGTTTGTTTGTGGTTCCATTTCTTCTCGAGTCTTCGGCACGTCTGTTTGGAAGCCTGGAGGTCGGCAGTGAACCAGATGGCCTTTCTGTCGGTGCAGTTGTTGGAGGGTTATCCGATCGGGCGAGAGCATTGGTGCAGTCGTCGATCCATTGCCTGAGGTTGCGGGCAGCTGTGTCGGTGTCTGTGGTGTTGGCTGGTGGGGCTTGGGTGAGGGTGGAGATCAGCTGGTCTTCGGTGACCTTGTTCCATCTGCGGCGGGGGATCTGTTGCGGGTGATGGTCCGTGGTGGGTTTCTCGAAGGTGAAGTGGATGCAGCGGTGGTCGGTCCAGTGGAGTTCGGTGGTGTGACTGAAGATGACGTGGCTGCTGGTGGAGAAGATGGGGCTGAGCGTGTGTCTGGCAGAGTGGGTGGGTGACGTGATGAGCTGTTTGAGTCCAAGGTTAGCGAGGTTGTCGAGCAGGGCGGTGGAGTTGCTGTCACTGGTGTTTTTGAGGTGGGAGTTCAGGTCTCTGAGGAGGATGTAGTCTATAGAGGGAAGGGCTTATGTGCTGACTATGTCGGCGATGGAGTCGCTGAACTGCGGCTGAGGTCCGGAGGGGTCTGTAGATGAGGGTTCCTCTGAGGGTGGTCTTGGGATCGATGTGGATTTGGAAATGCAGGTGTTCAGCGGTGCTGAGGGTGTCTTCGGTGTTGGTCGCGATTCTGATGGTGTTCCTGTGGACGATGGTGATCCCTCCTCTCGGTCTGTTGGTGCGGTCTCTGCAGGTGATCTTGTATCCATCCGGGATGGCTACGGCGATGTTGGGTGCCGAGGATGGGTCATCCAGGTCTCCATCAGGAATGCAACGTCTGAGGAGGAAGAGACGAGAAGGTCCCAGAGTTCGATGGCATGCTTGTGGACGGAGCGGGTGTTGAGAAGGATGCATCTAAGGTGGTTGCGTCTAACTCTGGTGGGTGGGGTGGCGGCTTGGGGGCTGGTGAAGTTGCAGCTCCGGCAGAAGGGTCCGTGGATGCGCTTCGGGGTGGCCTAGAAGCAGGTGGCTGATCGGCTGGCGTTGAGGGCGTGGAGGGTGTTGGCGTCATAGCAGCGTCGGGCTATGTGGCGGTCAGAGGGGCCAGAGGGTCTGGCGCTGGGTGCGGTCCAGGCACAGACGGGCGCAGACTGCCTTGCCTCTGGCGCTCCAGCGGCTCGTCCGCCATAAAGAAGGGGACATGGGAGGGAGGAGCAGCTGTGAGGAGGAAGCGGAGCGTGAATGAGCGCGCGTGGGGGGCGGGGCCGCAGCAGCAGGAAGGACACAGAGAGAGAACCGCTGTGGGGGTCTATAGAAATAATTACTGCATTAACCAATTGAACCATTGATGATTGCGGCAGTTTATATTGTGGCGTATGGGATTGAACTTGCCATATACGGGTGGTGAATGATAAGTCATGCTTGCTTCAAAAAGGTCTTTTAGTTGCATTTTTGTTTCATATTTTCCATGTTTAAAATGATACTGAAGTTTGAGTTGATACAGTTTTCTTTTTGCTGGTTTCTGACAATTTTTAGTTGTTAATTTGCTTCACATTCTATCCTGCACTCGCTGAAAAAAAAAAAAAAAAAATATATATATATATATATATATATATATATATATATATATTTTTTTTTATAAAGCTGTTGGTTGTTTAAGTTGATTTACATACATCGCCTGCTGGTGGTCACTTGACCGCCAGTCTTGCGGATGGCGGTCCTAGCACCATATTTTGACCATGGCGGTAGTGCGGCGGTAGGACAGTCTGCACCGCCCTGGGGATTATGACCTTGTTTTCTGCCAGCCATTTCATGGCGTAGCACTGCCATGAAAAGGCTGGCGGAGAAAGGGTGCAGAGGCCTCCCTGGCTAGCACCGTCGAAATGTTCACTGTTTGCTTTGAAGACAGTGAACATTGCAAGGGTGCTTGGTGCACCCTGCATCATACAGCATTGCTGCTTCCTCGATTACGAGCCAGAGACAATTCTGTAGGATGTTTCCTACTAGGCCAGCGGGTGAAAACTCAGGTTTCCGCCTGCTGACCTAGCGGAAAACTACTAATGGGCCTGGCGGGGAGGTAGCCACTATGGCGCAACCTTCCTGTCAGAAGTTCGGCGGACGGCCTAAACCGTCCATCGAACTCGTAATAAGACCCACAATCTGTTCCTTTTCACAATTGTGCAATGGCTACTGTGGATCTGCACTATTTTTTTTCCTTTGAATCCAAATCTTAAACTACACAATACAGTGATGCTGCAGAGTTTTCATACTGTATACTCCAAACTCAATTGCTAAGATTTTCTTGTTTTAACTTGAACTCCTGTTTGGCTAAATCTCCAGCACAGTTGACTAAGAACTTCACTACATAAGAAAAATGTTTAGAAGAAATTTATAAATGAAATATATTCAGCAGTTATGAATTACGGATTGCTAATTATTGGAAATAGCTGGAGGACTCAATTTAATATCGTAGTGGAAAAAATGTTTGGCCTGTCACCTGGAGCAAAATAATATGCCCCAATAAATACTGATGTGGATGCTATTTTTTGTACAGATGTTTTAATACCAAACACCTTTTTACCAATAAATAGGAGAGTTTGGTTCCCAGAAGGTGATGGAGGGCTGAGAGGAATAGCTCAACATTTTAAATTTTTCCATCCAAGTTAAACAATTGCACAAATTTGTACACTTGCTAGTTGTCTGGTCTGCAAGCAGTGCTCATCTTCTAATACCTGCATCTGTTTGTAGTTCATATTCTGCCTGTTAATTTCAAACTGGTTTAAAAGTGTGTGTTCTATCTCTGGTCTGTGATTTAATAAAATAAAAAAATCTATGTTGCCGGTATAGTGTCAGGAAGTGTAAACCAGACACAGTGTAAGGCACAGCATAATGCTATAGTTAGGACGGTAAATTGCAAGACTAAAGATAGGAGAGACGTAAATGTTCTCTTAAGCTTCACCCTTCATTGTTAAATGTTGACATTTTCATGGGTGAGAGCAGCAGGTATTTGCCTACTCTTTCCATTGAGTGAGAATATCCTGTCCTCGTTGGTGGACTAGCATTTTGGTCTTTTCATGGCCCCACTTTTTCGTTTCTCTTTTTTATGGATGTTATTGTCCCGTTAGTTGTAGCCTCCTCCACTTGGGGAGGCAAAAGCGGAACATAGATATAGGTTCCTTTATCTCAAGGTTTTTTTCGACTGCCCTGTTTGGTATAAGAGATATAGATACAGGTGAGCTTTTTGGCTGAACACCCTAGCATTTAAAGGTTGGGAGAACGTAGATCACTACTACATGGTAGGACCTCATTTTATAAGGCTTGTTCTTCCTCTCCTGTTCTTCCCGGCAATAACGTTGGTCATTTGGTGCCCCTTTTCCAGCGACGGTAATATTTAAAGAAGGCCATTGAGTCATGCTAGGCTGGTGAGCGGGAGACTTCATGGGCTGGGTGCCTATTGACTCTGTATCCATATTGATATAAAATCTCCTAAGGGATCCAGCCTGATAGGGACCTGGGGGAACCCATTTTTTCAGGCTCACACATTGCAATCTACATGCGTCCCGAGGCTGAAGACAACCCTCTGTTACACACATTCATCAATAGGCACAAGAACCACTAATCCATGGGAAGTATGAGCAGATAAGTGTGTGCCCCAGTCCATTCTGCTAAGTTCTGGGCAGGAGTTTACCAGCCATCCCTGTTTCCTCTCTGTAGATACACTCCAAAGAAAGCTTACCACTGCTACCGCCATTCTTCCCCCAAACCACTGGTTCAAATCTTATAGCGAAGTGGGTCACGTCGACATTTGCTGAGGTGTAAACGACGAATCCTAGTGAAATGTTGCAGTAGGCTAAGGAAGATGTTTTGGCTGATATTGGTCGTGTGGCCTCTTTATCTTTAAGCTCCAGTCCTAACTGCTGCAGAAATTTCACTTACGGGATCAGTACCCAAGTCTGGATCTCTATTTTTGCATTGGGACTTCTAATTCATTCTCGGCCCTAAAAACCCAAATACACACAACGGACCTGTCCGAGACTTGTTTTTTTGTGTTTTGGAAAAGCTGCTTACTTGTGTGTTATGAAATACGTCAAATGATGCACTTCTGCAGATACACCTGGTTCGTGTGCCTTCGTAGCTGTAAAGGCTGTTGTGGGGGTACTTGGCGGCACCACATAGAACCTTTCTGTGTTAACCTGCTTAAAATGAATGTCTTGCTTTTGGCTTTTCCTATACATGTTCCGTGCACTTGGCTCGTTTGTTCTTCCACTACCTCGCTTTGCTGTTCTACTTGTAACATACTTCCTATAAGCTATGCAGCCCTTCCTTCACTTCTCACCTACCTGCGTCTTTTAGAGCTTCCCTTCAGTTCTACTGAAAGGACATCAGAGCTTTCAGCAGTGTGTGGTCAAAGCAAGCTGCATACGTTTCACTTTAATTTTTGTATTGTGGTAGATTATGTGGATTTTATTGTCAATCTGCGAGTAAGTGTAATGCTCTAATTTATTACCACATCTGAAGTGAACCATAGTAAGGTGTCTTGCCATTGCCCCAACTAGACTTCAGGCAGGCATATTAAATGTTCTGTGATGTATTGACGTTTTTTCACAAATAGATTAGTCTCTCATATTCCTTTTTGCTTGTCTGCTTTGACCGGGATGGTGATTTTTACTGTGAATTAGACATCTTCTGTCTTTTGAAAAAATAAAAGGCCTTTTTCTGTGCAGTAGATCTGTTTCAGACTAGAAAACCCTGAAACTTTGAAGCCTGAAGATCTTTGATAGGTGTCCTATCTCTGTCCAAAAGACTGTTCACATGAACTCTTCCTCTCTCTTGTTGGACACAGTTATGCCTCTTTTGCCATTTGAATCTAATCTCTTCCAGCATCGAGAGTTCTTTTACTTTTGAATTGAGTGTGTGGTCTTAGTGTCATTTTTTTAGAATGTTTGTGCAAGTGTGGGGAGAAAAATACCGCAATTAACACATTTATAAGTGATTGTGCCTGTGTTTGTCCTATATGGTTATGACAGTGATATTACCTCCTTAACTTTAGACGATTGGTCACCTAGTGGGTTCCCTAAGAGTGAAAATTGTGCCTAGAGCGAAAGCCTTTATCTAATCAGTAGCCCACTTACATTAGTCAAGATTATGATGCTTTGAGGAACCCGCTGTATCTCTATGGATATATACAAACAGGTTAGTATGTTTCTGCGCCCCCCCCCCCCCCCCCCCCAAAAAAAAAAAAAAAGCTTGTTGCCCTGGGGGCATTCATCATGACCATGTGGACCTCTAACTCCAACCTGTGAAACTTTTATGTTTGTGATCGCTCCTAGAACGAAGTGGAAATGTAAAACTTGGATGCCAGAGAAATACAGGGTTCACTCTGGATTGATTAGTTCTTTTGTTGGGTTTAATCACAGGAGAATTATACAATGGTAAGGAGCCAAACACAGTGCATGAAGTGTTGCAGTTACCTTGAATGCCATTTCGTTATGGTTCAGTCCAGTAACTCATGCTGCTGGTTGCCTACATAAATTTAACTAGCACTCGCGTATAATCAAAGTTTACACCCTGCAAAAAGAAGGCGAGGCGATTTCGTACCAAAGACTGTTGTTTACACTCACCTGTATTAAGTTTGATTGCTGATTTTACGACTGGATGCGTTGTAGCTTGATCTGATCTCTACATGGAGTGGTCTATATTCTGTAATAATAAAAGAGATCGTGGCCATTGGTAAAAACGTGTCTGCCAAAACAGGGCCCTCTAAGGGTCCTTACACATTACTGTTCTCCATTAACTTTTCGGGATGACCTTGCCTCTGTGCCCCCACCCCAACCAAGTCACACAACAGTACACTTGGCTAAGGACTTTTTTGTGTTTGACTGTTGCTCTCATTATGTATACGGTACACTGCTCCGTATATCTTTGCCTCAACTAATTCAACTCTGGAACCCCCTCACAATTCATAAATTGCTGTGTGCAAACATTTATCTTCATCTTAAGTGGAATAGCAGCACTAGGAGTTAATACACTCCACTCTTCTGACATGGCATGTAAGATAGGTGTGACATTGCATGCACAATGCTTTGGCTACTTTCCTTTGTGTGATTGTCCTTTGTTTGAGCCCTCCCCAAGATAACTATCTAATCAAGTGTCGGGTCCTTATTTACCTGTTATACAGGTTTTGCACTTCCACTTCTTTTTGCCCACTCTAAACATCGCATTGACCACTCAAATAAAGATTGGGAGAGTAAAGTTAGAGTTCTGGGTGTGGTTGTTAAATGTCCCCTGACCAGGATAGAAACATGTTGTCTACCCATAGAAATGGTGCAGGTTCCTCGCAAATACCCCACCCTCCACACCTTCCACCATTCTCTGGTTTTAATTAATTATACATGGGATATAGAATAAATAAATGCATTTTGATACAATGTTTTTCTTAGTGGCCTTACCAACTCGCCAGTCATCACAACTTGTTGCTAATATAGAAGACTCGCACAGTCTCTCACATCGCACAAAGGAGCCCAATGAGGCCAGTTGCAGGAGAGAAGCGGCAACCTATTCTGAGTGAGGGATCTGGATTTTCATTTTTTTTTTAATCCTAAACATTTTCTGAGGATTGGAGTAATAGAAGTGAAACATTTTCTGCGTTCCAGAAAATGTATAGACGTTTTCCAGTGACAGTCTTTGAGGTGTATATTAACAAATATCAACACATCCTCATTGGCTGTCTACAGGTCTGTTTTTGTTTTGTACCAGAATCCCGGAAGTGTGTCTGTAAACCAGATTAGCTTCATCCACCAGTATCAATTCTTATGCTTCCTTAATTATTTATTAACGTCGATCACCCCAAAATGAAAGCTCAGGGTGAAAGTCCATGCAAAAAGAAAGCTGAGTAATTAAATGAATTATTTTTGCTAGAAAAGGAATTAATGTGTCATCTTGTGATTCATTCATATTCCTTGCTTTTCTATTGATTTTGTTTCCCCAATTGGATCTACTTTTCTATTAGAAGAGCTCTAGACATTTTCTCATTGATCACTTCAGTTAGGTAGGTCCCATAACTATGCACTGCTCTGGGTAGTCTTTATCTGATGGTGCCACTGACTTTGATCCCCGGTCTGCAGCCAGAGATTAAATGCCTTCTGTTATGTATTTCAAGTCGTCATCCATTCACTGAGGCCATCTTCGTAGAGCGTCGATCCTCATTTTGTTCTACTAGTTTCCACACAATTTATAGTTTGTATGCCTTCATCCCATGATACATAAGTCGGCGCTACATTTGTTGGTGCTATGACAGAAAATTCCTTAGTGAACATTTGGGAAGCATTGACCGGGGCAAACACCAAGCATGAACAGTTTTTAATTGACCTTCGTTTTATCTTATTTGAATAGGAATCATGTAGTGGGGGACCCTGTCTGATCTATAATTGATTACATAAGCTCACTGCACAATCATTTAAAACCTAGTACATCATTCAAAAGGTTTTCCAAGCTAAGTGTGCTGGATACTTTCAGTAGCTTTCCCTCCTTCTGCTCCAGAGGAGTCATGGAGTCTGTGAGCATCTGCACACCCTACCAGACAAAAAACTAAAATGCTCAAACTCAATGAAAGATCCTTCACGGTTATGGATTGAGTGCTCTGGAGTACTTTATAAACATGATTAGGAGCCCAGCCAAAACATGTAACCTTTATGAATGTGCTAAAATTTTTTTTAAGCCAGCAATTACAGATATCACCACAGTGAAGTGGCAGCTGTTTCTCGTGTCATGAAGTGACATAAGTCCATGTAGAAAGGGATTTCTCTTATAAAGTTGGGGTCGAGGCATAGTTGACTATACAAGCTGAACTACCATCTTCATGTTTTGGTCAGGATGCCAGGTTCATGCTAGAGGTGGTTGTCAAAGACAGTCTCAACTGGCGTGCTCCCTCCTGTGCCCATAAGATGACCAACATTAGTCCCCTTCCTCCCCACTAACTTATTCCTCCTTCCTAGTCTACCTCAGCCATGCGCCTTTGGTTAAAGGTATGCACAGGTTACTGTAAAATTACATATTTGTTTTATGTCAAAGGGGGAGAGTGGCCCTCTGCTTCCTATCTGTGCTTGATCTTTTGCCCTGGGACAGGAATCCTCTTTTACTGCCTGATTGGCAGCCAGTCAGCGTCCACTGAAAGCAAGAAGGCAGCTTAAATCCACAAAGCACTTGTCCAAGGATTAACACCTGAATATCTTGTCAAAATAATTGAAATCTTAGGTTCTACGTAGATTTCATTGAACTTGTGGAAGTATGTTAAAGTTACCACTGTTCAATATTGCTCTGAAAACTTGTAAAAGAATACCTGAGCCCAGTGTATCGGTTAGTGTGGACATCTTCCCCATACTCATCAGATGAAAGATTTCCCATCTAAACTTAAATGTTATGTAAAGGTTGAAATGTTAGCCAGCTAGAACACCGTTCTCAATGTGCTGCGGTGCACTTGGTAGTCTTTGTAGTTATTTATGGCCCAAAGGGTTAATTAGCAGGTGTTTGTTAATAAACTAACCTAAGTGGCTACTTCAGCATTTTTTCTGCACTTACTATTTTCTCACAGTTAATTTCCAATATATTCAAATTTCTATGCTTACCTAAGTATGAGACCTATTTCAGTAAGAATTTGGTGCTGAGGTCCTTTTTTAAATTGTCAGTCAGCAAAGTCACCTAACCACTTTGAACCATCAATATAACTATTTCATTGAGTTAGAGGAAGCAACATTCTAAATTATTTGGATCATGGTGCCATCACAGAGTGCAGCTACATGACGTAATTATGGAGGGAAGGCCCTAATGCCCAATTCACAGCTCAAGTCTGGATGCTTCAAATTAATAATTTCTTAACTCTCAAGCCTTCAAAAGTATAACTTCCTAAAATATACTAGTGAAATTGGTAAAAATGTAAAAGTTCAGGGGCTAATATGGGAGGAAGCGGTCTGCAAAACATAAATGAAGGTAAAGGATGTAAGGGTAAAACGTGGAATTGGCATGCCCCGCTATCCTTTCCCCTCCCCCAATCCATCCCTTAACCCTCCCATACCAATGAAAAAAAAATATGAACGTTTTTGAAGTAGAACGGGAGGAACATGATGAAAAGGTTAAAAAAAAACATTTGCAATGCAATAGGTCTTGCATTTGTGAGTTAGTGCTATTGGCTTGTAAATGCCTAATTTGACTTTTCTTGCCACATAAATCGGTCAACCCAGCTTCATAATTTGGTCCTTTCCTGCCACATAATTCCAGTGGCTGTCCATATAACTAAAGCATTTCCATTTACCTTCTTCCTCTATCGGCAGCAAAAATTGAAAATGTTGCCACTTAGCATCCTAATTTAAATCTGCCATGCTAATTCCAATATAATACCACTTTCACCACCCCCACCATCAGAGCTGCTGGCGGGCTAACAGAATTCCCCCCAAAAATACACAAGACCGCCACAGAGGCGGTCCAGTACTGTTTCTAGGGGGGGATGGGGAGGCAGGTCTCTGGTCAACGAACATAACCACATGGGTGTGGCAGGTTAATAAAATCTGTGCTAAATTTGTTAAGTAGCTGTACATTGCCAGATAAAGTAACAATTTAGTGATGGTTGAAGGCAACACTCTTAGGTGTCTGAACATCGCACCTCTCTTGTTAAAATCAGAACATACTAATTCTTAATTTTCATATAGATGTGGGGGAGTCCATGGAGAAGCACCTGTTTTCTCCCTTGGTGAGCAGACAGCTGTCTGCTGACCAATGCGGTGATCTGGACATCACAAGTTCAAATCCTTGCCTTCAGGGAAGCATACAATGAATCCAGAATTGGATTGGTTCAGAGTAGCCTTTTCCCTACTGGCTATGCAGCTATGACCTCTCACTGTATCACCACTTAGATTTGGCGATGTAAGTTCCATCTCTGTAAATTCTGAAAGGTTCCACCCCTGGTGGTTAAATTAGCCCCTCTGGCTCAGCTCCAATTTACAAGGCTGTATTCACGCTGGAGATCGTAAATAAATGTGTTGCATTTCAGTGACTATTGATAAGGAGGTGAGATAAACGTGAAATTAAAGAAAAACAGAGACTTCAAGACACAGAGAAGGTAACCTACTTTCTTTGAATGCACAGCAAATGTAATTGGATAAGAACATGATTTACAGCCCAGCTTACAGAAACCATCCTCACAGTGACTAAAAACATCTAGCGCTCTGGTCAAATACTCTGAGAGAAATGTAAAAGTAGTCCCAAACAGATGCTACACTGGGACAATTGGAAGGGTACAAGTACTGGGGTACTGCTCTTTCGGAGAGGAAAAGGAGGGCCAAAGAGGCAGGACTGACCACTGGGAAGCAAGATTTTTCAAATGATATTAAAACAAACAAATGAAATGGCTTTAAGCCCACAGAAGTATAGTATACTAAAAGTATACAAGAGGCCAAACGCATACGCTCGACCTAAACAGTAGGATGTAGGAAAGGAATAGGAAGGCGATGCCCTGTAGGAAAAGAAAAAATTGGGATTGACAAAAGGCAAAATAAAAAGTGTAGGAAAAAATAAAGGGTCAAGACTCGAAGTGTTGAGAAAGTAAAGGTGAAATAAACTACAAAATGGGAAATAATTGATTCAGTTGATAAATACATTTGAAGTAACGAGGTATATTCACTTACAGAAATACTGAAATAAGTTATATTATGGTTTTATAAGCTACTTCATAATGTTAGCAACTGCTTCCTCTGTATGTTTCTAAATCTTTAAAATTTACCAATTCTTCATGCCTTTTTCTACACACAAACACAAGCTCACACCCTGTCTTTCCACACGTTTCCCTTACAGGTTACTTTCAGCATAGAGCACAGTGCCCTCAAACACCCATTAGAATTCCAGTGACAATTATTACATCGAATATGGAATATTTGGAATTGTAGAAACAAGTTTACAGTCCTATGGGCCATAATCTTTATTCTCTTGCCTTAATATTCGCAAAACACTGCCATTCCTTTTTATGAAGGTATGCATGTTGTAAATGAAAGCTCAACAGATTTTTGATCCAAGCCATAAACCGCATAAGAGTGAAGCATTCTGGAATCCAAACCCCAAGGAAAAATCGCACCAATGGACATTTTGTAATCTAAACCAACAGCCCTCTTCAAACTAATGGAACCTCTGGAAACCAAAACCCAACCAGACCTCCTCGGGGATTCAGGCATCAAACAGAGGAACCTCTTGAATGCAACGCCTCAACCAAGACTAATCAAATAAAGGAATATTCCAGAATGGCAAACTGCATCAAATAGCGTGACATTCTGGATTTGAAACTATATTCAACATAAACCTGTTGCAAGTAAACTACACATTCGGCAGTATACAAAGTTATTTATTGTAGAGCCACCAACTGAAGCAGATAGCCTTCATGAAAGCTCACATCCAACTGACCATTACAGAACTCTGGGCTTATAGAGTTCTCTGTTACATTCTCTGGTTCTGTTACCGTAGTTTATAGCTTAGAATGCAGATCCTAACACATCCCCTTTCCTACACTTTTATCAATTATTATAAACCTAAAAATAAGCAAAACAATAACACACACAAAATATATAAAAGAACAATGAAACATCAAAATGCAGATAAACTATAACTCTACAAAAATACAATCAAGATATATAATCCCTCAACCACTCAGGTTTATGCCGGATTCTAGTGTCATTTCCTACCTTAGTAGATACTTTAATTGCAGATTTATCTCTATGATGTGCTTGGACAATGACATTTTCTGAACTGGTTGGATTGATTGGACTGATAGGTGGATACCTCCATTTCACAATGTGCGACATACTCCACACTTATCTGTTTTAAAAAACACTCAATTTCTTCTCACTTCCTTTATTCGGAAGGGACCCATGAATGCAGATATCCCTTTCTTCCCAAAACCAGGTTTCTTCACCAACACTGTCACCAACAGTCCATATAACATCCGAAACACCATGTTTAAAATCATCCCTTGATTTATACTTCTGCTGATATGCTCTTCTGAACTCATGTCCTTTGTTCAAACTTTCTTCCCACTGTCTTGACTGCAACATCTTCTCCATGCATGCTGGGTTCATTTTTGTGCACCCAACACTACCTCTCAAATACATAAAAGGAGATACCATTGTAATAGAATTTGGGGTGTTGCGGTGCGCCCACCACATTTCCCTGAACATTTCAGATAAAGAAATTCTAGTCTTAATAACCCTCTGAACACAAAACTTTACCATTCTATTCATATGTTTTGCAAGACCGTTAGCTTGAGGCAAATAGAAGACTGTTGTCAAATGAACAGTAGTCCATGACTTCAAGAAATTCTGCATTTCCTGAGAAGTGAATTGTACACCATTATCTGTTACCAAGTGGTTGGGTATACAGTCACGAGAGAATTCTTCTTTAAGGAACTCAATCACCACCCTTGTGTTCAATATTCCCACACACTTTGTTACAACCCATTTGGACATATAATCAACCCATAACATCACATAATGTTCACTGGCAGGTAATAATTGGAATGGACCCATAAAGTCCAAACCTAACTTCCTCCACGGTCTATCAGATACTTCCACAGGTGAAAGGGGAGTTTTGATTACAGATTTACTCTTGTCTTTCTGAGCGCAAATCATACAGTCCTTCACCATTGTTTCAACTTCGCAGTCTAACCCTGGCCACCAGTACATCTCTTTACGTCTAGATTTGGTTAACTTCCTGCCCAGGTGACCCTCGTGGGCTAAGTTGATAGTCTTCTCCCTTATTCCCATAGATAGTATAGTTTTCAAACCTCTGAATAACTAATTGTTACAAAAATATAACTCTTCTTTCACAGCCCAATAACCTCCTAGGGAATCAGGGATGTTTCTAAACTCTGGCACCCTCTCACTACAAATTCTTCAAGCATCTTCCTATCAGTGTCCTGTTCTTTCCCAATCTCCATTCTTCCTCAGAAATGGCTTCTTCTCTCACCCAACTGATAACACATCCCACATCTACCTCATCCTCTCTTTCATTTGAAGCTCGTGACAAGAAATCAGTCACACTATTCTTTGCATCAAGTAAGTATTCCACCTGAAATTTAAATTCAGTTAAACCTTCCACTGACATTTGCATTCTAGGGATTCATTCCTAACTTTTCTTTGATGAGAAAATCTGAATGAGAGGCCTGTGGTCTGTCTTTACTACAAAAGGTAAACCCCACAAGTAAATCTTGAAGTGTTTGATTGCCAAGTGCATGCTAGAGCCTCCCTCTTTATGACAGAATAATTATGTTCTGTGCCGTTGGGAGAACGGGAAGCGAAAGCGGTTACTGTCTCTTCTCCATCCAACTTCTAAGACATAACTGCTCCTAAGCCATTAATACTTTATTATTTTTTATTTTTATTTTATTTTTTAACATATTTTTATTGATTTTTCAATAGTGTCATACATTTCAATGCGCTCAGTTAACAGCAATACAAGGATGTTGTCAGTTACAGTAATTTGCTAGGCGCTCGTTAATTAAACTTAACAAACAACCAATAACTTCCGTGCACCACTAGATCCGCGCAATTATGCCTATACTTTCAGGCATTGCCGGTACGCGCATTTAAAGCTTTCTTTCGTGCGGGGTTTTTATTACCGGTTAGGGTTCTAGATGAGGGCGCCCCCTATAGGAGGAGGGGGGGGGGGAGAGGGGAGCAGGGGTGGGGTGGCTTGGCTTCTGTAAAGCCTGTATCCGCTAATTGGGCATGATGGTCTGTGTGTGCTATTTGTCTTGTGTGCGCTTAGGGGTGTGGTGTATTGATATCAGTGTTGAGGCGCTGTTGGTAGGCGTGTGCGCATCTCCTGATTTACTGCCGCTTTACAGCCAGGGCGAAGCCCGTGATTATCTGTGTAGTCGCAGCTATCTGCGGATCAAGGGGTTTTTTCGTCGTTCTTTGCTTCTAATTTGGAGACCAGTGTGCCCCAGGTTTCACAGCCCGAGTGTCGCAGACCACCCTGGCCAGTTTCGTTAGTACTTGATATTCAGCTCGTGCCCAGCGAAGCGTGAGAGTGAGCCAGGCTCCATGGTCGGGGGCCTTGGAGGCCTTCCAGTTCATGGCTATTAGTCTTTTGTACATTGCATAAGCCAGGTCTACGAATCTATGCATGTGTTTGCTTCTTTTTGTTCTTGTCCTAAGGCCAAGGAGACAGGATTTGGGATTCGCGTCTAGGCCCAGGCCCGTCATTTCCGACAGTACAGTGGTCAGCACGGCCCACTCCCCCTGCACCCGCGGGCACTCCCAGACCATATGATAAAATTGTGCTGCTGGGGTTTTGCATCTGGGGCAAGTTGGGTCCGATCCAGGGAACATGCGTTTTATCCTGGCTGGCGCTAAACATGTCTGATGTAAGTAATTAAACTGTGTGTATCGGAATCTGGGGTTCCTTGAGACCTCGCGTGTGTGACTCAGGGCTTTCGGCCATTCTGTCTCTGAAATCGGGGCAGGCAGTGCGGCATTCCACCTCTCCCGAGCTTTTTGCAGGTTAGCCTCCGGGGGCTTATTCAGAAGTTTATACGTGTTTGATACAACTTTTTCACGAGTGTTGCAGCTCAGCATATGGTGCAGGTTAGCTGAGGTGCTTGGCTCAGCGTTCTCAGACCCCCATGTGCTTCTAATGGCGTGGCATATAGCGTGGTATGTCAGAAATTGCCCTGAGCTGATCTCTGTGAGGGCCTGTATGGCTTCGAAGGACATTAGTTTTCCTTCCTCGAAGCATTCTCCCACCGTGCTTATGCCCGCATCTATCCAGGTTGTGGACGAGTGAGATCCAGTTGTCACCCATCCGGGGATTCGTTCTAGTGGTAGGAGAGGTGAGTAGGGAAGTTTTTTGGCTTCTTTTTGAATGTACTTCTTCCAGTATGCATGAGCTGCTGTCATCAGTGGATTTACGCGTGTGGTTTTGGTTTGCTTGTTCATGAGCCACTCAAGCAGAGGGACTCCCCGGAGTCGGGTTATCAGCCAGGTAGCCTCCGCTGCGCCGGGATTATGGATCCAATTTAAGATCCACTGCAGCTGTGCTGCTGCAGAATAGAGCTCAAAGTTAGGGGCTCCCAGCCCACCCGCCGCCACCGGGTGGTGTAGTGTATTGAGTGCGACCCGCCTTCTGCCATCACCACACACAAGCTGCACCAGTGCAGAATTTAAACTGTTGAAAAAGCTTTTAGGGATTATGATCGGCAGGGCAGCGAAGTAATACAGCAACCTGGGCAGTACTAGCATGTTGGCTATGGCTACCTTTCCCAGTGGTGAAAGCGGTAGTTTATTCCAGAAACGCAATGAGCTCTTTATAGATGTCACCGCTCTCCCTAGGTTGCCATCCCTGAGGTCTTCCGCACTGTGGTAGACGTTGACCCCTAAATATTTAAATGTGTCAAAGCACCATTTTAATTGGCCTGATGGGGTATTCTCACGTCGCGCTGGGGACCAGCCGACCAACGGGAATATGCAGGATTTCCCCCAATTAACTATCAATCCCGAGATCTCTCCAAACTCGCACAGCAATGACATCACTGGTGGCAGCACCTCCTCTGCGCTGCGTATATATCTTAAGGCATCGTCTGCGTACAATGATATGACGTGGGAGGTGCCGTTCCTTACCACCCCCAGTCTTCTGTTTTTGCAGGGACACGCGCGGCCAGTGGTTCCATCGCCAGGGCGAACAACAGGGGGGCTAGGGGGCACCCCTGCCTTGTTCCCCTGCTAATCAGGAAGCTCTCTGATATGACACCCCCTGTCTTCACCCTGGCCTGTGGGTTCATGTACAGAATGCGTACCCATCTTATAAATTTTGGGCCTATGCCCATTCGCTGCATGGTGGCAAACAGGAAGTCCCATTCCAGTGTGTCGAATGCTTTTTCGATGTCTAGCGAAATCACTGCTTCCTCAAATGCACTCGGGGGGGTGTCGCCCATTACGCTCAGTAACCTGCGAATGTTGAGGAAGGTGTTACGTTTTGGAATGAATCCGTTCTGATCTTCGTGTACCAAAGTGTGCATGTGTGGAGCTAGCCTGTTGGCTAGTATTTTGCCAAGTAAGTTGCAATCTAGATTTAGCAGGGACAGAGGTCTGTAGGACCTAACGTCGGTGGGGTCTCGTCCCTGTTTCGGGAGGACCACTATCATTGCCTCTCTCATTGTGGGGGGGAAAATTCCATTAACCTCTGCTTCTTCAATAACTTTTAGGAGATGTGCAATAAGGTGTGTCGCAAAGGTAGAGTAATATTCTGATGGCAGGCCGTCTGTCCCTGGAGCTTTGTTTCTAGGTAGTTGTTCAAGAGCCTTGTTGAGTTCGCCTAGTGTAATAGGGGCCTCTAATGACTCCTTGTCAGCGTGTGTGAGTTGGGGCAGGGAGGAGTCCGCCAAAAAAGACTCGAGTTGTTGGGGGGTGCATGATGTGCATGTAGTGTATAGTTGTGTGTAGTATTCCCTGAACGCATCATTTATTTCTTCCTGTGTGGTTGCTAGTGCGCCTGCGCCTAACCCTATTGCCCCAATTGGAGGGCATTGCCGTTCCTCCCGCAGGAGCCATGCGAGCAGCCTACCCGATCTGTCGCCTTCCGCTTGTAATCTGGTCAAGTGGTATTTGTAGTCATGAAGGCGTAGTGTGGCGTCGGCGGCTGCGTATTCTGCGCGCGCATCTTTTAATGACGTGTATGGTGTTTCGCTGCAGGCCACTGCATTTTCTAGTGCTCTTAATTTCTTTTCCAGCTTGCTAACTTCTGCATGGAGCTGCGTCTTACCCCCCCATGTAGTGGAAATACAATGCCCACGAGTCACTACTTTGTGTGCGTCCCACTCCACTGCTCTTAAGTTTGTGGTGTCAGCGTTCAATTCCCAGTACTGTTTAAGCGCTGTTTTCAGTGCATCTGTGAATGCAGGGTCCTGCAGCGCTTCCACTTGTAGTCTCCAGGTTGGGATTGCTTGACGCCTCCTGCCCCAGTCTAGAGTTATTTTAAGCGGCGAGTGGTCTGATAGTGTTTTGGCTAAGTATTCAATCCCGTTGTCCTGGGTGCCCCATAGTAGATCTATCCTGGTGTGCACCCTGTGTGGTACTGAATAAAATGAATATTCTCTGTGGTGTGGATGCTTCATACGCCACAAATCATAGAGGCCCATGTTGCTGGCCCATTTTGCCAGTGGGTGCCTGGGGTGTCTATTAGCCGCTAGGTGTGTGGGGGGGCTAGACCTATCCAATGTCGGGTCCGGCGTATTATTAAAATCTCCACCCCATATTGCGGATGTTGCGGGGTTCGCCAATAATGCTGGGGTAAGCGTGTTCAGGAACTCAGGTAGCGCAGTGTTAGGTGCGTATATTCCTATAAGTGATAGTTGTTTGCCGTCTAATTTACCCTCCACTACTACGTACCTACCCCCCTGATCTATCCTGTATGATGTTTGAAGAAATGGGACACTCCCTGCTATCCATATGAGGACCCCCCTCGCGAAGGTTGAATAAGATGTGCCTACGATCTGTCCTCCCCATTTGTTCCGCAGTTCTTGTAGGTCTGGATCCCGCAGGTGGGTTTCTTGTAGGATTGCAATGTGTATGCCCTGGCGTTTGAGTCTTGCGTGCACCCTGGTCCTTTTGCTATGATTCTCGAGGCCCCTGACATTCCAGGTGACTATGTCATATTTGCGTGCGTTATAGGCTGTATGTTGGGCCATGTTTATTTTGTAGTGATGCAACTAACATTCTGCTCCCTGGTAGGATCCAAGCAGTTTCCTCCCTCCCCTTCACCTCGTCGACCCTGTTTCCCGCCCCCAGCCATGTGTCCTGTGTTATGCGCAGACCCGCGGTGTACGAACTAGTAATTACCCTTCCTCCCTCCCCCCCCCCCAACTGGATCCCATCCCCAACTGTGAACCAACAAGAAACTGCGCACCCCGTTGGGGTGCGAACTGGGCTGTGTCCATGTGGATGTCTGCGGGGGAGCAATAATACTATCCAGGTGCGGCTCATAATAGGGGCTTGCATCCTTCTGCAGACACAGTCTGCAAGTATTGTAGGGCGTCCCCAGGTCGCAGCGAACCATCCCTCCCCCCGCCGCGCGCCGCCACCAATTACGCGCAAATTGAATACAGGAGTTGGCTCTAAGAGCAGAAAAACAAGGATACATAATGTCAAGCGATATGTCCAACCGCTGCCAACAAAGCACACAATGTTCAGTCCTGCTCTCCTTCTGTGGCGGCGGGTCTCGCCCTAGTGGCTGGTCAGCGGCGCTCGTTCAGAGTATATCTGGGGCCGGGGGGTGATCTCCGGGCCCTTCAGCGACCCCGTTAGTGTGGAATCCCAACTTATTGACTCCGATTCCGAGCCCTCCTCCTGTTGGGTTCTAAGGGCCTCGAAAGAGTTTTGTGTCAATAGGGGAGTTTCCTTTGGGACCCTGGCTCTCTCTTCCGCAGCCTGTTTCTCCGTGGGTTGACCCCCGGGTCGCCTCTTGGAGCGTTTCCGTGAGGACGCTGTGGACCAGCTTTCGTTGATTCCGGTTGCTTCTCGGGGTTGGGCAAAACCCTTGGCATGCAGCCATGTCCAATCGTCCTCCGGGGATGTGAACACGTGGGTGCGTTCATCTGTTAGTACTCTTAATTTAGCGGGGAATAGCAGAGCATACTTTGTCATGTTCACGGAGACGTTTTATTTGAGCAAAGGAGTTGCGTTGTCTTTGCACTTCCTGAGTGAAGTCTGGATAGGCGTGAACAGTTGAGTCCTCATACTGAAATGGGCCTTTACTGCGAAATTGTTGCAATATCGCATCCCGGTCTCTAACGTTCAGGAACCTGGCTATCTGTGGTCTTGGGGGCTGGCCCGGTACTGGGGGGCGCCCAGGAGTCCTGTATGCTCTTTCAACTGAGAAGAATTTCGATGGGGCTCCATTCAGGACCACTTCGGCTAACCATTGTTCCAATAGAATCTCTGAGTTTTGATCTAGTGATTTTTCTGGAAATCCAAGAAACCAAATGTTGTTGCGTCGTGATCTTCCCTCTTTGTCTTCTGCTCTTCTCAACAGTGTTTTTACTTCTAGATCCAGGCGGAGAATTTGTTTTTGGTTGCCCGTTACTTTGGGGCTCATTTCGTTTAGCACCACCTCCGTTAACTTCACTTTGTCGGATAGTTTGCGGTGGTCTGCCCTAAGGATATTTAGGTCTTGCGATACCGTGTCTATTCTATTTTCCAATGAAATTTTTGTTTCCATGATTGCTTGGGGTACTTTCTCAAATTGTGTGGAGTGGGCCAAAAGTGTAGATTCCAGTGATTGTAAAGTAGGTATTGGTTGTTGGTCCCCAGGCGCTGGTCCATGCGTGCCCCGGTCCTGACTCCTCGCTGATTTTAATCTCCCAGCCATTTTGTCTCAGTTTGTGAGTCCCTGTTCCTTCTGCGCCCACGCGAACTCCCACGGTTGGACAGGTATGAAGGGCCGTATATCTGCTCGGATCCACACCGGAATACGCTTTTAGTTCTTTAGGTTGCCGCCCGCCTAATGTTCTTTGATGTGAATTCCAGGCCCCTCTACCGGCACCGGCGGGAGGGCGACGGATGGTGGGGCGGGGGGGGGACGAGGCCCGCGCACCCCTAGTGTTACTGCAGTCGGCCTGGACAATTCAGGGCCTGGGTGTGGGCCCCTCATTCTCACGATGTCGATCGCCATGTGCGCGCTCCTTCATTTGGGCTTCCATGCAGGGTTCTAATCCCCGTGCCAGGGGAATGATGGTATACATAGTTTACTGCAGTGAGCGCTTCCTACGTGGCCCCCGAGCGTTCAAAAAAGTTGCCAGAGCCACCAGTAATGTTCAGGGGGCGTAAAGAACAAGCCCCCCCGCCGATCTCGAACCGCCGGCGCTTCAGATGTGCTACGCGGATTTCTCTGCGTGTCCCCCCCTTGGTCGAGGGGAGGGGGGCACTCCTTGTAGCCGATCCGCGGACCAGGGGGGGGGGGGGGAACCACCAAGAGTCCTCGCCCGCAACTTCACCGCAGCTCCGCCCCACGCCAGCAACGGGGAGGGTTATCAAGCGGTGGGGGGGGGGGGGGGTGAGAGGGTTTAGTTCCTTCTCCTGAAATGGTGTGTCCCAAGTAGGTAACAGTGATGACTCTGAACTTGCACTTTTCTCTCTTTACTGATAGCCCTGATGAGGATAATTTGTTCAATACCTTCTTTAGAGTTTCCTTGTGGTCATACAACGTCTTCCCGTGAACTAGAATGGAGTCTTGACAGAACAATACAGTTGCATTTCTGCTAAGGAAAAATCGCACCAATGGACATTTTGTAATCTAAACCCACAGCTCACTTCAAACAAAGGGAATCTTCGGAAACCAAAACCCAACCAGACCTCCTCAACTAAAAGTACACTCGAATCAAACAGAGGAAAATCTTGAATGCAATGCCCCAACAAAGCATAATCAAATAAAGGAATATTCCGGGATGGCAAACTGCATCAAATGCAGTAAAATTCTGGATTTGAAACTCAAATCGACATAAACCAAAGTGCCATTCTGAAATCGAGACCCTCAACCAGATGTCCTATTTAGAGGCATTTATAATTTCCGAAATCAAATAAAATTACATTGAGGACTGGAAACTGCAACTTGGTATCAAACAAAGGGTCATTGTGAATTTCAAACTAATATCAAACACAAGAACTTTCTGGAATTGAAAACTCAACCACATAACAAACATACGTAAGTGCTTGCATGGAACAGGTTCAAAACAATGATCTGACGAGACCTGTACATTCAGAGTCCTATAATGGACAATAATTACAGCCCTGTTTTGAGCCTGTCAGTGTCATGTTGGTGATTTGGTCGGTAACACATTAGTTCTTTCTGCTTGAAACTCCTCTACCTCTCCCACCCAAAATCGCTTGTCAAAGCATCAGAATTTGAACAGCAATGAGTTTCACTCTGCTTGCTAACACCCAGAGAACTGTTGTGATTCCAGTAATGTTTGCACAAACCTAAGAATGCTATGGAAATAGAAAATGGGCTATTTTGGACCTACAAAAATCACCTTTTCAGTGTTCCGACTCATGCAGTGCATAAATAGGATTACAAAAATGTCATGTTTAACCCTTAAAGTGAAAAGCACACTTTGTTTAGAGCTGGAAAAATAAGTTGCTTGAGTTGGGTGACCTGCTTGATATTTGATCCTTCTGTGGTGTACCATAAAATGGATAGTATCCATTATTTACAGCATGTGTAAACAGTAGAATTGTGGCTTTAAATGCTTACCGTCACTCCATGTACACCATTTTCCTCAGTGTGTGACCTCCAAGTTTGCTGTGATGGGTACTGGGAAGGGAACTCTGATGGAGGAAGAAGATATAGTAGCTGGCTACTGAACACCCATACAAGCCTGCAGGTTCCATAGGATCCTCAGCCAACCAGGGCTGCTGAGAACTTTAAAGAAGATGCACCTCAGTCTATGGCCACTGACAACACACACTTGGTGGACTGCTGGGAGTTGCTAAGTCTTCCTACAAGGGATGTGTCCAATATAGGTCCAGGAGGGCAGCTGCAGTCCATATTTTCTTGGTAACCACTAAGAAATTAGCTTTAGGTTCCTTGTATGTAACTTATTTGCCAAACTTGAAAGCCTGACATGAATGTGGCACTCCTAAACTTGTATTTTGGTGCGCCTATCCTAGAAACCTATTGGGATTTTGGACGAAAGTAGCTGTCTGTTGCGTGTTTGTTCCACACACAAGAGCACTTGGGATGCAAATGTGGCTTCCTGAGACACTGTTGATTAAAGGCTTTAGGAGGCTGGTCCCTGTTGACTAAGGGCTGCAGCCTAATCAATTCTAAAAAGAGAGGGGAAGGGAGGAATTGGTTGGTCCAGTGTACACCCACCTAGAACTGTAACTACAAAATAAAGTACACCGTTCTGATGATATGGACTCCACTCAACCAATTAGGTGCAGAGTCACCAGATCAACACATATCCATTTGTTTAGAACAATTGCCCTCACTCACCCATGGGTGACATGCTTCATCATTGGGTCCAATAATGAAGCATGTCAGACCTGGTGACTCCACACCTGACTGGTTGAGTGGAGTCAACATCATCAGAACAATGTACTTTATTTTGTAGTTACGGTGCTGCAGTCTATCCACGTCACTTGCCACCATTGCTTCTGGTTTCATAGAGCCTAGTCAGAGGGTGAAAGCTTTAGAAGAGTTACCTGAGAGCTTCTGTCCCAGGCTGCACCTCCAGCGCTTCTCCAGCCCAGAGCTGGATGAATGAGACTGTGTAGCAGAGCTGGGTGTGAGCCAGTGGGAGTTGCTGTAATGAAAATGGGATGGATGAAGTGTCATCCAAGTAGGACATTCAAAATGGTTGAAATTGACATGGAGCAGTGGTGAGTAGCTTTATTATTTCATCACTTTGCTTGTTTGCAAGTAACTGTTGGCTAGGTATTCTACTACACTACATTAGCTGTCCCACCAATCTCTGAAATTCGATTAGATGTGAATTGCCTCTTCCCAGCTCTGTGGCTGCAAACAAGGGTTTGAAGCTCTAGTTGGTTCCGATATCACTGGGCGCTAAAGCCAGTGCAATGGGATGCCCAGTTACAGTCACACATCCCAGAAGTGTTCTCAAGGCACCATCTAGCATTGTTGCTGATGGAGTTAGTACAAGTTGAAAGACCACCTTGTATCCTTCTTGCTCTTGTACAGTACCAGAGGTCATTTGACATAAGGCTGCTGAAGGCACCAAGTCCAGTAGAGCTAACAAGTGCTTCTTTTCAAGCAGAAGACTTTACTGCAGTGAGTTTATCTAGGACTTGTACATACAAGCATAGAACAAACAGGGTGCAAGAAATCGTGGCAGTTACAAAACGTGAAGGAATTTCGAGGTAGACATTCAGATGGAGATGGAATAGGAGAAATTGCCTCCAAATCTGGAAAATGAAAACAACCAATGTAAAATTACACTGATTTCCTTGCCCTTCTTAGTACCCAGCCCCAAATGAAAAGCACAGTGTGATTGAGTGCACCATTTGAACTCCAAACTATGAACAGTCGAAGCCCAGGAAGATAACAGCAGACCATTGAAAGTTGAAACAGCTTTAGTAGGATTTTATGAAAGAGGGGAACCGAGAGAGAAACAAGCTTCCAAGGATTTGGCATAGGTCTAACAAGGGAGTAGTCAAGATATGACACAATAATATAGAGCTGAAATAGTGGTCAAGTGTGAGGTCCTCTGAAATTCTTGAAACCATTGCAGCCACACAGTGAACCAGTGGCATTAGTTGAAGCTTAAAGAGCAGTGAGTGCTCTAATAGGAGAGGAGCTGAAAACTAAAGTAATCTGCCAGGATGGCGAGAGACAAACTCCATGCCCAAGAAGCTTTTGTTAAAGACAAGATTCCCACCTCACCCCCATGCCAGAAGATAGTATCCTTCCTCCAGCTTCTGCCATCAGATTACCAAGTTCCTCTCAGCTTGTATCCTTTGATAAGGCCACACAAACAGAACATGGTACCATCCAAGCATTCAGCTGTGAAATCAGATATTTCTTAGGAAAGGATCAGCTTCAAACGGATATTACGCAAGTAGTTTAAAGCCCAATAAATAAACAAAAAACATTTTTTTCCATACAAGACTCTTCCTGAGTTTAAAATTAACAATGCCACACTTAATGGGAAAGGGCTGTTGTCGTTGGTATATAATATAACCAATCTCATTATCACAATTGTGCCTAAATTCATAAAATGGGAACCCAATCAGACTCCTAAGAACAAGTGTTATACTGTGACCAGGTGACAAAGTTAGGCAGTGTAATGTGTGGTCACAAGACAGGAAGTTATGGGTATTGGAATCGACCAAAGGCATTATCATATTGTGTGGGGATACATATTTACCGAGATTTTTGATAGGATGTCAGAGACTAGAGACTCTCCATCCAAATTGAAACTATTTTTTAGGTTTGCGCGTAAGCGTACTACCTCTTGTATACTTTTAAGTACACTTCTTCCAGCTATTTTATTTGTTAGTTTCAGTGCTATATAAAAAACCTTGGTTGCTAGTGATCAAT
This sequence comes from Pleurodeles waltl, assembly GCF_031143425.1. NCBI lineage: Eukaryota > Metazoa > Chordata > Amphibia > Caudata > Salamandridae > Pleurodeles > Pleurodeles waltl. Next base: position 1,371,296,875 of record NC_090440.1, read on the forward strand.
CATGCCTTGTTGTCCCTCCTTTCTCTGTGTGGGAGCAGGGTCAAATTACTGTGTAATTACACTTGTTTTCTTTTTTTTACTTTTCATTTGCAGAGCATTCTTGCTCTGAGCTTCGCTGTAAACAAGGCTATAAATCAGGCTATCTTGTCACGTTTGCTCTCTGTCGAATTTCTGCACCCTCTCTCAGCTGCCTGGCTGCCGCCCTTCCTTGATTTCAGTTTTCTTTACAAAGTGTGCCTTCACCTTAGTTCTTACAGTCAGTGCACACTGCTGTTCCAGTACTGGGGCCTTGGGCGCAGCTCTATCAGTGCACCTCAGTTCACACACTCCCAGCCCTCTCAGCTGTACCCATGCCAGAACCCCACACACTCTACCTGCCAGAGGACCATAGTTCTTACAGTTATCACACTCTGCTGTTCCAGTACTGGGTCCCTGGGTGCAGCTCAATCAGTGCACCTCAGTTCTACCAGGGTGAGGTCATTTCCTTTTCTATAGTGGGACCCAGATCACATAAAGTTCTGTTACAGCAGCTCAATTCTATTATTTAGTCCCACTGCCGAGCTAATACTGGACCCAAAAGAGCAAACACTGCTCAGCCAGTGCACTTCAAGTCTAGCATCCAACGCCACTGTTGAGAGGAACCACCACAGCTCTGCCAGAATCCATCAGTTTTAACATTCAGTTTACATTTTTTCTTAGTACCAAGGCCCACACATATGCCCTTCAGGAGTCCTGGCTTCTGTGATTCAGAGGCAATGCCACTCCCATGCTGGGCCCCACTCACAGCTTCACCAGGGCACCTCTAGGCTAACACTTGGCAACACTGGCATGCCAGTACTAGGTTCAGCACATAGCTACATTAACATACCATACTTCTGACCTTGTGTGCCCGTTACCATTCCAGTACTGCAGCCCACATACAGCTGTCAGTGCACCTCATTGCTAATCTGCAGCGCCCCACTATTCCGATGCCAGGAATTACATGGCACTCCGTTTCTCAGTCCTCACCCTCTGCCTTTCTGTTATTCCAGCACTGGGCTGGGTCACAGCTATGTCTATACCCCAATCCTGATCTAAAGAGACCCAATATTGCTGTATTGGAGTTCACATACAACTCTGATAATGCACCTCCTGCTGTTCTGCTGTACCCCCTGCTGTTCCACGCTCGGACTTGGGGGAGCCAATTAAATCTATTATTAGCTGCCATCTTTATTTGTGAAGGTCTGTTTTGCCTATCTCACTCTGTTCTTTCCTTTACTCTGTTTACTCTCATTGTTTTCTTTCGCCCCTAACTTTTCTCTTTCCAGCTCTAAAAATCCACGTTTACAGTTTTGCTTTCTTTCAACTGTTTATTTCTACTCCTCTCCCTTTTTTTATTTCCCTCTTCTTGCTACCTCCTCTCTCAAACTTGCAAAAAAACATGGTTATTTCTTTCCATGTTTCGGTCCTCTTTATTTTTCATCATGTATTCATTCTTTCACTATTTTTTTACCTCTTTTCTTCATTCTTTCTTTGTCTTTTTTTAATTACTCTTTCCTTTGACTTGGTATGTATCCTTTCTCTTCTTTTCTTAGATCTTTCTTCCTTTCTCTGGTGTTTTTCTTATCAGTATCTGTTGTCTGTCACATTTTGCTATAAATCCCTCTTTTTCTCCTATGTATGTGGAAGTAACAAGTTACTTGTCGGGACCTGAAGTGTCAAAGTGGTTTACCCATTCTGTGTCTGTGGGAAATGTGTTAGTTCATATGTGCCCTGGTTCTTTCGCTCCTTGTTTCTCTAACCATCGCTCTTATTTGTCTAATGCTAATTTTTCTCTTTGTTTTTACACTTCATTCATTATTTTTTCCTCTTTGTCTTTTGTTTGCTAGCTCTTCCCTTTTTTCTTTTGTCTAACACATTTGCTCTATTTCTTCTTATTTGTGTTTTTGTTTTCTCATTCTTTCTTTCCTTTCTTTCTTTTTTTTTGTGACTCCTTCTTCCTTTTGTCTGTTGTGTTCTTTCGCTTCTCTTTTTCTGCCCCATCCGCTTTCGATCCTGAGGTCTAGTTATCAATGGAGCAACGGGTGCAGTGGCACCAGGGCCCAGAGTCCTACGTACCTCACTCAACTCTAATTACTGCTGTATTTTTCTACAGAAATTGCAGCCAGACATTTTCCTTTCTTACTCCAGGGCCCAGGACACCGTTACCGCCACCTATCCTCTCCATCTTTACTCCTGACTCCCTCTTTCCTTTCACCCTTCACTCTGTCCCAATGATATACCGTCCCAGTGATATTTTTGTCATGGTGTTTTGAGCATTGTACTCTAATGCCAAAAGTTTATTTTTGATAAAGGCTTATACGATAATTGTAAATATTTCAGATAGTGGAAGTAGGTAAATGGAAGTGCTTTAGTTAAATGCTATGCCACTGGAATTATATGGCAGGAAAAGACAAAAATGTGAGTCAGGATTGACCAGTTTATGTGGCAAGAAAAGTCCAGTTATGAGTTTACAAGGCCAATAGCTCTAACTCAAGAAAATGCGAGACCTAATGCAGTGCAAATGCTTGTCTGATTTTCTACATTCTCAAACCAAACTATTATAACTGTTCTCCAAATTTGCTGGTAAGTCTTACTTGTTGTGTTTTTTTGTGGCAAAATACGGGGGTTTTGATCATTTTATCACTTTTCAGTAATTCGGTTGTTCTGCAAAATGTTTTATTCTTTCCCTTTGTTTAAATATTTCAGTATGTATTGTGATGCTTTTCTGTTTCTATGCATGAAAGGCCGTTAGTACCCAACCTTCAAAAAAAGTACCTCCCCCAGACCCGCCCCCTCTGTTTCTAGATGGCACTTCTAAGAACCAAGCACTTAACGGGATCAACAGCCGACCTGGTTTGATTCTTGTCTGTGTGGAAAAGGAATGCCTTTTCACAAGCATGAGTCCGGTGACTGTCTTCTATTGAACTTTGAAAAATCCCGTTTCCAAAATTCGAGTCAGGAGTCCAGGCTGATTTTTTTTTTTTTTTTTTTTTTTTTTTTTTTTTTTTCTGATCTGTTGTCATTTTCACGCTTCCTGTGCAAGGCCACTGCTTTGACCTCCCCAGAACTGTGTAATATGATCTTGTGTGCTGGATGCAACGTATCCTAGTACTGCAGCTCGAGAGAATGTACTTCAGCACTAGCAGGGCAGCATTGCAGTACACTGACCGCACAGGGTCTGGAAGACCAGCTCTGGGGTGTTCTGAGTCAGATGTGCGCGGCAGTTGCACTAGAGATGTAGCAGGTGGTGCTGCAGATAAGCATTGAGCTGCGTCACACGAGCAGTGGGAGGGTTGAGGCATCTGATTAACATGGGAACTCTTCACCTGCGTTGACGTGCGCTTGTCTTGGCAGCTGCGTGTATGTATCCCATTACTGGAGTTGCAGGTGCTGCTTTGCGGTGCATTGGCAGAGCCGTTGGAGGACCCTAAACCGGAGTGCTGGTGGAGGCTGTAGTTCGTTAGTGAGGTGCATTAGGTCTACTAGCAAGCACTTCTATTTTAAAGGCAGGTGCTGCTGCAGGGAATGTGATGCATTCTCGGAGCTGCGCATGGGCTCAGTCCCGGAAGCACTGAAGTGCGGTGACAGATGTATTGTCGGAGCTATCTGGGGAACTCCGTGATGGTACACAAGTGTGTACTCCAGGTCGAAGTGTCTTGGCAGAGAAGTGTGTGGGTGCCATTTCTAGAAAAGCAGGAGAAGTCTGCATGTCTGGGTTGAGTAATAGCTGGTAATACATAATAGGGAAAGGGTGTACTGGCAGAACTGTGTGAAGATGTCTATGTCGTACCTGGCATTACAGATTAGGAATTTGGTGTTCTGGAAGAACTGTGTAGTAGGTGGTACTACAGATTAGGGTAAGAGTATACTGGTGGAACTGTATGTTGCAGCCATCAGTGGAACAGGGGATCTTCCAAGCTAGTTGAGTGCAATGCGGACCTGTTTGATTCAGTGCTGAAGTAGGGGTGTGGTGTATGGATCTCTGTTGTAGGTGTAGGAATGAGGCACACTTCAGTGTATGGCAGAGCGAGGATCCCATTGTCCAGTTCTTTGATGCCTTGGATTCTGCTATTTGAGATGAAGCCTTTCTACTGTGCAGATGATCATCAGGCCTTGAACCTTCCTTGTACTCTTTCAAGACAGGCCAGTGGCAAATGAAACATCTTGGCTGGTTGTCAAATCCCTGGGCTTGCTAAGTGCTACAATGGACTGTACAGAGGGGCGCGAAGCCCAAGGCACAGGATTCTCTGCAGAAACCCAGATAACGCCCTCTTCTGAGAATACACTGATAGGATGATGGGTTTCAGACCTGCTGCGGGTGATAAGGAATTCAACAAGACTGTCCCACATTTGAAGCCAGAGTACACACAGGCACCATGAAAGTGACTTGCTGCCTTCACATATAAGAGCACTGGAAAGCTGGAGTTGGTAGACTCCTGGCAGCCCCTCCATATAACCATCAGAAACCTGATTGAGCCGTCCTGTATCGACTCGTGCTTCCTGTATACGTTACAGTGTGAAATACACCAAAAGAGGTACCAGACGTGGGAATGAGAATCCTGAAAGTTGTTAGCTGGCAGAAAATGAAAAAGTGTTAGTAAATTAAGATAAAAATTGAAGCAAATATTCTTGTGGGTGCAAATACCAACTGCAGATTTAGAATGCAGAGCTAATGGACATGTCAATGAAATTAAGACACAAGCTCCGAGGGGAGCCGCTATCCATCGTGTTAGAGACGTGCTAAATACAGTCAAGCTTTCTATCAGGTCTAGCTATGAACCGACCGTGTTATCGCTCTGGTTAGAGAGATTTGGTATGGTAACATTGTAGACTGCAAAGCTATCCCTCCAGTTGGAGAGCGTTTACTGACTTAGACTACAGGAACGAGAGCTGTAGCATTCTTCATAGGTATTTGATTGGTCAGGATTTAGGTAAGTGCCCTCCCTCAGGTTATAGTGATTTGATCATGACAAGCTTATTGAATTGGATTATGCTGAGTGTTTTGTGTAGCATTGCTTTGGTGATGCTCAGCCGGTTTTGTATTCCAAGCTAGTCCTATGTACTTGATAGTTAATGTGGCTGTTTATAGTGTGTTTAAGTGAAATTCAATGTAAATTTATAAAGCGCAGCTTTTGCCCAAAGGCATCTTTGGACTACCTGCCGCAGAAGACTACAATAGAGACAAAATGTAGACGAAATCCGACTAAAACCAGTGACCCTAAAGATTAAAAAAACAAAACATGTTTTTAGTGCCTCCCTAGAAGAAGGGTCTGTGATCTTTGTTTCAGCTGAGGTGGAAGAGAGTTCTACAGCTTAATTGTGCAGCGAGTTGAGTGTGTGAGAAGTGTTGTGTCATCCCTGGGGAGCGGAGTGATTCTAAAATTGTGTCACTGCTGTCTTGGACCCTCTTTATGAGTAGCCTGACCATGCAAATGGTGGCAGCTGCCAGTCATATCGTAAGTATACTTTCTGGAGGAATACTGGAGCGCCTTTATGTTTCACCTATCCATTTCACTGGCTACAAGTAGGCGAATGCTGCCATTAAAATACCTAGGGCAAAACATGAAGAAATCGGCGTCGTAAATGTGATTCAAGCATGTTATCCCCCTAAAACCTGTAATTATTATTTGCCCCCTCCCAAAATTACCGCGACTCGGGTAACACTAATTCTGGCAGAGCAAAATAAAGCTAGTTTTTCATGGCCACTCGTAATGATGGCTGTAGGGCTATGTGTCGGCATGTCTGTGATATAAAAGATTGTCTCAGTGATGTGGTACTTCATTATAGACACAAATCCCCTACCATAGACTGACTTTGGTTGGTTTACCACGTATTGGTATGCATTTTTTCAGAGTTTTGTTGCTAATTTGTGATGGACGGTGCAGTGGTTTTATTCATGAGGGTGAAGAACAAAACCAGTGTCCTTCGAAATTCCATTGGATTAGAAAGTTTTGTTATTCAAGTTGAGTGAGTGACATAGTTTGGTGTCAGCACCGAAAAGGAGGCTCCGATAAGGGACTCCCAGACCATGGAGATGATCAGAAAAGAGTGATCGTTTTGATTGGTTATCTTTGTGATATGTGCTGAGCTTGCGTTACAGGAAGACAGTGCGTGCAGGCCGTATTGCTTGAGTTGCAATGTCTGGTGCCATGAAGGATATTCAAAAGGGCACAGGGAGCAGGTGAAATTACGAGCTTTACACAGCATTAAGAACATGTTCTGTTGTTTTTTAATCCATAAAGTATGTTTGAAGACTACCGATTGTGCCAAGTTCTTTAGGGAACAAGCCGTGTCACCGAAGGCCTTCTGTTTTCGTGTCCACTAGGTGTACTGCGCTGATGTTTGCCTTGCTGTTTTTCTCTTTCTATTTTGCGACCGCCTGGAGTCAGAGCCTACCCTGGTAAATATACATGGTGGTTCTCATCTCCCGATTTCATGTTAGAAACCGTGCTGGGTACAGTATGGTTAACTCATATAAACTTGTAGAGTGCCTAAACCTCAAGGTATCCAGTTGCCGGCACAAATTAAACCCTGTCAAGTCCAACTAGAAAATGATGTTCCAAGACTTTTCTGAAGCAAATCCCTACATTAGGTTTGTTTGAGCTCCAGGAGGTCATTCCTCTTTTCACCCATGCACCTGGCACAGTCCTTTATCCTCCCATCCCCTCGATGTCGATCTCTTAAAACTATAACGAGCTAACAGTCTGGTTTTGTGACCTCCGATATCTTCCGGGCACATAGGATGTTGGCTCCAGTGCTGGCGTTTTGGTATATGCATGATGAATTGCTTTTGTGAAACATTGCCAAAAATGTAAATTTTGCATGGTTTGCAATTGATAGCCAATGCATTTTGGAAATAAAGAACTGATATAGTCCATTGTCTAATTCTCATGTCTGTAACTATTTTTTGCACTAGAAATTAGATTGGGGGGGGGGGTGTCCTCACGAAACCAGGGGAACTCCAAGAAACAGGGAGCAATTGAAATCAATTTATGCTCAAATATTGGCTCTGACCAGGGTTGTGCGGTAGTTTATAGATAACAGTGGTTGATGTTTGGTCATTACACTGATGGTCATACCATAGGTTTTTGATAGATGAAAGGTCTGATCATCCACTAAAAAACAATTATGTAAATAAAAGATCAGACGACTTTCTTTGGCCACGTCAAAAGTTCACCCCCAATGAGCATAGGTTTTGTGGGCATCAAACAATGTTTTCAATGTATCTCTAGATGCTTCTGGTAACAGTTCAGTCAAGTTAGAATTAACAATCTGGATAATGTGACTTCTGTCGTGAAACATTTTTTAAGTGGCACGTTGGTTTGCTGGACACATGCAATAATTGTTACAGCCTAGGCAGACTAGTGGCCTCGCTGCTTCTGGTTTTGTTAGAAACAATGAATCTGTCCTCCTCGGGGCGTCTGACCCACGGAATTTGGGATCTCTAACTCGTGCACTTGAAATTATTTCCTGTAGGCACAGTGCTTGGCAGGCAGCGAGGTTTGTTACTGACGTCAGATCCGCTGCCGAGGATAGTGGATTGATTTCTAACAAGGAGCCGTGCTGAAATGTTTTTATTTTAGCCTCTGCCCCTTGCGTTCCATAATGGGCGGTTGCGTGTCCCACGAGGTTCTGTGGTATCGTTGTGGGACGGCCCTCGTCGATCCGGTTTAGGGCGGGGATCTGGGTGATCCTGGTTTGCATACAAGCCAGATATGAAGCCCAGTTCTGCAGCCTGTCAGTCGAGGCTTATAGTTATACCTTTGCCACTGTAATCAATCGCTACGCTTCAGTGTCTTTCTCTTGATAGTTTGCTCTTTATTGAGAAACCCGGCCTTGACCCATCTCTGCTCAGTACCTTCCGGCTTTTAGCTCACCTTTCTTCTTTTTTTTTTTATTAGGAAAAATGATCACTGTGGCAGTGTAAGTCCAGTTGGCAGCGGACGTTATACCCTGTTATGGGTTTCAGCTCTGTGGATCTCTGCACAGAGGCCACTCGTCAGGGCCTGTCTCTTGTGGCAGATTCGGGGGGTAGGAACAAAAAAAGTCCCATAAAACTGAGTTAAAAAAAATGCTGTGATATGTATCTATTTAATTGTGGAATAAAAAATGTAGTGGTGAAAAGTCGAATTTCACCTCATGTGCTCCTTGAAAACAGTTTTACCTTTATCCTAAAACCGGACCGTAAGTCTGTCCCTTATCCCTAACTTCCTTCCCTGCTTCAAATCTAACTACACAACAAAAACTAACAGCTCAAAACTAAGGTGTGCGAAACTCGTAAATGTAATTTCAAGTGATTTCTGTCTTTTTGCATTCAAAAGACTGTCGCTGATGCTCAGATTTGTAGTTTTGCACTCAAAAAATTACCCGAACTGCCCACTCTTATAAGAAATCTTCCTGAATTGCCACGTACGTTAAACAATCACTCGAGTCGTGCATCTCATCTTAAAACTTCTCTTTGAAAATATCTGATGGGTTGTAATATTAGCAAGTCACATACATTTTGTTACTCAAAATTACCAAATTATGCCGAATACACAGATGTAATTAAAATTTCACCCAGTCCTGGTTTAAACATCACCCTGACAGCGCCACTTGCCCTATCTTGACCCTCTTAATCTCAACTGACCGGGACCCTCACCAGGGCCCATTCTGTTCCCTAATATTAAACTCTCTTTCTAATTTTTAATATATTTTACCATACATTTTCTTTTTCATTTTAATATACATAGGCATGTTTGATATCAGCACATTTTTCAAATAAACAAAAATATGATGTTAAAAGTATACAAGAATAATACCTTAATGAGATTTTTTTTTGTCCCACAACTCCCCCCCCCCCCCCCCCCCCACCGCCCCCTACAAGTATACATTACATTGGAAGACACCTGTCTGCTTGTGCAACTGCTTTTTTTCCTAGGCTCGGTTGACCCTGGGTTTGTTAGTTCCATGTTAGCTTCATGAATGGCCTCTCTGAGATGAGGTCTTGGCATTATTTGTATCTTTTCTCCCTGGCCTCATTTAGTGCTTCAGGCTGGAGGGCACAATGCCCTCTTTTTGCTAGTATCGTACAGAGTGCCCTAGGGGCCAGTACTGTCTCTGACCATACTTATTCAATTTTTGGAGCTGCTGTGAAATCTAGTGTATGACTGCGTGGTCTTCATCCATCAGCTTACTGCTGACGCGCCATTATATCTCCAAATGGATGCAGGCACTGTGTTTTAAGGTTAACTCTACTGAAACCATATAATTGCTGATTAGTAGATGGAAGTTGATTACTGTCTGTCAGTCTTTGTAATGATTGGAGGTGATGGTTATGATTCTTAATTTGTGGATTAGCCAAGTCGCTGGGCATTGTGCTGGACCCCAAACTTTCATTTGAGGCACATATAGCCAGCAGTATTCTGTTAACCGAATCTCTCCTCCACCTAACAAATTAAATCTTGTAAGAAGTTGGGTTATTGCGATGAGTGACCATTCACCTCAAGAAATAATCCAACAGTTGTCACAGTGAATCCTCTAAGTCACTAAATGTACCTGCACTATGGCAACTGGTACCTGTGGCACAGAGCAGGCAGGGCTAACTTAAGGCAATGTGCAGTATCAAAACAGTAATAAAGTCAAAACCCCAGACCAAATTAGAAAAATACAATCTGGTTTCATGAACAAAATGGTGCAAACATGACAAAATTCAGTAAGATGAACCAGAGAGATGAATTAATAACTTTTTAAGTAGAAATTGCACCAAAAAGCACAAAGCTCTAATGATAATCAATGGTCGCAGTAGACTGTGGCCTAGGTGCAGTTTGATGCTAACCATTGATGGAGTGCATGCCGGATACACTAACCAGGTTTGTCCTGATCAAAGATTTAAACTTCTGACTTTAATTGTTTAAACACAAGGTGCCAAGCAAAGGACAAAAGGATAGTCTAGTCCATGTCCAGCTGCTACTGGTCAGTTAGGCAGTTGAGGAGAAAGCTTGCCACAAGCTGGTGGGTGGTAATGACTCCTGGGCACTCCCTAACCAATGAGGTAAACGTTCCCTGGGCCAGCCTGACTCACTTGGGCATTTTCTTATGGCAAAAGTTTCCAACCACACAAAACTTAGACTCAGAAGGCTTGGGGGGGGGGGGAGGTGTCTCTCTGTCCTGTGGTAATCATCTTGTCTTTCCACATTTAGTACCTAAATCTGTTTGAAGTAGCTACTGTACCCCCAACATAACCAGAGACACAAGTCTGGTGGAACCATGGCAGGGGTTGCTTGGCATCCTGTTCCCTTCCTTTCGAGTGCACCCCTAATGTTATAAGTAAATCCAGCAGACCTGTCGAGGCGGGTTAGACCTGCTAGCAGGATTTGACTCTGCAGGGTCTAAAAAGATGACCATAGCCCCCACCCTTTTGTTGACCTCAGAGGGAGGAGTCATCCTTGCCCATTCAGATCGAACTGTCAGTTACATTGTCCTGTTGTGTAGTCTTTGGGAGGTATTTCATACATTTTTCACTCCTATTCAAATGCTAATCCCTGACTGGGAGAAGTTGGAGAGCAAATACAAATTAGCCTCCAGGAACCTCAGGCAAGGGAAAAGTTATCTTTCTAAAAGTTAATTTTCGTAATATTTATTTAAAAAAAAAACTATCCTCATCATTGAATTGGATTTTTAATAACTATTCAAATAGTTGGCTAACTGGACTGGTGGCTCTGACTTGACTATCTGAGCTCTTCGTAGTCGAAAGTGCGCATCAAGTCCCCACAAGAAAACCTGTGCCAAGAGCTCCACCGAGCATATAGTGGCCAAAATCCTGCACTTAAGAAATCGTGACCTATAGCTTTACGGCGAGCCTGTCCTATGCTTCCGGCAAAACCTAAAGTAATTCATGATCAGCGCACCAATTTTTTTGAGAGTACGGAAAATGCTGAACTCCTGGAGTGTCTTTTTGTATTAGACTACAGGGCCTAATCACAATAAATGCACACAGAGGTGGACAGGTCAAGAACTTTACTGGCGCGCGCTTGATTCAGGCAGACCCAGGTCCAACCCCCGTTTTAATGATCAACTCCCCTCAGCATGGGCTGGTCATGACCCAACTGGGAATTAACACAGCCTTCTGTGAATTTTACATTATATTATACACAGACTCACCGCCCCCGATCCAGTAGCACTGTGGACATTTGTGCACCGATCAAGACTTCCTAGAGTGCTACAGTTGTTAGGGAGTCACTGGGCGCACACCCTTCGCAGAAAATGAAATAAAGGGGGCAATCAAAGAGATTTCCCGCAATAAAACACGAGGCTCTGATGGCTTACCAGTGGAATTTTATTCCACCTACGCCTCTCAATTGATTCCACACCTGGCAAAGCTTTATATGTCCTCTCGAAGTGGGATCTTTGCCCCCCTACAACCAGAGAGGCGCTTGTCACCTCTCTTGAAATCTGGCAAGTAACCAAACTGAGTTGACTTCGTACAGACAACTTTCACTGCTGAACAACAAATACAAAATCCTTAGTAAAATACTTTCTCGTCGATTGCTTTCACTAATCCCACAGTTGGTAGATGCAACCAATGTAGATTCGTCCCCAGAAGTAATATCTCTTTGACTATCTGGCGGTTATTTCATATGATGGATGCAGTTCACGACGGGAATCCACATACTGGCTGCTTGATCCTGGATGTTCGCCAGACGTTTGACAACTTTAGCTAGGAATATATGTTGGCGGCTCTATCCAATAGGGCATATCCCCTACCTTCATCCACTGGGTGAAATTGTTATAAACCGAGCCAACAGCAAGTGCCAAGACAGGGTTATTCGTCTTGCAACCCTATCAGATGATGTGGGGCACGCAACAGTATTGCCCCCTTTCCCCACTTATTTTTATTCTGTCGGTTGAACCCTTAGCGCGTAGGCTTCGCCACGAGGCAGGTGATGAAGGGATCTTAATAAACAATATGGTACATATATCATTGTACGCAGAGGACATGATCTTATACCTGCGGGATCTGCGTGAAGAACAGCCGATAATGTCCCACTTATTATTGAAGTTCTGGGAATTGTCCGGCCTACAAATAAAAATTGCTAAGTCATGTGCCTACTCCTTCTTAGGCACATACATGGAGCAGACGTTTCGGTTTGGAGAAGCCCTGATACCAGTGTCACCATGCACGTTTCGCTATCTAGGGATCGAGGTACATCTTGAATAGAGGGATTTACTAGACTGCAACCTCACACTACAATCAATGCTGTTAAAACCCAGTTGAGTTTCTGGACCATGCTTCCCCTATCGGTGGCTGGTGAACTGGCCTTGTCACAAATGGTCATGTTGCCTCGGTTACTGTACGTACCACTTTGTGAACCTACAGATTGCTGTACCGGAATTGGCATTTCGTCTACTTAACACCATACTGTTAGAACTCAACTGGGAGAGTGGCCATTGCCGGGTGAGCCTTAAAACACTCTATTTACCAGTTACCAAGGTGGATATGGGAGCTCTGGCCTTTAAGGCCTACTGAATAGCTGGACAGTTACCATGGCTAGCGTATTGGCTGGCTGGCTGGCTGGCTGGCTGGCTGGCTGGCTGGCCACCATTTACCAGAAGCGAGCTACACATTGACTCAATTTCGCAGGGGTCTGCTGTACAGACTGATTTGTCAAACACGACAATGTTGCACAAGGGTTCCTTTCTACTACGCATCACCTTATATTATTGGAAGATGGGACTAAGGTACACTTCGAGTGCCGCATGTGCACCAAATATTCCGTTCTGCAGGTTACCCACACCCTCAGATACACTGATGGCACACAGGTTCAACCCTTGGGAACATGCGGTTCTGACATCTGTTGGATCACTTTGCGAACAGCACGTTAAGGACTCTCACTGTCTTTGTCTACACTCATGCACTGCCTGAAACCCTCTTTCTCACTCATGCTAGTATAATCTGATATGTCTGTCAGCATTGGGCACCTGATGAGAAAGAACTCCAAGCGCACAGGCTGCCCCAGGCACTCCATACTTTGGACATGGTAGGCATTTAGTTGAATGGCTCTGCAGAGGACTGCGTGGGCAATTTGGTGCCCCACTCAATTTCATGAAAACCAGATTTGGTCAAGAAGCTAACAGAGTAGGAATGGGCCTGCTTATTAGAATACCCTAAGAAAGTGTCACGAAATTTGAGATTTAAATTGATTCAATTCACTATTCTGCACGGAGCGTACTTAACTCCATATAAAATCAATAAAATGTTTCCAGCAGCCTCCTTAGTGTGTCCACGATGTCATGCTGTGGACACCGATCTCTTGCATATAATGTGACTGGCAAATACTTTTGGGAGAAATCCATGGTGTTGACAGACATGACAGGCCTGGACCGCTGGACCACTTCGGACCAGTGTGTATTAGGACTGTACCGAAGTTTCAAATGTCTGAAGGTAGTGACACGCTTTACAGTACTAGTGCTGTTAGTAGCGAAAGGATTGATAACCCAACATTGGAAGAAGTCTGCTTTACCCCCCAGAGAAGTCAGATGGCGGGAGAAAGTACTACACTGAGGACCGGCTGAGAGCGAAGCTTTAAGGTGGGAAGAATACAGGGGCTTATGCAACAATAAAAAAAAACTATATCGCTGGCGTGGGACATCCTGCTGGAAGGATTTAGGGCTCAAGATGAGTCCCCTGAAGCCGCGCAATCGTTTGGAGATAATAGGGTCATTGTCTGAGTAACCTGTCTGAGAGTAATCACATTCTTTTATAGTCTTCTGTGCATAACGACCCGTCCAGGGCCATTAGACCAACTAGGTCCACGCCCTCCTCCTCTATGCTATTCCACGGCTTTATATGCCACAATTACATCCCCCTCCAGTGCCATGCCCCTTCCAAAAAACTTATTGTACCCTCACGCAATAGGACTCCCCATTATGGTTCTGTTAATGAGGTGGCATGTTTTGGTTAAACGGTGGTAGGTGGGGGAAATTGTATTTTGGAGCCTTTACATTTTATCTATATGTTAATGCATACGTTTTATTTTAAATCAATCTTACCGCTATGTGTAACTGTCAATTTGTCTCACTATGATTACCTATGATGTAAAAGAATATGGGAAAACGTATAAAAATGCATTAACGTTTCTGTTAAAAAAAAATAAAGTTGCTTAACTATTATTCTAGATAGTCCATGCTGAATGCAGCGCAGACACTTTATTTCTGGTTGGCAAGGGTAAAGTGCACAGAGTTCTACAGCCAGCAAAAACCTTGGTGGGGGGACATCGTGCAAAAGATGGTTATTTTGTACAAGCATGTTTTGCCTTTGTCTTGTCCCATGTTGATGAATGCTAGTAGTACTGCAAGTTCTACCAAGGAGCATCCTACTGCCTTCAAGTGGAGCCTTTAACTCTGCAACGCACCCAATTGTAGGTGCTGGAATACTCAGCAGGTATTTTTATGAATTTGCTTCCACTTGAATATACATTGTGGTACTTGCTTTAATAGGCTCTAGTTTTGAAGTACTCTTCTTCATTATCCATCAAAGTAGCTTTAGCTGGTTGGACCACTGGTTACTTCAGTCATGACGCCCTGAATTTAGAGTCTTGGGGTCTGTAGGATGAACTCCTCACTGCAGGCCTTCTCTGTAGGTGCCCCGTTTGTGAAATTCCTTTCCTACCTTCCCTGACTGGCTCTCTCGTTGAAAGGTTTCAGACCCACACTGCATTTCGACATTGCTTTATAATTAGTCAGTATGATGATATTGTTTTAATTTTGATTCCATATGATTTATTATTAATTTGATTTTTGTTGTTGTAATGTTGTATCTGGTACTGTGATAGCTCATTCTAAGGTACACACTTTACAAACCGTTTTAATTCAGTAATTAGTAAAAAAAAAAAAAAAAAAATTATTGCGAGCACCTAGCCCTAAAAGAAGATCAAGAAGTTTGTCAATTTCTAGGATCCTTTTTATAACAAAACAAGTACAGACGAGTCAGGAGAAAAAAAGCAAGAAATCTACCACATGGCAATAGAATTCGTTTTTTTAGGCAAATGACGAGGCACACACTGACAAAAAAGGTAACAACAACCACAAACGTGGCTGTCAAATGTACAGGAGGTAAGAAGATAATCTATTAATGCAGAAACTAACATGGAAAGACATACCGGTATACAAACTCTCAAGCAACTTGGCGCCATTCAAAATTCTTTCCTGGCTAAAGGCATTTCCTTAGTCCCTACCACTCACACTTTCCATCACCATCAATAATCACCATTACAAGATAAGTCATAGAATGTTTCAGAAAAATTAGGCTCAGGGTGTTCTTCATGAACCACGTGCAACAAGATGAAATTCACAATTTTAGATCACCCACTCATCTTTTCCCATGGATAAAATCACAATAAACATTGATATGATAGATGATGAAGCAATAATTATAAAACCTGTAGATAAACATAGACATTGTCAACAAAGGTAAATTATTATGAACATTAAATCTGCATACATTTGTGGAATTGTGAATGTCCCGATTTCAAACAACTCTACTGGAGAAGTATTAGATCCTATAAAACATGTTGTAGTGAAGGGCCTTCTTAAACAGAATATGATTTTTGTGTACAATAAGTAGTCTAGGGTACCCGTCTCCTCTACACTACCAAAAATTCACAATCTACTAACCCTCTATGCAGGACTACTGGAATTATGCAGCAGGAAAGGGCTAAATTATGCCCCAAGGTTGGGAAAATTATGCATCCGGAAAAGACAGTGTGGCATAATGGGGCGCATTTTACGGTAGTATTTATTTATTTTGCCATTTTTACACTTGCTTAAGTGGTCTGAGCATTGGTTGCATCTCAGTACCAGTTTAACATTTAAATGTTTCAATAAGAAACGGAAAAGTGACCAGTTAAGCTTTGCAAAGGTCCTTCGACTGTGTGGCTACATGTGTCACTGGGGTTTTAATATTTTTTTAACAGTTTGAGCTAGAAACATTTTTTTTAATAAAATCTGCAGATTATGTAGCGGATGATAGATTATGTGGCACATGCAACAAATCCATAATGATGCGAAAAAAGCTACAGCCACACAATCACATAATTCCAGTGGACCTGCCTCTAGGGAAGCCTATTACATTGATTTGCGGCTCTGCTTTAGAACCAGTTTCCAAATACATAGATCACATTATCAATCTCTTTGTACCCTATACTGAAACATATTTGAAAGACATTAAGCACTACTAATAAATTTGAAAGCTATCCATTTGCTGAAGAGATAGATATCTGAGGTCACCTAAGCAGGGTATACCTATACCCAGCAGGACCTGACTTTAGATGTTTTGGAGCAGACAACATAATGTTCCAACTTCTGGTATTCTCAAACTCTCCAGAATTGGACTGGATGGAAACTATTCCTGATTCAGGGACACATTGTGATACCTTTTAGTATTGGGGTGCTTCTTTTTTACTTGAAATAGCAAACCTTATCATAGCTAAAATTGAGTACATATGGGTTTACAGTCACCATCACTTTCAAACCCACAACATCAAATAGGAAAAATACACCAGTGATGTTTCATTCCTATAGAAGTGCTCAAACAAGAACCTTACGGCATTTAATGAATGGTGGGCACACAGCTGGGGTATGAAGACTAAGCATGTAATGCTGGGTTATTAAGACTGTGCCTGCATTGCTGAGGGGTTCAGACTGAGCCTGCGGTGCCGCCATGGGGGGAGGTGTAGCGATTGGGAGTGCAGAGCAGATGTGTTTAGACTGAATGTGAAGTTCTGAGGTATGGAGACTCCGCATGGAGTCCTTAGGTGTGCAGACAACAGTGTTTTGACGTATGCAGTCGGAGCGTGGAATGCTGAGGTATGCAGTCTGGGAATGGAATGTTTAGGTATGGAAAGGGAGCATGGAGTGCAAATTCATGGATGCTGAGCTTTATGTGCAGACTGACTGTGAAATACTGTGGTGTGCAGACCCTGTAGAAGGCAGAAGCCTTTGATCTGTGCAGACTGACCATGGAGTACGGAGATGTGCAGTTTGACCTTAGGATACAGAAGTGCAGACTGCCCATTGAGTGCTTATTTGTGAAGAATGGCCCTGGTGTGCTGGCTTGAATACCGTGACCTTTGAACGCTGGTGTGTGCTTACTGACCCTTGAATGCTTTTGTGTGTGATCACTGGATACTGATATGTACCGATGCAATATAGGAGTATTTGAACCATTGATGGTGTAGGTGCTGGCTGCTGGCACAGCTGAGAAGTGGCCCAACAATATGTATGTCTGACACGTCAATCAATCAGTCATGGATTTGTAAAGCGTGGCTAATATGGCCTCAAGGCGCTAAATGTGGGTGTGCTGCTCAGTCGAGGAGCCAGGTCTTGAGCTTACTAAACTGCTTTAATGATGATGCGGTCTGCCTGAGTTTGAGAGGAAGTGAGTTTCATGTCCAGGCTGCTAGGTAGAAGAAGGATCTTCCTCCTGCTTTACTTTTCTGGATCTTGGGGACGGCTGCAAGGGCGTGCTGGGAGGAACGGAGATGTCTGTTGGATACGTAGAGGTGAGGAATGCCGGTCCTATGTTGATGTTGTGCAGTGCCTTGAAGATGTGGATCAGGAGTTTGTATGTGATGCGCTTATTGATAGGGAGCCGGTGTAGGTCTCTGAGGTGGGAGGAGATGCAGCTGTGACGGGGGATCCAGGATGAATCTGGCTGCTGCATTCTGGACTCTTTGTAGTCTTGATTGAAGTTTCTTGGCTAGTAGATTTTATAATTTCATATTTCCCTCGTTATTGGGGCCACTGCTCTGGCTGCTAGGCTAGCAGCCAAGTAAATCCTAGCCATTAGGGCTCCTAAAATAGAGTTTCAAGAGTATGTTGAAGAAGTAGTAGCAAGTTACAAAAAGGTTGTGTTTTATTCCTCGCCAGTGATGAAACGTGAGATATTTAAGCCCCCTGCTGTCCGTAAGACCTTTCTGTACAACACAGTACAGCAATGCTTTCAATGCATGAGATGCGATTGGCAGCACACTTTGCGAACTGTTTGTAATTGCATAATTTCTGTGTTAGTAAGGCCTTAATGTAAATACAGTATTTCCATAATCCATTCCACATATGACGGTGGCTGTAACAGATCACACAGCCGACTGCACTGTAGTTGATTCTTTGTAGTCTAGTGGTATTCTCACATGTATCATGTGGCTCTGTGTCAGTGTATGCTTCGGCTGCACTTAGACCCGTGCTTTTCTGAGACCGGTGCTGTAGGAAAGTACCATCTTGCCTGGCATGTTACCCCCATTTTCACTGTATGTATGTTTGTTTTAGCCCTTGTGTCACTGGGATCCTGCCAGGCAGGACCCCAGTGCTCATAGTATGTGCCCCTGTATGTGTTGCCTGTGTGGTGCCTAACTGTATCACTGAGGCTCTGCTAACCAGAACCTCAGTGTTTATGCTCTCTCTGCTTTCTAAATTTGTCACTGCAGGCTAGTGACCAAATTTACCAATTCTCATTGGCACACTGGTACACCCATATAATCCCCTTGTATATGGTACTTAGGTACCCAGGGTATTGGGGTTCCAGGAGATCCCTATGGGTTGCAGCATTTCTTTTGCCACCCATAGGGAGCTCAGACAATTCTTACACAGGCCTGCCACTGCAGCCTGAGTGAAAGAACGTCCACGTTATTTCACAGCCATTTTTCACTGCATATAAGTAACTTATCAGTCACCTATATGTCTAACCCTCACTTGGTGAAGGTTGTGTGCCAAGTTACTTAGTGTGTGGGCACCCTGGCACTAGCCAAGGTGCCCCCACATCGTTCAGGGCAAATTCCCCGAACTTTGAGAATGCGGGGACACCATTACACGCGTGCACTATACATAGGTCACTACCTATGTATAGCGTCACAATGGTAACTCCGAACATGGCCATGTAACATGTCTAAGATCATGGAGTTGTCACCCCAATACCATTTTGGTATTGGGGGGACAATTCCATGATCCCCCGGGTCACTAGCACAGAACCCAGGTGCTGCCAAACTGACTTTCCGGGGTTTCTACTGCAGCTTCTGCTGCTGCCAACCCCTCAGACAGGATTCTGCCCTCCTGGGGTCTGGGCAGCCCCAGCCCAGGAAGGCAGAACAAAGGATTTCCTCTGAGAGAGGGTGTTACACCCTCTCCCTTTGGAAATGGGTGTGAGGGGCTGGGGAGGAGTAGCCTCCCCCAGCCTCTGGAAATGCTTTGATGGCCACAGATGGTGCCCATCTCTGCAAAAGCCAGTCTACACCGGTTCAGGGATCCCCCAGCCCTGCTCTGGCGCGAAACTGGACAAAGGAAAAGGGAGTGACCACTCCCCTGACCAGTACCTCCCAGGGGAGGTGCCCAGAGCTCCTCCAGTGTGTCCCAGACCTCTGCCATCTTGGATTCAGAGGTGTTGGGGGCACACTGGACTGTTCTGAGTGGCCAGTGCCAGCAGGTGACGTCAGAGACCCCCTCTGAGAGGCTCTTACCTTTCTTGGTAACCAGTCCTCCTTTCTTGGTAGCCAAACCTCCTTTTCTGGCTATTTAGGGTCTCTCCTCTGGGGTATTCTTCGGATAACGAATGCAAGAGCTCACCAGAGTTCCTCTGCACTTCCCTCTTCTATTTCTGCCAAGGATCGACAGCTGACTGCTCCAGGACGCCTGCAAAACCACAACAAAGTAGCAAGACGACTACCAGCGACATTGTAGCGCCTCATCCTGCTGGCTTTCTCAACTGTTTTTTTACTGGTGGTGCATGCTCTAGGGGTCGCCTGCCTTCACCCTGCACTGGAAGCCAAGAAGAAATCTCCTGTGGGTCGACTGAATCTTCCCCCTGCTAACGCAGGCACCAAAAGACTTTATCACCGGTCCTCTGGGTCCCCTCTCATCCTGACGAGCGTGGTCCCTGGAACACAGGAGCTATATCCAAGTGACCCTCACAGTCCAGTGAACCTTCAGTCCAAGTTTGGTGGAGGTAAGTCCTTGCATCCCCACGCTAGACTGCAAACCTGTGTACTGCGTGATTTGCAGCTGCTCCGGCTTCTGTGCACTTCTCCAAGGATTCCTTTGTGCACAGCCTAGCCTGGGTCCCCAGCACTCCGTCCTGCAGTGCTCAACTCTCTGAGTTGAACTCCGACATCGTGGGACCCTCCTTTGTGACTCTGAGTCATCTCCGGTTCACAAATCTTCTAAGTGCCTGCTCCGGTACTCCTGCGGGTGCTGCCTGCTTCTGTAGGGGCTCTCTGCGTCGCGAAGTGCCCCCTCTGTCTCCTCTTCCAAGGGGCGACATCCTGGTCCTTCCTGGTCCCCAGCAGACCAAAAACCTCTACCGCGACCCTTGCAGCTAGCAAGGCTCGTTTGTGGTATTTCTGCGTGGAAACACTTCTGCAACCTCCAGCACGCCGTGGGACATCTTCCATCCAAAGTAGAAGTTCCTAGCTCTCTTAGTTGTTGCAGAATCCTAGGCTTCTTCCATCCGGAGGCAGCCTTCTTGCACCTTCATCCGGGGTTTCCTGGGCTCCTGCTCCCCCGGACACTATCGAGACTCTTGGACTTGGTCCCCTTGCCTTGCAGGTCCTCAGGTCCAGGAATCTGTCTTCAGTGCTTTGCTGGAGTTTGTGGTTCTTGCAGAATCCCCCTATCACGACTATTATGTCCTTTTGGGGTAGTAGGGGTACTTTACTCCTACTTTTCAGGGTCTTTGGGTGGGCTATCTTGGACACCCTGACTGTTTTCTTACAGTCCCAGCGACCCTCTACAAGCTCCCATAGGTCTGGGGTCCATTCGTGATTCGCATTCCACTTTTGGAGTATATGGTTTGTGTTGCCCCTAGACCTATGTTCACCTATTGCATCCTATTGTAATTCTACACTGTTTGCATTACTTTTCTTACCATTACTTACCTGTTTTGGGTTTGTGTAAATATGACTTGTGTATATTACTTACCTTCTAACTGAGGGTACTCTCTGAGATACTTTTGGCATATTGTCATAAAAATAAAGTACCCTTATTTTTAGTAACTCTGAGTATTGTGTTTTCTTATGATATTGTGCTATATGATATAAGTGGTATAATAGGAGCTTTGCATGTCACCTAGTTCAGCCTAAGCTGCTTTGCCATAGCTACCGTCTATCAGCCTAAGCTGCTAGAAACACCGATATTCTACTAATAAGGGATAACTGGACCTGGCACAGGGTGTACCACAAGGTACCCACTATAAGCCAGGCCAGCCTCCTACACGTGCTATGTGGCTCAGTGGCCTATGATTGGAGCTGTGTGGTTCAGCATGTCTGTGACTGCTGATGTGAGGTTTAAGGCTTTGTGAATGATGTGTGGTTTAGCTGGGCTGTGACAGATGCACTTTGATACATTAGGTCTGTGAATGGTGCTCTGTTGTTCATTTAACCTACTACTGCTGGTAACTCTGTGCTTCAGCTCGTCTGTGGGTGAAACTGCTCTGTAACAGGAGCTGTTTGATTCCACAGCCTTATCAGTAACCTTGGATGCGACCAGTGGTTTCCGCTAGGAGGACAGTGGTTTCTGTGGAGCAACTCATGCTTCTACTGAAGCTTACAGATATTTCATAGACAGTCCTTGATTTTCTTCTCAGCTGAGGTCTTTTTTGGGAGCTGGCCTCGGGGGAAACCTTGATGTCTCTCACCAGGCCTTTTCGGGGTCGGTTCCAGTTCCACTAGCACTGCTGGTTTGGCTTGGGGTTGCTAGATTGTTTAAACCCACGTTCTCAGTCTCGCATTGCAAGGACGGATTCTGGTATTACTTTGTTTTATTTTACATTTACTTTGAATTTATCCAGTTTTCTTTTTTGCCTATATTATTATTGTTATATTTATATATATCTATATATATATATATATATATATATATCTATTTACTTTAGTGTTCTGTGGAAAAATGTAGTTAATACTAGTATATTACCACATTTATTGAACTCATAAAGATAAACTCGCACCGGGATGCCTGTAGGTTTTTAGTTCATAACAAGCAGTCATATATTTAAAAATACATTCATTTTAAAGCAGTAGCATTGCGTCGCAATCACATGTGAAAATCTGCAGCCATTTATATTTCAAATTATTTTTTGTCCTTTCTTCGAACTCTCCATACTGTCAATTTACATAACATTTGACTTCACTAAATTTTTAGAGGATCTCCCAACTCAAAATAAGACCTGCTTTAAATGTTATTTGGTCTATGAATATGAACACAGTCACCGCAGAGGTTAGCTCCTGTGGTGTAAGGAAGCCCCCCTGCAAAGTATATGACAGTCCGTCAATGTCAAACAAAATACACTTTCCCTGCTTCTTATTCTGGTTCAAAGAAAACTTAACTCAGCCTGACCCAAAGCCTTTTGTTGCCCCCCCCGTCATTAGACCTCTGATTCAAAAGCCCTTCCTCCTGAATATGTCACAGGCAGCCATGCCTCCTTGGCAGCTACGGAGCAGACGTCTGGCCTCAAGGGTGTGTCACAAACGTTTTTCTGCCTTTCTCGCAGAGCCCGGTCTCTACCAGATTCAACCATGAGCAGGCTTCACAGACCTGCTTCCATTTGAAAGACTGCCACCCGAAGAGAAGTTCAGCTCAGTATGGAACTCAATATCGGGGAATCGTAGCAATGAAAGTCGCTGTAAAGTCTACACAGTATTTTATTGCCTCTGTATTGAAAGACATGGCTGAATCCTTTATCTTAATGGGTCATATTGAGGCACACATGTGATGTCTTGTAAAGTGGTTGGAGAATGATTAAGCAAGGCACATTTTACTCCTTTTCTAAGCTTCCGTTCTTAATTCCTGTGTGTTCCTATAGTCATCCTGAGCCCAGCCTCTTGTAATCTTGGCTAAATAGTGGTCGAGGCACACAGTATTCCCCTTTCCCAGTTGTCTTTGAGCCTCATTCCCTTTGTCTTAGAAGGTAGTGGTCCTTTTTGGTCATCTTGACCAGTGGCTTGCCACACTGGAGTCCCTCCCTTGCCATGAATGCCAATCGCCATCGTTCATGCCTCCTTTCCTGTATGGGTAGGTAGTCCTGAATATAGTTAGTCAAAAGATGACAAGTGCCAAGAGTAACACATGATAAATAAACTGTTTTCCCCGAATGCCTTTTAACACTTTGCCTGTGTTATTTTGTGTGTTTGTGTCTGCCTTTGGCTTGGAGTGACGCATGCTCTGCTTCCTGTTCTGTCTTTCTGAGCTTCAGCAACCTGCATTTGTCATAATCTCCGTTTTAAGATGGTTATCTTACGTTTTTTGCCTGGTTTTCTAGGCTTGTGGCTGGAGAAAGTATAGTTGGAGAGTTGTTCTTCTCTAACATGATCCCTCCTCCCTACCTAGCCAGCCTGATGCTCTTTGTCAAAATTATCTTCTTTAGTCCTGCTTGTGGGCTTCCCAGACCTCTGCCTTGAGCAGGGCATGCTCTGTTCTCTTCCTATCATGACTTTCTTTTAGTATATTGCTTCTCTTGTTTCCGACGTCTTTGTGTGGTTGTCTGAGCCAGTTTTTTGGGACTTCCTAGCGTTTGACACGCTGAACTCTTTATTGCGAGCCACCCTCCAGCACTTCACCTCTGATATTTCCTGTGTTTTCTGTTGGTATTGTTTGGCAGGGGTAAACTTCTGTAAACTACCTGGAGCAAGACCTGCTCTACTCCATCCTTTGTCCTGGTCGCCTTTTAGCATCCTGCCTGGCTCTTGTCGTTTATCATGCAATAGCACTGGGTCCTAAAGACCTACTTGTCTCAGGCTGCGACTGGAGTGTTTAGAGTGAGACATGCCTTTTTCCTACATCTTGTCTGATCTCCTACACTTTGTTTTATATCCTGGGTCTAAGGTTGCCTGTCTTGAGACCAGAACATTGTGGTCCCAGCAAGCTGATGGGAAGTTCTTTGAGCGAGACGCACTCACCCCCCTCTGTTGTAACTGTCCGTTAGCACGTATAATTTCTTGTATTTTACGAGGGCCCAAGGTGGGCCTGATTGTCGCGGCCACTTTGGTGGTTTGACGTGCCCATAGGTCCATTATCCTCAGTCTCTGAGCCACATGCTAAAGTATTTAAAGCGTGTGCACCGATTGACCTGCAGTTTAATCCACCAGTTTGGCGAAAGTGCGGCAGTGCTGGCAAACATAAACGGTCTCCAAAAATCAAAGGGCTGGAGCCAAAATAGTAAATCTAACTGTCCTCAAATATTTGAGGTATTCCCGTCTCTTCTTAGAGGGAGTCACTGGCATACAGGTACAGTCGGGGTGGATAGGGGGGTCAGGGACGGACAGGGAAACTCGATTGGTTCGACCCCTCCTTACTGGCTGTGGTGTTTACTTGCTGTGGGCGGGGAAGCTGATGCCTCGCGCTGGCGGTAATCTTGACTTACCTGTGAGGCAGGAGCGAGTAATTATGGCCTTGAGCAAACAGTCTGGCTCTGTGTACGGTTTCAAGTTACAGGAAGGTGTTTTAAGCGCGCACATTGTGCACGGGGCTAGGTGAGGCCGGCACAGGGTACTGTTGTGGTGGCTCCTTCTCACGAGGGTGGAGCCTGGCCTCATCCTTTCATCCCTTGTAACCCCCCACATCACTCTGCTAGAGTTGGGATTGGTGAATGGCCCCCACCCCCCAAGATCTTAAGAAAATAAGCGGAGGTTCTCCAAATTATAGGTCTCTAGGTGCATTGGAGACGTGACTGCAGAGACATTGGCCATGTTTTGAGGACTTTTTTATCCGCAAAGGGGCCACTTTTGAGGTTTTCTTAGCAGGAGATAAACTTGTACTTTTCTGTTCCACTGTGATTAACCCAACTGGTATTCGAAGATATCCTTGACTGAGGAGTGGAGACGATGCATTATGTTACGTGCACTTTTAATACTGTCGTTCTGCCATTCCAGTGCAGTACTGCCGCGTCTGTTCTCGGGTGTACACGTGGCACGACCTAGTGGTTCTCCTTCTGCGGCAAGATGGGTTATGTTTTTAACGTGTGCTTAGTTGTAGGTAATCTTGGCCTGGTCATTTAGGGCAGGCACAAATGAGTTCTGTTTTTGTTTTTTGTTTACAGCAGGTTGTGTTTTGACGTAATTGTGTGTTTCCCTGGCTCATTTGGTACTTATATCAATCAGTGTATTCCGATGGTTGCCTCATGGTCACAAGTTATATTTTTGATTCTTTCTGCCGAGGTCTGTGGGTTGGCGTTTCTCTGTTTCGAAGAATGCCCACATTTCCACATTGATGTCTTGTAGCCTATGAATGCGGAGATGCCTTCCTTTCTTGGCGACCATGGTCGTATATCTCACCAGCCCGGGCGGTATGACTGTTTTGAGGAAGCTGATGTTATTAGCAAGGCTATTCCCTTTCTGCAGCTCTTTTTTCCTCACCCTTTCTGTGTTTTGCGGCGGCCCCGGCACTGCACAAGCAACCAACATAACAGGAAATTAAGAGCTGACTCCGTGCTCACATTAGAGCCGTAGAAAGATTCTCCTTTCCTGCTCATTCTAGCCCTTTTTGCTTTCTGGGTTTGGGCGGAAACTTTGTGCCCTGGTTTGGAGGACCCTTTTGTTGCACAATTGAAATGATGACCTATTTGCACAAGTAGGGCCACCCCTTACTGTAGTGATGCAGACTTTGTGTGACACTGTAAAGTTGGGATAGTCCACCTGTGGCAAGGCTTCTTTGTCTTTGTTCTGATCCTCGCGCTGTACAGTTTCACTTGACGGTATCTTGCATACTTTGGGGAACCTTTAATTTCACAGTTTGGATAATGCTCTTGTAGAGTTTCATGTTTTTTTCGCGTACAGGTTTGATTATTCCTTTGTTGCATAGTTTGAAAGGATTTTATTCCAGACTTCGGGTGAAGTTCATGTTGCAAAGCATGTACGCTTACTTAGCATAATTTTGATTACAAACGCGCAGCACAGCGTAAATTTTGAATTTCACTTTGTTGTTCAGTTGTGATGCTCTAAACTAAGGCTGTACGGATCACATGATGTCCGCTCTGAAGACCGCTGTGGACTTGCTTCCCTTCACAATTCGAAGTGTTTGCCATTTTAAGCGTCACTTCTCGAATTGTCTTAACCCCTCGGGCTTGGCTGCATTTTCGTACAGTGAAATTTATGATTAGTTGGCTTATGGCAGGTTTCTGAAGCTCTTTACCTTGCAACATACCAGGAAAGCCCAGACGACCTCTGTCTGGAGGGGAGATTTGAAGCATACCGCGGCCAGGCCGTGTGGGCTGCACACACCGGGGGGAGGATGGTGCTGACGGATGGCTCTTTTGCCCAGCCTTCGGATTGTTTAGCGTTGAGTCACGCTGAGAGCAAGCCAGCCTGCATAGCCTGATCTCCCTGCTTCGAACCTGCATTGCCTGCTCTTCCTGATTCGAACCCGCACATGTGCTGTCTGTTTTCTCTCCTTCAAACTGGCACCGCCTGGTTTCTCTTCTTCAGGTGTGCAAGGCCGTCCCTCTCTGCTTCCAAACGGCAGTCCAGCATCCAACTCTTGGTATCTCAAGCCAGCACTTACCTGTTATCTCCCTTCTTCAGTACTACCCCTCACTTCTTTCCCTCTACGGGACCTGAGCTCCTTATTTAGCCTGCACGGTTTGCTCCCTGCTTAGAAGAGCCACTCATGTTCTAGCCACTTAGGTGTACCGCCTGCGCTTTCTCCCTCCAGCCTCCAATGTCTACACTCCTGAACCCGCAACGTCTGCTCTTTCTTCCTCAAATCTCGCACTGTCTACAATACATTATTAATCCCGCACTGCCTGTTCTTTCTACCTTAAACCTCCACTTAAGCACTGCTTGCTGCTGCGAGACTACACTGTCTGTGTGTGCTAAGCTTCCAGTGTGTCTCGCCTGGCCTGGCTCTATGTTCAAACCTGGCTGTCTTCTGTAATTTAGCATCATTCGCTTCCCATTCTTGTGTTTCAGGCGACATTCTCTCTCTTCTCCATGAGCAGTTCCCGTTTCCTCCCTCTCAAACACTTTGCATCTTGTCCGTAATCCACGTCTGGCATTTGCCTCCTTCTCGCTGACCCACCATGTTTGTGTCCCTGACCGTAAAAATGTGCCTGTTCAGCTCCTCCCCGGAGTCATCTTTGTTTGTTGATGTTGTCCATCTGGCGAGAAGGTGGCCAACTTCTCAAGGCGGAAATTCCCTCATTTCCAGATATTGGGGTTGCTTCAAGGGCTGGGCTGGGGTGCTTGGAGAAGAATTGAGACAGCTGTCTTGTACTTCTCTTCCCGATTCCCTTATGGCTAAGATTAACATTTCACCAGAGACACCGTGCTCCATTTCTGGGATTTTCTGTTACAAATCATTGTGTTAAGTGTTACTTGAATTGGAACAACTGAAGTAGACCAGGACTACCACTCCCAGATTGCATATTATAAAAAAATCTTTTTTTATTGATTTAACAGCACAAAATAAATGTCCCGCTGTAGCGAACAGTGATTAAGTTATGTGTAGCAATGAACATGTAACACATTTGGGAGCTCTCAGAACCACTTTCAGAAGGCCACAGGGCAAGCAGGAGTTCCTAGACCCAACCGTGGTGTACTTATCTACTAAACACAAAGGACAGTACCACACACTGTAAACAATATACATAGCCTTCTTGAGGCAAGTCCACTAGCATTATGTTGTAATGTGGCTCAAGGCTGCTCGGTATTGTTAGCCTCAAGGCGAACGTGCTAGAATGGTGAATGGTGTTCTCTCTCCTGGCAGTTGCTTGCTGACTGGTAGAGAGAGCACCATGTTTGAGAAGCGCTCTTTCAATAAATGGTTACACTGCCTGCAAGTAACGCTGTCCACAACTCCAAAAATTCCCCCGTGCACTCACAAACTTTCCCCAACATCTCATTCTGCTCAAACAGAAAGTTCAGGCTCTCCTAAACAAAGGAGCCATAAAACCTGTGCCTACATGCCATTGAGGGACAGGAGTGTACTCCCTGTACTTTCTGATCCCCCAAAAGTCAGATCATTAAGGCAGCTTCTAGATCTCAGGCCGTTGAATTACTGTGAGAACATTTTCACATGGTAACACTTCAGGATGTGATCCCACTTCTTTAACAAGGCGACATCCTCTCTGCACTACACTTGAAGGTCGCCTACTGTCACATCGCTTACCACCAGCACATCACAGATACCTCAGATTTGTGATAATAGGCAAGGATTATCAGTTCAAAGTTCTCCCATTCGGGTTAACTAAAGCAGCATGGGTGTTCACAAAATGTCTTGCTGTAGTAACAGTACACTTATGCACGCAGACAAAATATTCACATTGTCCCATACCTAGACGATTAGCTCATCCAAACCAACACTCTCCCACTCTGTCTGCATTATATCCAAATCACCTTAGGTCTGCTTCATCAACTAGGCTTCACTATTGAGTTCCAAAATTCTTATTTTCAGCCTCTTCAACTTCAGCCCTATCTGGGGGATATGCTAAACTCGCAGCTGGGATTAAGCAAGGATACAAAACTATCAAACTCAAATTTTGTGTTTTGGCCCCAATCAGCAAGCCACATTCAGATGTGTCATGAGACTACTAGGCATGATAGCCTTCTACAGAGTCATTGTGCCAAACTACTGTCTACACATAAGTCCATTGCAGGAATGTCTAGCCAGGTCAATGGTCTCAGTCACATGGTCAAGTAGAAAATCTAGTGTTGGTATACAGCTGCACCCATCGCTCCTTGAAGTGGTGGAATAAAAACATGTTGCAGGGGCGGCCTTTCCTAGACCCTGTTCCTCAGACCATACTAACAGGTGCTTCACAGACCGGGTGTGGTGCTTACATTCAGGATCTCACAGTCCAAGCACTCTTGGATCCCAAACACCGCAGTATGCGCATAACCTTCCTAGAACATCTTGCTGCTCATCTAGTGCTGAAAGTATTCACACCTCACCTGACCAACAAAGTTGTTCTGATTCTCTCAGACAACATGACAACCATGTATTATGTGAAGAAACGGTGACACACATTCTCTGCAGCTGTCTCGCCTATCGCAGAAGATATGACATTCGCCACATCAGTCTACTAGCAGGATATTTTCCAGGGGCTTGCAACCGTTTTGCCAACCTCCTCGGCAGGATGTGGCA
This sequence comes from Pleurodeles waltl, assembly GCF_031143425.1. Classification (NCBI taxonomy): domain Eukaryota; kingdom Metazoa; phylum Chordata; class Amphibia; order Caudata; family Salamandridae; genus Pleurodeles; species Pleurodeles waltl. The sequence goes on from NC_090440.1 coordinate 1,371,325,990, forward strand.
CGATTGGGAACTCCACCCACAAGTTCTGTTCCTTTACTTTCAAAAGTGAGGGTTCCCAGGCATAGACCTATTCGCAACAAAAGAAAACACAAATTGTCCAAACTTTGCATCCGGGTTTCTGTACCCTCAGTCTAAAGGCAATGCTCCATGGATGAAATGGACGGGGATATTGTCCTGTGCTTTTCCGCCTCTTCCTCTCCTTCTGTTTTTGGTTTGGAAGCTCAGGTGAACATCCCTCATGCTGATTCTGGTAGCTCCCACATGGGCCCTATAACTGTGGTTCACAACCCTTCCATAACTATTGGCGGTTCCTCACGAGAAACTTCACCTCAACCCAGACCTTCTCACTCAACCATGGTCTAATCAGGCACCCAAATCCCAAGGAATTGAATCTTGCGATATGGCTACTGAGGTCTTAGAGTTTGGTTGCCTTAACCTGCCTCAAGTATGCATGGATATTCTTAAGAAGGCACATAGACTCACCCATAGAACATGTTATGAAGCAAAATGGAAATGTTCAATTTGCTATTGTCTGTTTAAACAATTGGGCCCTTTCAACGTCGCACTGTGGGGTATTATTTCTTACCTTCTAAGCAAACTTAGCATACACCTCCAGAAGGCTACGTCTGGCAGCCGTAGCAGCTTACCATCAGAACAGATAGCATCTTTCCTTTTTAAAAATTCCAGCCATCCAAGCTTTCTAGGAAAGACGTAAGCAAGTGATTCTGCCAAGGACTCCTCTGGTGCCTTCTTAAAATTTTAATATTATACTCTCAAGACTCATGAGTCCACCTTTTAAGCCTTTACATTCATGCCCACTTCAGTTCTTATCATGGAAGGTAGCATTTTTGATGATATCGCTTTACTTAGACGTGCCAGTAAGCTCCAGGTGTTAACCTTGCAAGAACCATTTTTCCAAATACACCAGATAACGTAGTTCTCCGTACCAACCCTAAATTCCTACCAAAGGTGGTATCTTAATTCCACTTTAATCAATCTATCAGATTGCCAGTCTTCTTTCCACAACCATATTCTGTTGCTGAAAGAGCTCTTCATACCCTAGATGTTACTAGAGCACTTATGTTCTACATTGATAGAACTAAAACTTTTAGAAAGACCAAACAGCTTTGTGTTGCTTTTTCACCACCACACAAAGGCAACCCTATATCTAAATCCGGCATAGTCCGATGGATTGTAAAATGTATCCAAACTTGCTATGCTAAAGCCAAACGACCATTACCTGTTAGACCTAGAGCACATACCACTAGTAAAAAAGGGGAAACCCTTGCCTTTTTAGGAAATCTTGCCAAAGCTGACATATGGAAGGCAGCTGCATCGTCCACACCACACACCTTCACCAAGCATTATTGTGTGGATGTCTTAGGATGCCAACAAGCTAATGTAGGACAGGCAGTGCTATGTACACTTTCCAGACAACTGCAACACCCACAGGTTAGCCACCACTTTTAGAGGGCACTGCTTTATAGTCTATGCAGAGCATGTGTATCTACAGCCACACATGCCAGTAAACAGAAAATGTTTCTTACTCGTTAAGCATCTGTTTGTGGCATGTAGTGCTGCAGATTCACATGCACCCACCCTCTTCCTCAGACACTTGTGGCTGTTGTAGCGGCTTTACTATGTTACTTGTATACATTTACATGGACATCTGTCTTTACTCTCTCACTACACTCCATTCTCACCTGCCTGTGAGAAAACAGTCTAAGAATGGAGTCGCTGTCCATGCGCATTACCAGCAAAAGGAGTCACTACACCTCATAGCTTGAAATACTTACTGAACAAAAACAACTTGCAACCTTCTGAACTCAGCATTATATGGCAGAAGTATGCAGATCATGTAAATCTACAGCACTACATGCCACAAACTGATGCTGACTAGGTAAGTAAAATTTTCCTGTCTTATCTGTTGCCAAACTTAAGTTATCACTTACTAAGTGTAGTAAGGTAACCCAGTCTTATCTTATGGGAGACATAGGCCTTGCAGTTGTGAAAAATGACTTTTGGAGTTGTTGACTGCCAGGGCATATGCAACTTATACCCAGATGCCCTACTTCTGAAATACAGTGTACCCTGCCCTATGAGCCTTTAGGGCCTGTTGTATGGAAGATTCATATGTATTAAAAGGGAGGTTTAGGCCTGACAAAATGTTTCTTTGGACAGGTCAAAATGGCAGTTTAAACTGCACTACAGTGTACTGTGGCAGGCCGAAAGGCATGTTTTAAAAGGCTACTTTAGTGAGTGGCACAATGAGTGCTGCAAGCTCACTAGTAACATTTAATTAACATGTCCTGGGTACATGTAGTACCAGTTACTAGGGACTTAAAAGTAAATTAAATGTGCCAATTAGGTGTAAGTCAGTCGTACCATGCTTTCGGGAGGTAACACAAGCTCTTTAGAACTGGTCGGCAATGGTAAATTGCGCAAAGCCCTAAAGCCAACAGAGAGGGTGAAGGCAAAAGGCTTTGGGGACTACCACCTATAGGTGTCAGGTCCATCATTCACCTGAAGTGAGAATGGTACTGGGGAATACTCCTTCACCGTCGAGCTAGGGAATATTCACTCTTTGTAAGGCTGGTACTGGGGAATAGTCGCTCTGATTACATTGAGTAACACTGACTTATAGTAAGACACAGACTCTGTAATATTGACTCAGATTAAGACAGGACTGGGGAATCTTCATTCACAGTAAAGCAGAGTGTATTGTATGTTCGTTTCCACTTAGTTACAGACTGGGTAACGTATGCTGTCACGAAGGCAGGGGCCGTAAAATATTCTCTCACAGAAAGGCTATGGCTGGGAATATTCTCTCAGTGTAAGGAAATGGCTAGTAGTATTCATTCACAGTAAGGAACCATCTGTAAGAATATTAACTCACAATTATCCCAAGGACTCTGGACTATGTAGAGTGTGTACTTGATGATACTAAGTCGCCCATAGGTGGGGTATGGGTAATGGTCATAGTACGGTATGAATGGGGGGATACATTTAATAGCATATGTCTCTCTGTTGTGCACATTGACACTCATGTATAGTAACATGCCCACTTTAAATCAGTCTGGTGTATCCCCACACCACACACGATATTGAGATTAACTCAGCCATCATTGGCGGTTGGTACACTGATCCGTTGCATTAGAACATGCTTATGTGTGTTGACTAGGGCTGCACTCGGCGTCCACCACCTAAGGCTCTGTCTTTAAGCAGCTTTACTTCCATTCAGGCAGACGTAAAAACATGTTGTTTTATTTGCAGTGCAAAACATTTAATGCAAAGTAGATGGTGATGGTAGTAACAGTGGTTGTGCTGCGAGAGTGATTGGATAGACATAGACAGAGGTGGCCGTCTGAAACTAAAACTTGTACAGCCTGAAAGTAGAGGCCAACTGAAGGGCATGTGTGTCACGGATACATAGTGTACAGTACATCCCTAATTGGAGAACAGGCGTAGGAAGTGGAGAAGGACAACATAAAAAAAACAGAATGGATATTTAATGAGGCACTTCTTAAAACAACACTACTGGACTAAGGATGCGTCTGTACGCACCACCGGTGGCACGAGGCATGTCGCAAGGCGACTTCTGTTGAGTGGATGGTGACGTTACAGGGGCACCACCGCTGCTTAGTTTTGTTTCCACCTGTGCAAATTTGCACAGGTGCACAGCGTCAGAACTGTAAAGAGATGGTCTCAGAGAGTAGCACGGTCTTTCTGGAGTGTCGACACTGGGGGTGTGCTCTCTGGTACATTCTGTGAAAGGTGTACATTGTCAACCACTGAAAGATTTGTTTGTCTCTAAGAAAGCCTCTCATCCGTGTAGCATGACCTAAATAAATCTAGACCTTCAAAAACACTCGAAAAAACGTCTTCAACCCGTGAATGCACCTTGTTTTTCTTCCTCATGCATTTTTTTTTTATAACTGACGAATTGATCACAAAATTAATTTTACCCAGTCAAATTCCTATGAGCCAATACTTAATTTTTGTCTGTACCCTGATTGATAGTTTCTTAATACGTTTGTTTACTAAAAAAAAAAGTATTAATATTTTCAGATTCAAGACCCCTTCTTCTGTATTTTTTTTCACTTTCCATTTTCCTGCTCTTTTCAGGAATACAACTTAGACTGTTCGAGATGCAGTCACACTTGAAATGAATGTGAATAATTAGTATCCTTTGAATGCCATTCTAAAATAATTTGTCATTGCCTAATAAAGTGATCCAAAGTCACTACTGCCCAAACGTGTTCTTGAAAGGAGAATCCGATCACACTCTTGGCACAATGAGGAGTGAACTTTGTGACAGCTGTACTCTGACTGAACTGAAGAGGTATACTCTCAAGTGTGTTTTCTGTAATGGGTGTTCACTCCCTGGTTTCTGGAGACAACACCTCAGAGACATTCAATGATGCCCTCGGAAATAGGCATAGAGGGACAGTGCTTTGGGGACATGTTCCTTGAGGTGCACCTGGATATGTGTACACTCTCCCTTTTAGAGACCTGACCTCTGCTTCCATCCTGAGTTGGGTGTACGGGGTCAACAATGAAGACACATGTTCTCAGGGGCCTTCCATTGTTGTATGCAAGGTTTCTGGTGGCGCATCTAAGCGGCAGGATGTGCTGGATGTATCGTAGTGAGTTGCAATTGGAGAGTTTCACTGGTCTTGTCCAAGAAAGGTGAATATGTTAGTGTTCCGTGAACCCTTAGTAGGATATATGCTGGGCCACTCTATTCGTGAATCAATAGAGGCTCTGATCGTGTAGTGTGGTTGACATAATTATGGGCCAATGAAAGGCATGTTATGTGATGATTATGCACACCGTTTTACTTTAAAATGTGTTACAGAACAGTACACTACGTACCAGATTCATCTGCTTGTCTCGCTAGGAGGTACCTTAAAACAAGTACAAAGTATTTGGGAATCTTCTAAAGTTTGACTACCCCATTGAAGTAATTGCAAGTTTGCAAACAGTGACTTTTATATGAAAATGAACTTTTGTTTGTGAAATGAACAAAATACATGATGACCAAAGTATCACTCTGTTAACCCTGTGTCAATTACATGTAAGTATTAAAGGGTGCTTTGGCCTGCCGCAGATAAGCCCCATTCCCGCAGGCTTTGAAACTGGGACGCTTATATTGTTACAGCAGCAATGACACGGTAAAGTTTCAAGTGCAGCGATCAAAAGCTGAAAGTGACCAGTTAACTTCGTAACAGCGTCTGACTTGGCGTTGCACCAGTGTGCAGCAATTTTGATTCGCTTTAATTCGCTTGTGTAAAAGTATTTTTTTGAGAAAACCGATTTAGCTGATGATGGAACCTATGGGGAATGCAGCAAATTCATATTGATGCAGACAACGCAGGGGTTAGATTATTGCATTTTTCAGTTACCCTGCATATTTAGATCTCCTGTTTCTGTGCTAAGGATTTTTGTGTATTTCTTGAATTTCACATTTTAAGTTTGGCAGGACTTAAAACTGTTTTTCAATTAAATATTATTACTTTTTAGTGGACAATTAATATTGCTGCTGCCAAGTGGATGAATTATTCAATAAATCATCTTTAATCTGTAGGGTGTATGATTATGCTTGCCAACAGCATTAAGCGCTGCTCAAATAGTGGACATTTGTGCTCCCTGTTGCATTCAGTTGGTGTTTATGCCTGAATTTTGGTGTATTATGTTGATTCCCCAGAGGTATAGAGTGTGTCGTCTAGTCATTTTAAGTTATTTGTAAGTAGAGGGCGGCACAGTTTATATTTGAATGTAATGTGTTGTTCATGATCATGACTAATGGCACAGCTATCTTATAGGTAACCTAGTAGCCGCACATGCGTCAGCATGGGGTGAGTTTACATGACTGATCTCCTAGTAGCTGGTTGTGCTCGTTTTAGTATTTTCTGCTTCTAAGTCTCGTTCCTTTCTGTGTGTAAGAAATTGGGTTTTTGGCTATGGGGAGTGGAAGCCCCACTTCGGCAACAACCACAATTGTTGTCTGAGTGAACCCCCAAAAAAGTCACTAACTTAACCTGTGCTTATTCCTCTGGTAGCTTGACACAAACCAGTCAGGATTAACTTAGAGGCAATGTATAAAGTATTTATGAACCACTTCAAACAGTAATAAACTGAAACCGCAGTGCAATAAAAATCCCGTTCCAGTTCAGGAAAATAGGTTACATTTTAATGAATGAAATGATAAAAAAAATCAAAAGTCCAATCAGGAGAACTAGAGATAAGCAAATTCAAAGTTTTATAGGTAGATGTAATGCCTAAAACCAGAAAGCACCACTCACGGCCATCTAGTCTCCTTAGACCGGGAGAATGACGCAAGTTCACGATGACCGCAATGGAGGGTGGCATGGGTATTGGCACCAGGTTAGTCCAGTTGGAAATGTTACCTTTTCAAAGTTTTGCACAAAGAGTTCCATTTGCAGGAGAGGAGACCACGAAGCAGCGGTAGCGTTGTGGATGGTCATTGCGGTAGCGCAAAGCGCCGGTTGGGTGTCGCAGAAGGTTGTTGCCGGAGCTTCGCCTTGGCGGTCATCATAAGCTGTCATTGCTGTAGCACAAAGTGCAGATCTTGTGTTGGGGGTCGTCGCTGTAGCGCGAAGAGCAGCTCATCACCTGAGCCTCGCATTGGCTCTCCTCGAGAGTGACAGAGCCCTGGCATGAAGGGGCTCGTTCATTGTCTGAAGATCCCAGACCTTAGGATTTCACTTCTTTTCTTGGGAGGAGTTCAGATTGATGCCAGCTAAGGGTTCAGGATCTGCACGGCACCTCTTCGTAATCACGTACTCACTCCATCAGAGTCCAGCATGGCTCAGGCAGGTCCAGTTGCAGGTCCAGGTGCAGCAGGTGAGCTGGGCAGTTGCAGTGAGATCATTGAAGCTTGTCTTGCCCTTGTAGCTCAAACAGGAGGTCTGCTAACTAGCTCTTGGCGTAACTCAGAAACACTCATTCACCTGCCTCTCATCCATGGCACAATATAGAGCCTTAGAATATGACCTACATTTCACCACCACCCCAACCCATACTACTTATACGCTAAACAGATACAAACAAAATAAACAACATGCCACTCTTCACAATTTCACATCCCCATTACACAACAAGGCTACTCTACAACAAGAACACAACTCGCCATGTCACTTGCAAGCACCATCTAAACCACCGACACACACATCCCTATAAAATGCCTTATAAGCCTGCCGAATGAGGAGCATAATATAGAAAAGCAACACTATTATGATCCTCATACAGTTAATATTCGCATTAATGACACTCTTGCTACAAGTTCAAAATATACTGATCACTCTTCTACAAAACAAAATCACACCGCCACCAAAACACAATCTCGAAACTGCTTATTCATAAATACTTGATCATGCTAAAAAAACAAGCACCACATATACGACCTACTCACTGACACTCAACCTGACTTACTCTACCTGTATCATGGTTGGGAGATGACATGGCCCCGGTGTTGCATGAAGACGTTTGTCCAGGCTATCAAGTCATCACCCAAAAGCTGTATAGGCAAAAGAGGAGGAAGACAAGCTGGTATATAAAAACAAGCAATACATCTCTGCAAAACAGACAACATCTCCGTACAGGGTTGTGAGGCACTCATCACCAGATGCAAGCCTATACCAACTTCCTCCTCCTTTACAGACTTTACCTCCTTGCAATTCAACAGTCCCAGACACATTTCTAGACACAGTTTCAAACCTTATAACGTTCTACATCAACCTATGCCTTCTTGGGGACCTAAACACTTGGTTTGACAAACCCAGTATGCCTTATCCAAAAGCTATCATCACTGACCTAGTCCCATTGAACCTACATCGGATTAATCACAATCCCACACACATCGCTGGACACATCCTAGATGTTATTTTTGCAAACCTAGAACTAGTTACCGTTCAAGGAATCACAACCAGTCACATGGTCAGGCCAGTATTTGGTAACTTTCCAACATAAAACGCAACAAATCAACACACCCACGACCACCTTAGATACATTCACCTATCGACCATGGAACAAACTCAGTTTTGAATACTTATAAATATAACTAACCGCCAGCACAGATCTAGACACAATAAATTCTGTTAAAAAATGTTATGAGTGACTATAGGAAGTTTTCAATATCCTAACACTACTCAGAAAAAGAAATCAGGACAAAAGAAAACAAGCGCCTTGGAGAAACACAGAACTAAGAAAGATAAAACAACAATCGAGAAGGCTGCAACAAACCAGGCCCAAAACAAACAATATTCAAGATAAACCTCTCCTACGGAAACTTAACATAATATGCAAATCTTCCATCAAAAAAGCTTTAAAAAAAGTACTCCTCAAACAGAATTCAAAATGCTGTATCTGCAAAAAAAGAATTTTATAAAATTCTCAATGAATTTTGAAAACCTAAATGCATGGAAGAAACTCATCCCATTACTCAAGAATTCACTGGGAAATCATTACACAACCAAGGCAGACAACTTGGACTCCTATTTAAAACCTATGAAAACCACCAGCACCAACCAGTTTCCAAAAATTCCCTCCAAGAGTAAGCCAACCTATCCTCTGCACTCCTTCAAACAAATATCACTAAGTGAATTTTGAATCTGGTCAAAGCAAGCAGGTCGTCCAGCTGCCGTTCTGGCCTTTGCCCACCACACATCTCAAAGAACATTCTTTTATCTATGTCTGCTGCCACACCAGTAAGAAGAATCATCAGTAATTCTTTAACTACATGAATCTTTCCTGAAGGCTTTAAAAAGGCATATATACGCCCATTATTGTGGAAAACAAACCTGGACCCACATGACCCCAACAACTAGACACCGATTTCAAATTTACCTTTCCTGGGCAAACTGACAGTAGTTTTCACCCAGATGTCACAGTTCATTGAATACAACTCCATACTTTTAGACTACCAAACTGGATTCCGCCCAGGAAGAGGCACTGAATCTGCCCTCATCGCCATCTGGGATGATCTTAAAAAGATAATGGTCAGCAGTGGAGTTGCTCCACTTCTTCTCCTGGACCTCTCAGCTGTCTTTGACACAGTTGACCATGCCATCCTAATACAAAGACTCTACGACACCGGCACAGAGGGGACTGCCCTCGACTGGATCACATCCTACCTTCAATACAGAACAAATGTCATTCATACTCCCCCTTTCTCGTACAAACCCTACTTCACAGAAGCAGGGATTCCTCAAAGCTTATTCATCTCGCCCATGCTTTTCAACATTTACAAGATGCCATTGCCAGCAATGTTCAAATAATTTCAGCTCGCATGCTACAACTTTGCAGATGACACAAAAATACTCTTTCAGCTGGAATGTCCCAAAGACATCAGAACCTCACAAATCTTCAATTGCCTCAGAGTTGTTCATCAGTGGATGACATGGAGCCATCTCAAACTGAATACTTCCAAAAAGAAATACTCACATGTGGCAATTGGAAAACATTATGACCCACTCTGCGCCATGCCTGGCTGTCTGGGACCACCCCCTAAATTATCTAAGGAAGTAAGAAACTTAGGAATTACCATGGACTCCAATTCAACAGTGAATGCTCAAGTGGACAAATTAGCAAGATCAAGCTTCATCACCATGAAACCTCTGCAATGTATCTTCCCCCACCTTGGATTTCCACAAAAGGTGGCAGAAGACCCACCTTCAAGCTGCTTTGCATCACCCACAAAGCAATACATGGATCAGGACCAACATCGCAAAATACATTGAAAAAGAAACCTCTGCTCATGATTTGCACCCTGCCTCAAAATGCTACCATACAAGAGAAATACAATAGGTGGTACATTTTTTTGTTCAAGCAGCCAAACTGTGGAATTCATTACCCCCAAATATAAGATCCACGGATAACTATCTTATCTTCAGAAGACTACTCAAGAGTTGGCTGTTTCCTACATAACCACCATACTCCACAGCAATGGACTGCATATCCCTGTATATGTAAATATAATTTTGTTATATGTATATATCTAGGTATGTGTAGTTCATTGTATAAAACGGTATAATAACAATTTTAACTTAAAGTATATATACATACTTTGTGCCTGCTTTAACAAATGTATATTTTACCTATGGTTAAATGTATTTATGTATGTATGTGTAGATGTATGTAAGAGTGTGTATATATATATTATATATATATATAATGTATATGTGTGTGTATTGTTCTCTGCTTAACATGTTTCTAGGTCATTGCTTATTTTCTATATAAGTTGATTAGATGCGTAAGAGTCTGTTCTTAATCTATCGCAATAGGTGAATATGATCTTAACTATTTATCTACATGCGTCTCACTATTGAAATACTGAGGAAAGATAAAATGTTATGAAATTAACAAATACATTAACTTCAAATACTGCAAATCTTAAAAGTTTCTGTTTATATGAGAATACTCATTATATTATATTCCTTACACATATATTCCCTTATGTAATCGTGTATCTACATATTTTATTACTTTAGTCCTACTGTACAAGAGGAAGAAAAATAACTCTCTTGAAAGCTTTACTCTCTCACTATCACCCTATACCTTTATCAATCTATCCTCTTTCTCTACTCTGACTCATCCTAAACCCTTTCTTACTGCTATGATCTCCAGGATAACCCATTTTAGACTCTTCCCTCCTCTACCCCATACCTCAGTTTGTTACTCTGATCTCCCAAACAACCCTACTAAATTTTCCCTCATTTAGCTCTCCTTTAACTCATCCCAAACCCCATTTTACTACTATGTTCTCCCCAATCACTTTTTACAGACTCTTCCCTCCGTCTCTCCTTTACTCATCCCAAAACTCATCTTGCTATTGCATTCTCCCAATTAGCACTTCTGAATTCCTTCTTCTTCTATTCATCCATTATTCTGTTCAATCCAACTAACCGATTCGTGCCCTCCGCTCAAATTAAATCATATCCCCCCATACTAATAATAATACTGTACTCCTATTCCCCTGTACTAATCTATCACTAATCCCTTGGGGTTCCGAAGTAGTATGATATTCGCAGAAAACACTTTTGACGCCTCTTCAGGGGTAGTAAGCGCTATACAAATACAATTACTCAGGTTAGCTTGGGATGAAGGTAAGCAGGTTCAGTCTTTCTTCTCTGCCAGTAAGTCAGCCCTCTTGTAGCAGCAGGCAGCCCCCTGGTAGCGGCAGAGCAGTCCTGCTGAAGTTTCCACAGGTCCAGGAGTATACTCATGAGTGGTTCAAGAGGTCAATATTTATACCTGGTGCCAGCATTTGAAGAGGGGATTCCCTTTACTATTCCACATATGGGTTTTGAACATTCTCCCCTTCCTCTGCCAAGGCTCCAAGAAGTCGGGGTGAAAAAAGACAGGGCAGGCCTGGTTCAAGATTTCGTTGTGTATGCAGAAGGCAAAACCGTTTGAAATGTAAGTGGGACTGAGTACAGCTTCCCCCCATTCATCCTGGCAGGATCGCACATCCTTTCCACACCTTAATCCTCTTTGTCTTACTGTCTGGAAGCAATACACAGATCCCAACAGCAGACCCATTCACTGTTGTGATCCAGGATACTGGCGGAAGGCACAAATGGTTAGGACAAGAAAAATCCATCTTACTAAAAGTGACATTTTCAGAGTTCTGACATAAAATTTGACTTTACCAGTAAAGAGGATATTAAATTACAGTTCATTTGAGTGTAACCAGAATATTTCTATCTGCTCATAATTTAAAGTTATCACTTATTAAATGTAACAAAATAGCCCTATATAAGTCAATAAGAGAGAGAGGCTTTACAATAGTGAAAAACGACAGACGTTTTTCGCTGCCAGGGCATGTAAAACTGAAACCCATGTGTCCTACTTTTTAAATACAATGCGCCCTGCCATATGAGACTTTTGGGACTACTTTAGGGCTGACCTATGTATTAGGGAAGGCCCGGCAAAAGGTTTATTTTGCCAGGTTGCAATGACAGGTTAAAACTGTGCTACAAGCTGCAGTGGCAGCCCTAAGTCTTGTTTTCCAAGGCTACTTAAGTGGGTGGCACAATGAGGGATGCAGGCCCACTAGTAGTATTTAACTTACTGGTCCTGGGTACATGAAGTACCACCTATTGGAGACTTACAAGTAAATTAAATGTGCCAATTAAGTTTAAGCCAATTTATCCATGTTTGAAGGAGAGAGCACAAGCACTTTAGCCCTTGTTAACAGTAGTATTGTGCACACAATCCTAATGCCAACAAAAACTAATAGAGCAAAACAGGAAGGGTGAAGGCAAAATGTTTGGGAGAATACCATTCCAAGGTTGTCTGTTTTAACCCTGTTTAATTTTTGATTCAGTCCCCACTCCCTGATTCATGCGTATAAGCTCTTCCTTTTACAGTCGTCTGCTTCACAGTCCTCTTGCTCATAATTTTACTACTGCAACCATCTCTGGGTTGTTGATCAAGATATTTTTTCATTGCTTAGCTAAGGATGCCTATTTTTCAGATCTGTGTTGCACCTATGAGTGCTTTCATGTATTCTTAATGTTTTCCATTTTTATACAGCAGTACCATTTTCTCCTATTTCACAGTATCCACACATTGGAACAAGGCCTTAAGGCTGGGCCAGTGACTCTTCCTGTTGTCCACCTTTGGAGTTTTTAATTCTTGTTTGCTGCTCCACACAGCCAGGTTCCTGTAGCTTCTTTTAAGGAGTATTTTTATCTTTTTTTTCCTCACACTTTGTTTAGTATGGTCTATGTCTTGTTTTCCTTTATAGGCACCACTTAAGTGGCTTATACTTTTTTAAATATTTGATTCAGTGGACAAGTACGCAAAATAATCTTCAGTATAGTCCTTATGACACTGTTTGGGGGTGTGGTCTTCTCCATCGCCTGTTTTTAGGTTGAAGCCTACCAGACAGCACTGCTATCTGGTTTGATAAACACATTTTGGGGACACTCAAAGCTTCAATGGGAATGCGTTCTGCCTGTTGCTTACTATTGGCTTTGTGGTTTGTAACTCGCATTGCCTGGCTTTCTATTTGTTGGTTTTATTTTTTTAAGGCTATCCATGGTGAATTTGTCCCTTCCAAGGAGCAAAGCATTTTCACAGCAGCTCCCCTTGTATTCTTCCACGAGTGTGTATTCCTCCAAACATGCCTGTACATTTTGATCTTATCTTTTCCCATTTGCTGTGCATTCAAAGTCAGAGATCAAATGTCAGGCTCTGTCTTCCGAGGGAGCTTGGCTCTTGGATCTTTCTCAGACTTTAAAGTGAGAGGATTTATCTGACAGTCTTGCTGGATACTAGGGGTAGGAAAGGGATTTTTAGGTCACAGCAAAGTTGTCTGGTGTTCTAAAGACCTCTTGGAGACATTCAGAAAGTTGACCTAGGAATGCATTTTACCTATTGTTTGCCATTGGTTTTGTAGTTTGTAACTCCTTTTTCTTGCTTTCCATTTGATGACTTTATTTCTTTTAGGCTGTCCTGGTTCAGTTTGTCAGTGTGCCTTCCCTTGCCCAATTTCTACTCTACCTTGTACCACTCTGTTCTATGCTACTGCATTCTTTGCCACTGCATTCTACACCTCTCTAGTCTAGGCCACACAAATCTACTCTGCACAACTCCACTCTGTGCCTCTGTGCCACACTGCACTCTTTGCCACTGCACTCTTTGCCACTGCACTCTTTGCCACTGCACACTGTGCCGATGCACTTTATTTTGTAATACTCAAGTATGTGCCTCTGCACTCTACGCCAATCCACTGTACGCCACTCTAATTTACTCTACATCACTGCACTCTCTACCACTGCACACTACACCTCTTTGCTCTCAGCAATTACACATTATGCCACATTATGGAACTGCACTCTACCCTGCACCACTCCACGTTGCTTCAACTCTACTCTGAAACAATCTACCGTATGTAACTCTACTTCACTTTGTGCCACTCCACTATATGCCACTACATGCTGTCTTGACCACTGCACTCTACGCCAACCCACTCTACACAACTTCACTGTACTCTGCCACTGCTCTCTATGCCACTCTACACCACTGCACTCTGAAAATCCACTCTACAAAACTGCACTCTTTGACACTGAATGCTATGCCACTCCACTGTGCACTGCTTGACTCTATGCTACTCCACAGCACTGCACTCTGTACCACTGTACTCTATGGCACTTCAGCTTTGCACCACTATACGCCACTGCACTCTGCTATTTGACTACTCTGTGCCACTGACCTCCGCATCACTCAACTCTGCACCAGTCTGAGCTATGCCACTGCATCCTTCGATGCTGAATTCAGTGCCACAGCCCTCAATGGCACTGCACTCTATTCCACTATATTCTGCAATACTCCACGCCAATGCGCTCTAAACCAGTCCACTCTACTCTATGGAACTCAACGCTACTCTAGTGTATGCGGCACAAAGCAACTCCTCACTATGCCACTCCAATACACGACGCTTGGCCACTCCACTCTAAGCCATTCTACTCTGACACTCCGCCACTCTCCTCTCCTCTACTACTCCGCTAACTTTTAGCTATATTGAAGAGCATCTATACAGGTATACAACAGAACAAAATCACATTTTCAATCACATTGACTAAGTCTATAACTGTTGCATAGGTGATACCTATTAGCTTTACCAATGTTTGTTGCATGTAACTTCATTCGTATCTTTGCTCTTTGTGCACACAGCCGGTATTTGAAGTCCCAGGCCTATTTATATCATCAGCCCATGATTGAAGGCTATGTATTTGCAATCTGCAGGTCTGTGTATGTCTGCAGTTGATATTCTGTATTTGGAATATCAGTTCTGTCTGTAGTTCCACCCCATAGTCGCTTACCTTGCATTCAGTCATTATTTGTCTACAAATTTAATTTCAGGGCTTCCTGTCTGCGACTCCATCCCATGGACATTCAGTCTGCAGTCGGCGCCTGCATCTGTGTGTTTGGTCATTGGTTGTTAAATACATCTATCCATTTCAATTAGCACTGTTCGATCAGCAGTTTACGAGATACTCGCCCTTGGTTTTACAGGCGGTCATGATTAAAAGCCCATGAAAACAATACCATCTTATTAAGGGTTCCCTGAAATGCACTGGAGCTCTTCATTTTATTGGAAGCAATGGAGTTAAATATTTTTATGGAATTAAATACTTTTGTGCACAGAAAAATAAATATATCTATGCTGAGCATATACAAGACTGGAATGCTTCATTATGCAAGTATAAATGTGCTAAAACTGCATTGATTAGTCATGGGATGTAGGCACTTGTGGAACACAGTGCATCCTATGACACATTCCCTTTAAAGAGTTTACACACTGTTAAATATTGTCCTGCCCATGTAGGTCTCCGTCCGTGGCACAGGTTAGTTTTTGTATTTAGGTTGCTTATATTTGAGATCGACTTGTGTATGTGGTCATTTCCTTTTGCGTTTGGACTCTAGAAATGGTTTTCTCAGTCACCGGCTCATGATCCCTGTATTTGGAGGTGACACTGCCTTTAAGGTACCGAACTATGGGCCATATGTATGAACACATTTTCCCATTGACACAGAATGAGAAAAACCCTTTGATACATCTGGCCCTATGTCTTATTATTTGGCCATTATTTTTGTTCGTGAATTCCAGGGGAAGTCCATGTCTGTTTCTGCCTCCAGCCTGTGGTCTTTTGCAACGGGCTTAATAGTTCTTTGTCTTTTTGTGATCACTTTCCTTGAGTCTGCTACTCGTTCTTTGCCTTTCAATTTTTTTTCCTGTAACCCAGTTGTGGCTCTTGGGCCTAAATAGAAGGCAAGGTCCGAGCAGCACAAAGCGCACATTGAGCAATGCTGGTGCTCATCCATCCAGCCACCTTCTCCCACCCATCCTTCGGCTCCCACTTAGCCATGTTCCACTTTCCAGACTCTGATCTGTGAACACACTTAGATCTTTTTGAAAAGCTCTGACAGCACCTGGAAAAACGTTAGCTATGTTTTCCATGCTTGCAAGCTGAACGAGGGTGAAGAGTGAGGAAGACATTTTCTTTGATCTAATGATACCAGTAGTGTCACCGGCAGGGCCACTGGAATTATGTGGCAGGAGAGGGCCAAATTATGCGTCAGGGCTGATTAAGTTATGCTTCAAGAAAAGCCAAATTATGCGACCTAATACGGTACATTTTGTGATAGTATTCATTATTTTGTAATTTTTAAACTTGGTAGCACTCTCTGGTTGCTGGTTGCATTTCATTAGTACCAGCTTAACAGCCATTTATAACAATAAGCAACAGAAAGGTGACTAGTCTAGCTTTACAAAGGGCCTTCGAGTGCACTGCAACATATTGTCACATTTGTAGTACCTTTTGAACAGTTTGAGCGAGAAACAATTTTTTGTTGTTAAAATCTGCAGATAATGCAGCAGGTGATGGATTATATGGCAGATGTGACACATCTATAATTGTGTGAAAATCGCTGCACAGTCAAATAATTCCGATAGTAACCCTGGTCAGTGGAGTGCATTCATGAGAAGCAAAGGAGCATGCCAGAGGCAGACAGCACATAGGAGAGAGAGCTAATAACGTAAAAAAGTAAGGCAATTAGAATAAAACGGGTGGAGGCGAGAGAGGTTGGCTAAAGGGAGAGCAGGTAGGAGGATTGAGGCTGTTGTGAACTGGACAGTGATTACTGATGAAGGCATATACATAAGATGAAATAGGAAGGACTACAATTAAAGGAGTAGTCGGGAGACAACAGGAGCTGCTTAGAAAATGGGACGAGGAAATTGCACATGTAGACAGATCAGTGAGAGAATGCAAAAGTGATTAGAACTATGTTCTCAGTAAAGCATCTTTCGTAAGCACCAGATCCACTCTCAGTTATTACCAGTCACATAGAGACAGCTCAGAGTAGATAATCCCAGGAAGCAATGTCTAGCTTCCACAGCAAAAGAGGGAATCGGAGAGAATGCTTGGGAGGATGACTAGAAAGAAGTGAGATTGGAAATTAACAGCAAGCAGCATAAACTGTCTGTAAAACATTTTTTATAGACATCAGAGATGCTAACGGGATGGGATGCTGCTGATGAACAAAGATAACTGAAATAACTATTCTTGGTTAGTTTTTCAATAACCGATCCTTGTACCGATATCATTTACCTTATGTTCTATCATGAGCGTGCTCAGATTTTGTTCGGTGTTGCGAAATGATTCTCGGAGGCGCCAGGTATTGGTGAGTCAGTCATAAAGAGGAGAGACATGTGTGCCTGACGGAAAGTCATGAGTGCTAGTGGTCAAATGTCTGAGCCCTAAAAAAAAACATTTTTCAAAATGTATGCTTCATTGGTATTTATGCATAGTGAGGAGAGTGGTCGCTGCAGCAGTTCCATAAGTGGAAGACCTGGTTTCACTTACTTGGGCGCCCTGTGACAGTTTGAAACCTGGTTATAGTCAGCGTTGGACTTTAATTGTTTTCTCAGTTTCAGGGGGCAGCTCCTCCGTAATAACGGAGGAGTGTCGCCTCCTGCTCAGTCAGGCAGTGAAAAAAAAAAAACGATAATAAAACATTTTTATTATCATTTTATTTTTCACTGTCTGAGCCAGGGAATCTATGGCAGGGCTGGCCCATGGCTGGGATGAGGAGCGGTGCGCACTGTAAGGTGCGCATGCCGGGTTGGGCGGCTGTCCTAGGGCTCCAAAACAGACATAAGCACTTCTATTTCTCCAACCCAGCTGTTTTACACAGCCGGGTGGAGAAATGGCACAGGCTCCCTGTGCCTGAGCGAGCGTCAGACCAGCTGATCAGGCTAATCCCAGCGCTGCTTTCATGCTTGGTATAGTAAAAGAGCAGTGGCTGGATTGGGATGCTGTGCTTTGTGCCCCAGTGACTGCCGGGAGGACGAGGAGGCGCCAGGACCGGAGTGGCAGGTAAGTGTTTATTTTTTTTATTTGTATTCCCTTAACACCTCTCTCCCCACCTCACCACTTTACATCGCGGCAGCCACTACTGCTCAGTTGGTGAATTGCGATTGCTTTGTGTAGAAATAGATTTCCATTGTAGAGAACACTTTAGAGTCTGAAACGGGACTCTCTTCTGAAACATGAGGTAGAGAAAGTCACAAGTTGTCATTGGTTGTAACTAGCCTAGTGACCATGATTTGTGTGACTGGAAGGTGCCCTTGTTGTGTTCCTGCAGTTGTTGGTAGAATATGGCTTCATATTTGAAGATCTGCTTTGAGGTGAATGTAGATTGACCTTTCCCGTTGGGTGAAGCATGCACCAACTAGTAGTTCTCCTGTTAGTTCTGCTCAAACTGGCCTGAATGTGTAGTATTGGTGTTTGGTGCGTGGTTATTCGGTTTTATGTGTCCTCTTCATACTCCTCCTAAGACAGTATGCATTTGACAGCCTTTTCTTTCAACAGTCCTCAAGAACCTCTATCTCAAAAAAAAAATCTCTTTAGCTTCTCGTTCCCTCTTTGGTCCCTTTTGCCCTTCGTGTTCCCTCACAATTTTGCTCTGTGTTCTTCTTTTTCACCACTCTTTGCTCTGTTTTTCTTCCTTCCTGCAGATGTTGTCAGCGTTCTTACAGGCCTCAACCAGTTCACTGTCTTGCCACCCATCTCCCTTTGCCTTGTTCCATTTATCTCCCTCCAACATTCTCCCCTGTCACTTCCTATCCTCAGACTTTCTAATTCTACTTCTTTCATCTGGAGGAAAGCCTCTACAGGGTTTTCATGGTGTTGTTCTTCTGGAATCAGTGTCATTGTCAGACTGATTTCGGAAAGGCAGTGAACACTCTGTGATAGCCGCTTTGTACTGAGAGCAAAAACATGGCTTGAGAGGACAATATTTTGTTGGTCCTGCATGAATGATTACTAGTGCTTCGTCTTGAGACCACAGGCTTATTTATTTTCTCATTCGTACCAGACCCTGGCAGAGGCTTACACAACAGATGAGGTGATTGCCTGATCTTTGAATGTGCCCTGGGTCACGGTTATAGAACCGAGACGATTGTTTGATACTAGCACGTCAGTCTATCTGTTTCACTAACATTCTGATGGATACAACTACCTGTGGATTCCTCACCTAATGAATTCTCCCATGGCGCCAGCATTCGACGGAAATCTTCTTCCTAGCTTCTGCACGTCGACGAGGACATCACATTAGCCCACGCGACGCCGCCTAACGTCATACAGGCAATAAGAGGTCCTCGCCGACGTCAGTTCCCTTTTTTCCGTGCATTCGAAACGGTTATCTTTGAGGGAGCTACTGTTACTTTCGTAGTTACAGTGTATTTTTCTGCTGCGTGAATTTTCTCTGCGGTTATTATGTCTCAGAGGAAGTCGGGTTTCAAGCCCTGTCGGGAGTGTGGGGGCAAGATGTCCGTTACTGACCCTCACTCCGACTGTTTAAGGTGCTTAAGCTCCGACCACGACGTCGCAACATGTGATTCATGTCAGCACATGAATCCAAAAGCCCTAAAAGAATGAGAGGCTAAACTCTTCATGGCGAAGTCAAAAAGGAAGGAGAAAAAGCATCATAGGAAGTCCTCCTCGCCGAGGTCTCATCGGCGTCATCGAGACTCCCGGCGCCGTAGGGATTCACGGCGCCATTCCAGCAAGGAGTCTCGTTCGAGGTCGCCTTCGGCTCGGCGTCTAAAGACTTGGGAGCTCAGTCCCACGGTCACACCACATCCGTCGACGCCGTTGCCTTCTCCAGCTTCGCCTGGACAGACTTCTTCAGTGATTGAAGTGATGCAGTCCCAGGTGTTTTCTCCGGCGTCGCAGACGTCGAGGCTGGCGTCGGGGTCGCCTTCGATCCAGGCACCCCAGTATCTGTCTTTTCCTGCCCCTGGAGCTGATAATACCACATTTTTGAATGCGGTGTATACCATCTTTCAACAGATGGCTCCAGGCGGCGCTCCAACTGGACCTTCGGGCCGTTGGCTTTTACCTTGGGTGCTCCGGTGCCGTTATGGCCGGCACCCTTTATGCCCTTTCTCCCTTTAGGGAATGTGGGCTCGGCGCCGGTGTCCGCTCCAGTGGCTCCAGAGGTTTCGGCCCCGGAGGTTTCCATCCCGTCGACTTCGGGATTTCGGCCAGTGACTCCGGCAGGACCATCGGAGACTCCAAGACGGGACTCTCTTTGTCCGGCTCCTACCTCGGCGCCGAAGCTGCCTGTGGCGCCGGACATGGCGTCGGATGGATCCGGAGATCGGCGCCGATCCTCGACTTCGGCGGATGCCATGTCGACGCCGCGTATCGAAGAAAGGCTGCATTCTAGAAGACGCGCTCTCCGTCTTTTGGAGGAGCAGGAATACCAACGAGTCTTGGAGGAAGGAGAGATTGAGGACTCTGGCGAGGGTCTTCATGGTCTGGATACAGCCAGTGGGTTGGATACTTCCCCTGAGTGGGACCTGTCATCTCCAGGGGAGTACACGGAGGAGGCAGCTACCTTTCACGCTGTGGTAAGAAAGGCAGCTAACTTTCTGGAACTGCCTTTGCCGGTGGCGAAACAGAATTTGTTGACTGAGGTTCTACATCCGGCTTCTTCTGCAGCGGAGCCTCTTTTACCATTCAATGAGGCTTTGCTTGATCCGGTATTGGAGGTGTGGAAGAAGCCAGTATCTTCCTCGGCTGTTCATAGGGCTGTGGCCAGGAGGTATCGGGCTGCGCCATATGACCCTGGCTTTCTGTCCAGACACCCTACACCGGAGAGCTTGGTGGTCCAGGCTTCCTGTTC
Organism: Pleurodeles waltl; assembly: GCF_031143425.1. Taxonomy (NCBI): domain Eukaryota; kingdom Metazoa; phylum Chordata; class Amphibia; order Caudata; family Salamandridae; genus Pleurodeles; species Pleurodeles waltl. The sequence goes on from NC_090440.1 coordinate 1,371,346,717, forward strand.
TTCTAGATCTGCGCCTGGATCTTTTCCGACGGTGCCGGAGGACAGAGACTCCAAGAAGTTGGATTCACAATCCAAGAAGATATTCTTGTCCTGTAGTATGGCGTTGAAGTCCACCAACGCGACTTGTATCTTGGGGAGGTACATCTATGCTCTTATGGACGACATAACATCATCATATACGGAGCTTCCCCAAGGACTTTTGAACATTGTTTCGGATGCCCAAGCTGCCGCAACCCAGATTATCCAATCTGGGTTGGATACGACTGACTTGGTGGCTAGGGCGATGGGCACGGCTGTGGTGGTGGGGAGGCAGGCTTGGCTCCGCAACTCAGGGTTCTCTGCGGACGTGCAGTCGACCCTGTTGGACCTCCCGTTTGATGGGGACAAACCGTTTGGAGCCAAAGCGGATTGGGCCTTGGAAAGGTTTAAAGAAAGCAGGGCCACAGCCAAGTCACTAGGGCTGCAAGCCCCTTCTGCCTCCTCCAGATTTTTTAGGAGGTTTTGTGGATTTGGACGTGGCTCTTCCTCCTCTTCCTTTCGGGGGAGATTTCAGCAACCTGCCTCTTCTCTCACCTTTAGATCAATTAGAGGGAGGGGTAGGGTCCGCACCAGGGGAGCCTCTCAGCAGCACTCTGCCTCTTCCTCGTCCTCTGGAGGGGTCCAGCAGGGGAAGCAGCCTTAGGCTTCCACCAATCCCCACTCACTCCTCTCCTGTAGGGGCAAGGTTACGGCACTTTCTTCACAAGTGGCAGACTATTACATCGGACACTTGGGTTATCAGCGTTGTGGGGAAAGGCTACACCCTTCCCTTTCGGGAGTTTCCGCCCCCCATCCCGCCCGCCCATCGTATTGTTCAAAAGAACACCTCCTGTTGCCTGAACAGGAAGTTCAAGTCCTCCTATTAAAGGGCGCGGTGGAGTTGGTCCCAGAGCAGGAAAGGGGTCGAGGTTGTTACTCGAGGTACTTCCTGATTCCCAAGAAGGATGGTCGGTTGAGACCAATCCTGGACCTAGGGATCTTGAATTGGTTCCTCAAGCAGGAAAAGTTCAAGATGCTGACCCTAGCTCAGGTGCTTTTGGCGTTGAACAATGGAGATTGGATGGTGTCTGTCGACTTGCAGGATGCTTATTTTCATATCCCGATACTCAAGTCGCACAGGATGGTATCTCCGGTTTGTGGTGGGGTCGCAGCACTATCAGTTTGCGGTCCTCCCGTTCGGTCTTACTTCAGCACCCCGAGTCTTCACAAAGGTGATGTCGGTGGTTGCGGCAGAGCTCAGAAGGAAGGGGATAGCAGTATTCCCTTACTTGGACGACTGGTTGATCAAAGCCAAGTCCCCGGAGCTTGTGTCGCATCATCTGCAGTCAACAACCCAGTTGTGTTCGACCTGGGCTTTTCTGTGAACGTGCCCAAATCTCACCTAGAGCCCTCTCAGCGCTTCCTGTTCATAGGGGCAGTACTGGATACAACATTGAATCGAGCCTTTCCTCCGCCTCAGCGGATTCAAGATATTCAGGAGTTGGTTTCAATGTTTCGAAATGGAGCGGTCATTCCAGTCCTCAAGGTCCTTCGTCTGCTCGGTCTGTTTGCCTCCTGCATACTGTTGGTCACGCATGCTCGCTGGCACATGAGGGCTCTTCAGTGGTGCCTCCGAAGGCAGTGGTCTCAACACAAAGGAGATCTCGAAGGTTCTGTCAAAATCTCCAGAGATGCTGCTGCGGACTTGTGGTGGATTGCGGGCAACAATCTTTCACAAGGAAAGCCGTTCGCGCAGTCACCACCAGTGACCACGGTCATAACGGATGCTTCCACTCTAGGGTGGGGAGCTCATCTGGGGGATCTGGAGATCAAAGGGCTTTGGTCTCCAGAGGAACAGATTTTTCATATCAATCTGTTGGAGTTGCGGGCTGTACGTCCGGCTCTCAAGGCCTTCCTCCCATCCCTTCGCGGTCAGTCTGTTCAGGTCCTAACGGACAATACTACTGCGATGTGGTATATAAACAAACAGGGTGGAGTAGGGTCGTACCTTCTCTGCAGAGAAGCTCTTCGACTATGGTCCTGGGCAAAGGACCATCAGATTTGCTTGGTAGCGAATCATCTGGCCGGAGTCTTGAATGTACGTGCGGACAGTCTGTCGCCATTTCTCGGCCGACCACGAGTGGCGTCTCCATCCAGATCAAGTTCGTTTGATCTTCCAGATGTGGGGGTTTCCTCGGATAGATCTGTTTGCCACTCGGGAGAACGCGCATTGTCTGTTATACTGCAGTCTCCAGTATCCGGTGCAGGGGGCTTTGGGGGACGCGTTTCAGAGAAGCTGGTGCGACCAGTTGCTTTACGCGTTTCCCCCCATACCCTTGATTCCTCGAGTATTGTGGAAGATTCGCCAAGACCGGGCCCTAGTAATTTTAATAGCTCCGGATTGGCCAAGGAGGGTGTGGTATTCCGATCTTCTCCAACTCTCAATGTGCCATCCGCTCCGTCTCCCTCTCAGGGCAGACCTCCTCTCGCAGTCGAAGGGGCAGGTTTTACACCCCAACCTCCAGAGCCTGCACCTTCATGCCTGGAGATTGAACGGGGCAACCTGAGTTCCTTCTCTCTCCCACCTGATGTAGTGGATGTTATCTTAGCGGCCAGGCGACACTCCACTAAAACTATCTACGCTAATAGGTGGTCTAAATTTTTGGTATGGTGTGGAGAGAGACAGATTGATCCCTCACGTGCTCATTTGTCAGATGTTTTATCTTTTACTTTGTCTCTAGCACAGAAAGGTTGTGCAGTGGCTACTATTAAAGGTTACTTGTCTGCCTTGTCAGCCTTCATTTGTCTGCCAGACCAACCATCGCTGTTTAAATCTCCTATTGTTCTTAGATTCTTGAAGGGTGTTCTAAATAAATATCCTCCAAAACCATTCGTTATGCCTCAATGGGATTTGTCCTTGGTCCTGACTTTCCTTATGGGGTCCCCTTTTGAACCTATGCATTCTTGCCCCTTAAGGTACTTAGTTATTAAAACAATTTTCCTGGTGGCCATAACATCTGCAAGGAGAGTGAGTGAGTTGCAGGCTTTATCAGTAAAACCCCCTTATACAACTTTTTATGCGGATAAGGTGGTGTTGAGGACCAAGGCTGCTTTCCTTCCGAAGGTTGTTTCACCCTTCCATTTGGCCCAGACAATCACTTTGTCCACGTTCTATCCTCCGCCTCATCCTTCAAAGGAGGAAGAAAGACTACATCGCTTGGACCCAAAGAGGGCGTTAAGCTTCTACATTGACAGAATGAAGGATTTCAGGCTGGAGGATCAGCTGTTTATCGGATATGTGGGCAAGAGGAGAAGAAAGCCAGTCCACAAGAGAACACTCTCCAGGTGGGTTGTTCTTTGCATTAAAATCTGTTACTCTTTAGCAAAGAAGGATCCTCCTGATGGTATTAGAGCTCATTCCACCAGGGCTAAGTCGGCCACTTCGGCTTTGGATAGGAATGTTCTGTGGTCGACATCTGCAAGGCCGCAACTTGGTCGTCCCTTCACACTTTTGTGAAGCACTACTGCTTGGACTCTGAGGTCAGAAGGGACGGCCATTTTGCACGGTCAGTGCTGCAGGATTTCTTGGTTTGACCATACAGGCACCCACCACCGAGTGCGGTACTGCTTTGGGACTCTATTCATTAGGTGAGGAATCCACAGGTAGTTGTATCCATCAGAAGAACGAGTTACTTACCTTCGGTAACGACTTTTCTGGTGGATACATTAGCTACCTGTGGATTCCTCACGGTCCCACCCGCCTCCCCGTTGCCTTTTTGGTCTCACCAAGTAATCCTTGAGTGTGCTCCTCTTGGTCTTTAGGACTGCAATAGATTTTGTATATATGGATACTTGTATATGTATACATTTCTTTGTGTATATACATATTTGGTATATATAAATGTTTTGTTTTAAGAAGAAACAAAAGTTATATTAAATCTATAGCCATTTTATTGAAATGTTGTGTACTTTACAATGTTATGAGATGTTGCCTTGATCTTTCATTGCATAGGGTTATTGTTGTCATGCACGTAAAAAAATGTTGGTACTGACGTCTGCGAGGACCTCTTATTGCCTGTATGACGTCAGACGGCGTCGCGTGGGCTAATGTGACGTCCTCGTCGACGTGCAGAAGCTAGGAAGAAAATTTCCGTCGAATGCTGGCGCCATGGGAGAATTCATTAGGTGAGGAATCCACAGGTAGCTAATGTACCACCAGAAAAGTCGTTACCGAAGGTAAGTAACTCGTTCTTCTGGCTTTATGGAGCCCACAATATGTATTAGAATGTTTTTGGCAATGTTTTTGTCTCTTTTCTGAAGTGCTCAATCACCAGGCTATAGGAATCTGGGAATGTTCTAGCAGCAGAAAACTGATTACCATATACTCAGCGGTGGCTCCTCCGCTATGGCAGAGAAGCGTTGAGTCCCACCCACGAGCAGGAGCAACTGCAGCCTTTAACAACGAAACCATAATCAACCAAGTTTATAATTTTTTCGTTGTTAAAGGGGCGGTGCCATTGGGGATGACAGGGACGAGGGGAGAGCACTGTGCAGTCCCCTCAGTGCACATGGGTGTATTGCTGGCTGTCTCGGGCCGACCAAACACACATGCGCACTGTGCTCTCTCCAGCCCGGCACTGTGTTGCTGGGTCGGAGAGAGCAGGCACAGGCTCCCAGTCTGCCTGGGAGTGCCCTGGCTGGATGCTCAAGCCAATCCTAACGCTGCTCTGAGCAGTGTCAGCATTGGCTGCAGGGCAGTATGGTAGCCTTTACCTGAAGTGACCAGGAAAGAGGAGCGGTGTGGCGGCCTAGCAGGTACGTTTTTATTAAATGTTTTGTCCCCCCACGTGCGTCACCACGCCCCTTTAGCACGCAGCGAGCTGCGACTGCATTTACTACCATTTTATCCCTGAATGATTTATTTTCTTTTTGTGTTTTTTTCAGGTTTCCTCTCAAGAAACCAACCAGGTAAGAAAAGAAGAATGAGGTGGTGGTCGCCTGTCCAAGGGCCAAACTTTTCAGTTTCAAACAAGTGGCTGTAAAGACCCATAATGGAGAGGGTGAAAACTAAAGAAATGAACAAAGGCTTGGGACCTGCACTCTTTCACAAGGGGTGCTAAATTTGCTGATAAGTGAATCTATACCATAAATCGTAATGTAGGAATTTTCTCTCTTGCTATTTGTGTGCATTTATGTCGATCAGGTTGTAGTGCCATCTTTAATCTTACTTTCCTGGTGCTTGGTGGATCAAAGTCAGCTTAAACAGTGGGACTTTGACGGAACCTCTTAGCTTCTTAGCCTGTGTTTAAACCATAGCTGAAGTAGAGCTATTTTAAGAGGACCTGGTTCTGTTTGTGTGCTGGAGCGCAGACCTGGGAGTTATATCAAATTCCCCATAATTAATGTGCCCTGAAGTGACTATGGACTTGTCTGAAACTCTATTCTTTACATACTGCCCCAAAAAGAGGGATTCTCACCTGGGCCCTTCTTTGCTCATAATCCCTGCTTATAGTTTAAAACTTGCCTTGAACTGCATCTGTTTTTTGCTCCTCGTTATTCCCCATTTGCTATGCTCATTTTCTAGCGTTTTTTGACTCCTATTTTGTCTGAAAAGCGTGCTTACATTACTTTGTATCTCTGCACACAGTCTAAGATTTCCTCCATAGTCTCTTCCTCTCAGTTGAAATGTGCAATAGAAATATTGAGTGAGGCTTGTGTTGTAATTTTGTAAGCAGGAACATGGTGACTTGAGAGGTCCTGAGGAGATGTTTTTTTTAACTTCGGGGATCGATCTGTAATTTACTTCCATGTTTTATTGTGTGTTCATACTACAGTGTATACGAGAGTAGTCTTTCTAATACTAGTGGTGCTACATTTGTAGGTTTGTTGGGAGGTGCAAATGATGTTGGATGTATTGCAGGAGCTGAGATGCTGACACAGGGTTGCGAAGTGTTGCACCTGGAGGACCTAAGTGGTGCCTTTGATGGAATATGTAGATATTTAAGGTTTGCAGGGGCATTGCAGTGTGAGGTTATGCTACATATTGTACAGGCTGCTGCAGGTTGTGTCTCTGTACTGTCACAACTTATTATTATTTTTTTTTTTTGCATGTATGGATGATATGACTTGCTTTGGAGCAAATCTTGTCATAACAACTTCACGGAGTTGACCCTTGTTTCAACAGGTGAACACACATGAGATTTTATAGAATGGGTGGAGCGGTTGTACTATTGTATCTGAACGTGTAGAGTTAAATATGTTGAAGTGCAGTAGCAGTATTGCAAGAGAATAAATGAAGATGTAAAAATGCTTTCAATAGAAGAAGAGAGCTGGCTTTAGTTAGCATTCTCATGCTGTCCCTTGTGGCACTAAAGGAGAAATCACCCTTCACCCTCGGAGTTGAAAATGCCCCCTCTCTAGAAACTTAAAGTACCCTCCTTTTTTGAAGCTGCAATTGTCCTTCTCCCACAGAGCTGAAAGCTGATGTTGCCCTTCACCCTGCAAAATAAAATCGCATTTCTTATCAGAAGCTGAATATGACCCTCTCCCTCTTGTTCTAGGCATGGCAGCATTCTGAACAGGGAGTCTTCAACTGACAAGAGGAAGATTGAGCGTTCCTCCAGCACCACACATGACTTCGATCCCACAGGTATGTCTTTCAGAAGACTTGGGCTGATAGTTAAGAAAGAAAGGAGTTCTTTACACTTGTGAAATAACTGGCATTTGCATCAGTTTCCTAGTCTCTCTCACTCCCACTCATCATCTTCACCATGGGGTCTTCCACCGTCACGTTATCTTTTTTATCAGCCATATTTCTGTCTCTTACATCGTCTTCTTTCCACTGCACTTTGTCTCTTAAGTTCCCCAGCTCTACCATCCTTTATACTTTTCACCATCTCTGGTCATCTGATTTCTTTTCATCTCTCTCACAGCAGTCAGCCCTTGACCCTTACACTTATGTTGTGTGCTACCCCTGGTCATGTCCTCTTCACCCACTCTGGTGCTTCTATCCTATCCACTCTGGACATACACCTGCTTTCTCATTCCATGACTTTTGTCATTGGTTGACAGTCAGCACATTGGGCTTTTGATAATTGCCTCGCCCTCTTTTTGTTGTTCGTTTTACTCTGCATATATCCTCTGTGGTAAATGTTTGTGCTCATTGGTTAATTAGTATAGTTTTGTAAAAAAAAAAAAACAAAAAAAAAAACAGGGTAGTTCAACTTCCTTTTGAGTTCCTGACACCTTGTTAAATAGGTACATCCTTGACAGGTGTCAACTATTTCACATTCACACTCTCATTCAATATTTGTATTTTATTTGTTTAACAGCTACAGCAGCATACCATCTTCAGTCTTACTCCTAAAGGCTGGAAGCACAGTACAGGTATTGGAAAACACTCCTGTGGCTGTGTTTTAAATTCTACATTGAATTTGTACAGATAGAGCTAGGTGGAGACCACTGAACACCTGAGGCGTTATAATAACCTGCATAATTACTTTAGTGGACCTTTAAAGCATTGACTAAAGGTTAATTTACCTTGCATCAAATTGATGTTTTGTGTGTTTTTCACTAAGACAGTGGCATGCTACCTATATGTAACCCAGAAAATCTTCCATGTAGTGAACGGAGCCACATGCATAGTGTTTGCCTTGTCAGGGACAAAACTTTCAAGGGTGCCTTCTATAAGACGAGCCCCAGTTTCTAAATTTAACAACACATGTCCTCTTGGGAAAGACCAGGCACAACAGATACATCATCAGTTGACACCTAGTAATATTAGAAGCCTCATCCATACTAAATAGTGCAAGCTCAATTGAAAATATTTAAGTAGATGGTCCAGTTTGTGTGATGGCTACTAAGTAAGTGCCTGGGGAATAAAGTCTTATGTGCCCCTCCCTATTTATGGTCCTGAGCTGTCACATTTTGTGCCCCAGTTGCACCAGAGAAAGCTCTATGCCGTGAATACTGACAGAGGTCATTGATGAGACTGCAAGAGCAGATAAGAAGTTCTTCAGAATCCCTGACAACTTCTGTTCAGCGCTTTTGCCCACTCCATCTGTTTGGGGGGTGGATACCACAGGGAACACTCACCCTTTGGATTATTAAAAACAATCCAACCCTTAGTTTTGAAGACAGATTGTGGGGAGTTTTACATCAGTTGAGCAAAAATCAGGTCTGTTCTCCAATTAAACCACTTTATTTCTTTATTTGAAACAACTTGCATGTTGCTAGATCTCACAGAGCAGTTGGAAATAGCTTTGTTGGTGAAAGGACACAATATAATCATAACTTGCTGCCACTACCATATTAATAAAATCACAGATCAGTGGATTGCCTAACGGCTTAACAGAACCAATAAAAAATGAAAAGGGTACAGTTCGAACCAGTGTAACAAATAGCTAAGATATCATGGATCCAAAAGCACATTGCCTATTATTTGAGTTTTAACCTCTCATGTTGCTCATTATGCCATCCTGGAGCTCTCCATGACTGTCGTATCCACTAAACCAGTGAGATCATCAAAGCTTTTAATACTGTGTCTCTGCTACCTCGATTCTTATTGTGGAAACCCAATCGATGGAAACCAAGAAGTGAGGGGTAGGTAGTTGTGTACTTTTCTTTAGATACGTGCCCCTTGGAGTTCCCTTTTCTCCTGTCTGTTCATGTTTGCATCCAGTTTAGCGTTGCACGATATAACCTGCTCACGCTCCACACAATATCTGTGGCTCTGTTTGTTTGTGTCTCATAAAATCGTCCTGTTTGGTCTCTGCATTTTCTGTATCTTTATCTCCCCTTCTCTCCTGCTCTTGTGCAGATAGTTCGTCCAGGAAGGCAAAATCTAGTTGGGATGAGAGTAGACACGAGACATATGGTAAGCGGAAGCAGCCTATGCAGTTCTCTACCTTCCTGCCCCGCCAGCCCCTTTCGCCTGTCTGCATGCAACTTCCGCTGCCTGTAACTCACTCTCCCTGCGCATGGCAACCCCTTGCAGTGTGGCCGTTTGAGGATGGGAAATGTGCCATCTGGCAGTGCTTAAATCATGGGGAAACTAACCTCCTTATTCCTAAGACCCTACTCGTTCCCCGTGTCTTTCCTTACCTTTCCTGTACATTCCTCTCATGGTGGTTTAATTTCTCCAGACAGAGCCCCTATGACCGAGAAGACCTGCTTATCTGCTGTAGCAGGAGATAGCTTTAGTTCTCAAGTCTATTGGTTTAAGAGAGGCTTGCTTCCCCTATTTGAAGCCAGCAAACTCAATTTAAGATTGAGCATAGCGTTTTATTTATTTTCACCCAGCTGCCACAGAACTGTAGACCACAGCAGCATTTGAGGGTCAGGGACATTTGTGCCCATGAATCGCCACGTACTGTCTGTGACATATCCAGACTTGCTATCTCCTGCCCATGTAGAAGCGAACCATTCCCCACAACCTACATTTAGAGTAACTTGGAGAATAAACACTGGCCGTGGAAGTCAGAGAGACAAAAACATGCCTAGCAGCTGACTGCAACATAAACATCACCATCTGCATGCTCCTTAACACAGATGTTTTGAAAGATGACGGTGCCCATATTTCCATAGAGACATACGCAAAAAGCTGCTCATTACAGCTCATAGTGAATGACTTCAACTGTCAGGGACAACTTAGGGATTTTTGAGGGGCCCTGGGCCAAACCTATTTTGGGCGCCCGGTTCCAAACAGCTTTACATTTATGATCCATCTTCAGCTCTTTCATGCCTTCTTTGACCAGCTCACTGACGGTGCATAGGCACACACTGTCCAAATTCTAAACGTGTTAACATCTAATATATTTGGGAATAGTGACGTGTTTTCAATATATAACACAGCAGCCGCACACTAAAATCACTGCAAATAATCTATTACACCCTCCCACTTCTAATATGTGAGGTCCTGTTTTGATCTCAAACTTTATTTATGAATGTTGCATGAAACATACACAGCATTTCTCTGTAAAATGTCTAACAGACTCTCACACATCACTCACATTAAAAATAAATGAAATGAAAAGAGTATTTAAAACAATCTCTTTAAGAATTATTGAAGGCCATCATGGCAAGACTTTCTGCAGAACAGAGCTGGCTCTCTCAGGGAATCCCCTGAAAGGATGGGGCCCTGGCCTGTGCCCTCCTTGCCCATGCTGCAAAACGTCTCTGTCCACCATTGGAATTCAAAATAAATGCGCATGGAACTGCTTGAACTGTTAAAAGTACAGTTACCAGAGTGCATTTGTTTTCTGTACCAAGCAACGGTGCCTCTCTATAAGAGAAGTATATTTTATTCTCAATAACTAGACTGACAATTATGCATGAGAACAAAAATACAATTCTGCGGACCAGCTCATCATAAATGTCATTACCACACACAGCACAAAGAGGAATTACATTTTCTGAGTTCCTTTGTTGGCAGGCTCCTGGCTTGAGTGCAGATTACTTTTATCCATGGCAAGTTAAACCTCTGTTCAACGAAGGGAGAGCATATGGGGTTGAAATTTGTTTAACAGCTTGTAACCAGTAATGGGTAGCCATTTACGCCTTGAAAAAGTATAACAAATAAAGCCTCTTTAGTCACATGGCTGTGATAAGGCTATCAGAGTTGGGTACAAAACATTAGCCATTTAGCAATTAGGCAAGGCTGTCCACTAGAACAGGGCACCCACCACCACCCCAATCCGGATGTTCTTGGTCAGAGATGGCCTGCCTTCTGCTTTTATCTGTTGGTCAAATGACATTCAATTAGGATTATGCAAAGTTAGAAAGATTTTTTATTTTTTGCCAGTCTTTGTGAATAGTTAAGGATTACTGCACTACTGTGCAAACTTTGCATTGTTTGTTATTTTACCACATTTGCCTGAAAATCGTGAAGGTTACAATATTTTATGTGGCCTGGGTCCATAATTAACAATAACAAAAAGTTTTTGTGTATAGTACACTTCACAGAAACCGATTGGTGTTCTTCCCATGGTAATACCGATGAGCAAAGGAAAGTTTTTGCAACAGGTAATCATGCAACGATAAATACTGCATGCATTTACTAGTTTGGCTTAATTCTACTAGATTGAAACTGATTCAGGAAACTTGTCTGGTATGCAATAGTTATGGCAAATTGGCATAGTTGGCGAAGGGAGAAAATTTAGAACTTCAGCAAGCAAAAGACAAGCACATTGCATTTTCCTACTTATGATGCAACAGTGTCCTTCGAAAGTAATGATTAAGTGTTGATGGAGAAAATTGAGAACTTTGCAAAGTTTGACAGGCACAAAACAAGCACTTTGCATTTACCTACGCATGATGCAACAGCGCATTTTAAAGTGATGCTTTAGTGTTAGTATGTTTCTCTTCCCTACATATCAAACCAATATTTAGACAAATATGTACTCTCCAAAGTCTAACGAAGGAGTCTCCCTGCTGCTGTTAACATGTACTTCTCTGGTTTTTGCCAACCAGCTTTTCTAATGTTGGCGTGAGAAGTGTTCATTCACACTTTCCTTCTGACCGATTTCCTAATCATTTGCCAGGAATTTAGCAGGATGACTTTCCCTCTTCTCTGAAATCTGGCTGTGCCAGACGCCACTTCTTGCAGCTCCCTCCGTCACCCCCTCCCATGCTATGTAGGAAACAGCTGTTTGTTTTGGAAAGATCACTTGCAGTTGTCCGAGGCCTGAAGTGGATATATGGTGGTTATGTGCTCCTTTCTGGTGATGGAGTATTAACTATCTGACTTTAACACTGCAGTGGGGGGGTAGGTGAGGTGAGTGTGCGCATTTTCCTCTGCTCATTTCTTGATTTCTTCTTTGTAAAGACTGTTTTGCCATATCATTGCAATTGGGTTAAGCACTACAGCATTGAGAGTGTCTAGTAGTGTGAGAGGCAAAGGATCGACAAAAATTGCAGAGAATAGCTTTGCTAGAATAGTAGAAAAGGGTATTGTTGTAACTGAGCAATGTATGTATGTACTAACAAATGACCAGTTTTCATTAATTAATTATTGTAACCAAACAATGTATGTATGTTCATATTAACCTGTATTATAGTTATTGGTTTAGGACAAAAGGGTTAAACATATTAATCAGCGTATAATATGCATCTTTCATGTTAGTATTAATTTGGTATAGTGGTATAGTCCAAGAGCTCCTAAGAATGTTGGGCATTGGAATGCCCGGGAGCTTGCCTTAGAATGTTGGGGAAAGGCTGTTGGCTTTCTGGAGTTGAGGAGACGATGAGTGAGGAGTTTAACGATAAAACAGGTTAATTCAACAGAACTGAGCACGTTTGCTTCATTCTTTATGCGACGCTAACCTGTAGAACACAACAGGTATGTGTAGACGAACATGCCACAACAGGAAGACCTTTGAGTGAGCACAGTAGATATTGCAAAACTAGATCGAGGACAAAGAACATGCATAGAAGATGATTAAAAATCAAATGATTCGTAGTGCAAAAGAGAAATAAGGGAGGAAGGACAACCACATTTTCCATAGACCCAAGGAAGAGAACCATGACTGGTACTACGATAAGGATAAAGAATACCTGTAAATACATAGGGAATTAGGAAAAACCCCAGAAAGTCAAGGTTTACAGAGTCATTAATCACATTAGAAGGGTCTCAGAAGTGGGGGCTAAGGGATTGACAGCGCAAGTTAGGTAAAACAAAAATCCTGGAGGGTAAGTTTTTGGGTGAAATGCAAAAATAAGAAAATCTTTTGTTTAGAGTGTTGAGACCTAAGATGGTGGGAACAGTGCACTGATGTAAGTTAAGATTAAACAGAAATGCAGACATTTGTTCTGTTGGTGAATTCCACATGGGAAACGTAGACAGTGGCTGGAGTGAGACCCAGTGATTAGGAGTCACTGGCAAAACGAGAATAACTCATGATGGTGGATGCTGGAGCCTTGTGCGAGACCTGGAGATAGAGAAGAGAACAAGAATACAAGATGCTTGTGAAACCCAGAAAACTGAAAGGGAAGGAGCAGGAGACTCACCAAACCGAGGGTATCTGATTGCAAGGGAGTAAAATTGCCATATCAAGGTAACCTGTGTAAAAGAGCAGTAACCGTCAAAAAACCATAGGAAGTTATTCAAAACTACTGAGAGAGGCTTTTGTGTAGTTGAGCCCCTCATGGCTTAGCACTTTGAATCCTGACGAAACCTTTAACCGAAGGCATATGCGTGAATGCTGCTATTAAAACTCGTACAAGTGTGGTATCTCGGAACATATATAAAGTTCTCGAATGCAAAGGCATTCACATTGGCAATTCTGACAAAATACAGAGAGAAGCAAATAAAAACACAAATGAAAACCTTGTAGAAGCGTGAGACATTCACAGATGGGAAGGCATTATGATAAAGCCACTCTCATATTAGAGTCAAACATGGGAGATAGTTGTAAAATCATGTTGATTAAAAAGAACGGAAATAAAAAATGCTTGTGAGCCCTGAAGGATTGGTAGGTTCAGAATTCAGAATCTTCAAGCCAGTGACTAAAACTGGAGAGTCTGGCACAATGATAGCCAAAATTATTTTGTTTGGTAATCATGGCAAATATTGAGTGAGTGCTGGAGAGGCAAGCAAAACCAATAAGACTTAAGGGAAGGTTGTCAAGAATGTGTTGAAACCCAATGGAGAGAAGAAAATAATGATGCTTGGGGGTCTGAGTTTTAGCAAAACTGAGTAATTCATGAAGTTGGGTGCTGAAGGAGAGTAACCACCAGAATCACTGAGACCCCTCATTTGGAATGTGGTGGCGTAGTTGGGGACTTACAATGTTACAAGAGAGAAAGTCTGGCATTACTATTGTGACCCCAGAAGAGAGTTTGGGGAGGGTCCCAGTGGACTCTGTACATACAGTATTGGCCAAGACAGACTCAAAGCTGTAGCTTGGTACATAGTGTCAAAAGTATTTTTACTGGAGTTTTTGTAATACAAATAAAATCATTTAAATGTATGAGTTAAGTTGACGCTGAGAGGCTTAATGCATTCAGTCTAAGGCTGTATAAATTCGGCTGACTGTCCTCACTGAAAGTTGGATGACGATCATTAGCTGCATTCTTATATATGAATCATGGATTAATTTGTCTGTTTACAGGTCTAATAAATTGATTGGCTTTTAAATACAAGTCTCTTTTTAAAATCGCTTCATGTTTTATTTTGTTACTTAATGCACAAATCAACATTACCAGACAGAGGATTTGTGGCTAATAAACAATATTGTGTTTGGGAGAGTAGTGCATTTAAGTTTAACTGCCAGTGAAAAACTGGTCCTTACGTAACAAACTTGTCTTGGATGCTGTGGACCTCTTCTCTTACTGCTGCAGCAGTTGCTTAATCTTTATTGCTTGTTCCACTGTCAAAACGTTTGTGGTTATTACAATGATCTGCAATATCAGCTACCTTTCTTCCTCCAAGCTTTTGTCAAGTTTGTCCAGGATTTGGTTGGAGGGTGGTGTATACTGATCTTAAACTTTTGTTGAAGTTCCCGGTAAGTGACAAGTGGTCCTTCCTGCATTAAAGTGGAGTGGTGATGGTCTTTACCTCAAATGGATGACTAATGCTCCTGGCTGGATATTTGGGCCTGTAAGGGGCTTCAATCCTAAACCCTGCTTCATGTTAGACGTTTTCATTTGTGTTGACTCCTCCTTTATTGTGAGTGCTAGTGCTCATTTTTTACCTGGGCCAACCTCTTGCGATGGATGCTCTTTAAATGGATAATGACTCTCTTGCTGTCTGTTATTAGAACTGCATAGGTAAATGAGGGGCATCATGTGTGCCATTATGTCCAAAGGAACGCGATTAACACCTTAACAACGAGTATAGTCACTGTTTTAGAGCAGGTGGTATTTCGCAAAGGGAGGTCCCTCTAACGGAGTGTGAAGTAAGGAGGACTTCAAGTGATGAGGCTCATAGGATTTGATGGTCTTCAATGTTGGAAATGCTGATAGTGGTATGATGGCGTTGGTTAATACTGTATTGTTTTTTTGAACAGGCAAGTCTGTGTGATCCTAGAAATGTTTCAAGAGAGAAAAAGAGATACTCTTCAATATTAAAACATTCTCTTATGCTGCAGCAGCTGCTAAAGGAAGGAAACCAATGTTAATTTTTGTTGCTGTGCTCAATTTAGTCTCTGAATTTTTGGAGCCGATGACTAAGAAAGAGTGCAACGCATCTGGTGCTAAGGTTGCAGGTAAAACAATCTTTTGGATGTTAAAGCAGAGTTTGACCATATGCTGTCTGCTCATTTAGGTTTGGTTCAACGCTGTGTAATAATCCAGCGGGATGAGAATGGATTCGGATTGACTGTCAGTGGTGATAACCCCGTCTTTGTTCAATCTGTGAAGGATGGTAAGTAGATTGTGCATTGATGCATGTCAAAATTGTAATTTGGGTTATATCACAAAAAAGTGTCTATATCTAATGATAATGCAGCACACTTCAATTTGTCATGCTAAGGTGCAATGGACCTTGGGTGTGATGTTGATCAGAATTTGTGCAGAGATATCTGACCATCTCATGACATGCTCTTCTCCTGTAGATGGCGCGGCAATGCGAGCTGGAGTGCAGACCGGAGACCGCATCATTAAGGTAATGATGATTGTAGGAAGATACTTGGGGAGGAAGGATGTATAATGTTACATATCAGTTACAGAACTATTTGTTGTAGCCTACTGGTTTCCAGTGTAATATGAAGAAGGCTTTGAGCAAGAAAGAAGGGATATATGGCATGGCGGTAATGGGTTAACATCTGTGTCCTGGTTTTAGGTGGGTGGATTCCAAACTATTGAAATGTTATTCCTGAATAATTTAAAAGCAAGCTTTTCTGTGTCCTTAATATTAATAGGTGTACTGTGTAATTAAGTTTTCCGCTGTTTTCCCTCACATATCTACCCACAAGCCACATTAAACCACTCCCTTGGTTGTGAAGATGTCTAAAGCGTGCAGAACCGATGGATGGGAGTCACGTCAACATCCTCACAGTGACAAGAAAGGTCATTCTTTATTTTGCTTCAGACGTGAAGCAAACAGTTATCCAGGCTACAACTCTTTCCCAGGTGTTTGAAGGCAAAGGCATTCTACCCTGGCCTCCAAAACATCCTATGAGATTTCTGATCATTCAAAATGTTCTTTACATGCCTTCTTCCAAATTTCAAATAATCCACTTCAATCAGGTGTAAAGGCTGGCAAAAATATATTGTTTAGAAATGAATCTTCACTCAGTAGGGCATTCTGTTTAGACCGTTGGGAACCTATACCAAAACTGTTTGGTCAACTTCAGGGTTGTAATGCCCTGTGAAACAGAAAGTTGTTCTTAAAGAGCCTAATGTTCGCACCTTCACATCTTCATTTAATGTGTGTTCATGAAGTAGTGACAAGGGATGAACTCTTGGGATTAGGTGTTTGCAGGGTTGCATAGGTTGTACTCCCTAGACCTAGTACATTTTCTTTTCAATTCTTTCTTAGCTTCATGTGTCTTTTACCTTATTTTAAATTTGCGGAGAAAAATCCTCCAAAAGTTGGTTTTGAAGAAACAGCCTTCTTAAAAACTCTCTATATAACAGCAGAATACTTTTGCAAAAAAAACCTTCTGTGAAAATTCTCCTGCAATGTTTTTGTGTTGGAGTTTTCACCTATTTTGCCATTAAAATTATAAATTCACATGCACCTTATTTGAATATATCTATAGCCCAAAATTAGATGGCTTGCCTTTGTGCCCTACTTTGAAATTGAGTTATTAGTTGTGAAGGATATAAATCCTGCACATGTAATAAGTTTTGGGAACCCAGTACTTCATTGAAGCATTTGACTCAGGGTAGCGGAGCAGTGCAGTCTAAGGCCTATTCAGCAGTGGTGGTGTGGGCTATCAGTCTCAATCCACTGGCCAACTACAGCTGCACTCTATACTTTTATTGTTGAGTCTGTGTTTTTTCTTTTCAAAAGGAAAAGTACTTTTATTACACACACTACTACATACTATACGTGACGTTACAAATACATACATTGGGTTGTTGGGAATTCCTGTGGTGACACCTTCATCTCATAATACACTCCAAATGGGTCCCGCAGCCCCTATTCACAACAGCCCCCACAACACCTATATCTAATACAACATTGCATTATAAGGGGGGGGGGTACCCTTTTACGTAAGGCAGACCTACAAGTTTTGTCAGGGTGTCTCTGCAGAAGTATATATATATATATATATATAATGTATTCACTACAGCAGTGTGTGTGTGTGTGTGTGTATGTATGTGTATATATATATATGTTCGATGGCATGTGTAGCTGCAGATACACATGCTGTGCACAGTCCGCCATCTGGTGTTGGGCTCGGAGTGTTACAAGTTGTTTTTCTTCGAAGAAGTCTTTTCGAGTCACGAGACCGAGGGACTCCTCCCATTTCGAGTCCATTGCGCATCGGCGTCGACTCCATCTTAGATTGTTTTTTTTCCGCCATCGGGTTCGGACGTGTTCCTTTTCGCTCCGTGTTTCGGGTCGGAAAGTTAGTTAGAATCTCGGAAAAAAACGTCGGTATTGTTTGCGTTCGGTATCGGGTTAGTTAGAACAAATCAACACCGAATTCTGAAGAGCTCCGGTGGCCCTTCGGGGTTTTTTCGATTCCCCCGTCGGGGCCTGGTCGGCCCGGCCACGTGCGACTTCAAGGCTCATGGAATGGACCCCATTCCGCTTCTGCCCAAAATGCCATCACAAGTATCCGTATACGGATCACCATCTGGTCTGTAACTTGTGCTTGTCCCCCGAGCACAAGGAGGATACTTGTGAAGCCTGTCGAGCGTTTCGGTCGAGGAAGACGCTGAGAGACCGAAGAGCCAGGAGACTACAAATGGCGTCCACGCCGACAGGTCAAGATCGTTTCGAGGAGGAAGAAGAAGCTTTCTCCGTCCACGAGTTGGATTCGGAAGAACTCGACGCCGAAGAAACAACCAAAACCGTGAGTAAGACGTCAAAAATCAAGACTCACGAGAAGTCTACAAAAGCCCAGGGGACGCCACCGCCAACAGGCCATGGCTTAACCCGAAAAATAGGTGACCCATCCAAGGCACCGAAAAAGGGCATGCTAGTGTCGAAGTCATCCGACTCCGGTCGAGATACCGCCACACAGCAACCTCGGAGCCGAGACAGCGGCTCCGAGAAACTTCGGCACAGAGACAGCGGCACCGAAGAATTTTGGCACAGAGACACCACGCCGAAAACAAAGAAGGTTTCTTCGGAGCCTAAAAAGACTTCCGAAAAGGTTTCGGTTCCGAAACAGCCAGCCTCGGAGCCGAAAACTAGTTCCTATACAGAGGAACAAGGATTAACCTCCCAATTACACAGATTTGGAGAGGAGCTTCAAGCTGTAGAGCCTGACTACACGCAAAGAAGGCTTCATATTCATGAGGACACAGGGAAGATAACCACTCTTCCCCCAATCAAAATAAAAAGGAAACTTGCCTTTCAACAAAAGGACAAGCAACCACAAGCAAAGGTGGCAAGGAAGACAACCCCACCACCGTCTCCACCACCATCAATACATGCATCACCAGCAACAACTCCACCACTGATGCACTCACCAGCTCATACCACAATGAGTCAGGATGATCCCGATGCATGGGACCTCTACGATGCTCCAGTGTCTGACAATAGCCCAGACTCTTATCCTACAAAACCGTCACCACCTGAGGACAGTACATCCTATACACAGGTGGTCGCAAGGGCAGCCGAGTTTCACAATGTCTCCTTACATTAGGAACCAATTGAGGATGACTTTCTCTTTAACACCCTATCCTCCACCCATAGCCAGTATCAATGCCTTCCTATGCTCCCAGGAATGCTAAGACATTCAAAACAAATTTTTCAGGATCCAGTTAAAGGCAGAGCCATAACTCCAAGGGTGGTGAAAAAATATAAGCCACCGCCCACAGATCCAATATATATTACAACACAACTAACACCAGACTCAGTAGTTGTGGGGGCAGCTCGTAAGAGAGCCAACTCTCATACCTCAGGTGACGCACCACCTCCAGACAAGGAGAGCCGCAAATTTGATGCTGCGGGAAAAAGGGTTGCAGCACAAGCAGCAAATCAGTGGCGTATTGCCAATTCACAAGCACTTTTGGCAAGATACGACAGGGCTCACTGGGATGAAATGCAACATTTCATCGAACACTTACCCAAGGAGTTCCAAAAAAGAGTGCAACAGGTGGTGGAAGAGGGACAAAGTATCTCAAATAATCAGATACGGTCTTCCATGGATGCAGCAGATACAGCTGCAAGGACAATAAACACTGCAGTCACAATACGAAGGCACGCATGGCTGTGCACTTCTGGGTTCAAACCAGAAATCCAGCAGGCTGTGCTCAATATGCCGTTTAATGAACAGCAATTGTTTGGGCCGGAGGTAGACACTGCCATCGAAAAACTCAAAAAGGACACCGATACAGCCAAAGCCATGGGCGCACTCTACTCCCCGCAGAGCAGAGGCACATTTCGGAAAACACCTTTTAGGGGAGGGTTTTGAGGTCAACCCACAGAAACCACAACCTCACAAACAAGGCCTACCTACCAGGGTCAATATCAAAGGGGAGGTTTTCGGGGGCAATTTAGAGGGGGCCAATTCCCAAAAAATAGAGGAAAATTCCAAGGCCCCAAAACCCCTCAAAATAAGCAGTGACTCACACACTTTGGGAGGAAATAACAACAGACACTTGGGTCTTAGCAATTATCCAGCATGGTTATTGCATAGAATTTCGCCAATTCCCTCCAAACGTCTCACCGAAAACACACAATATGTCAAAACAACATATAGATCTTCTAGGACTAGAAGTTCAAGCATTGCTACAAAAGGACGCAATAGAATTAGTTCCAATTCAACAGAAAAACACAGGAGTTTACTCACTGTACTTTCTAATACCCAAAGAGGACAAAACTCTGAGACCAATACTAGATCTCAGAACACTAAATACCTACATCAAATCAGACCACTTTCACATGGTCACGTTACAAGATGTAATCCCACTGCTCCAACAGCAAGACTACATGACAACATTAGATCTAAAAGATGCGTATTTCCATATACCAATACATCCTTCACACAGGAAATACCTAAGGTTCGTATTCCAAGGAATACATTACCAATTCAAAGTGTTGCCATTCGGAATAACAACTGCGCCAAGAGTTTTTACAAAATGCCTGGCAGTAGTAGCTGCACATATCAGAAGGCAGCAAATACATGTGTTCCCGTACTTAGACGGCTGGTTAATCAAAACCAACACGCTAAGACAATGTTCACAGCACACAAACTACGTCATACACACCCTTCACAGGCTAGGTTTCTAGATCAACTACGCGAAGTCACACCTTTTGCCGTGTCAAACACAGCAATACTTAGGAGCGACAATCAACACAGCAAAAGGGATTGCCACTCCAAGTCCACAAAGGGTTCAAACATTTCACAAGGTAATACAGGCCATGTATCCAACACAAAAGATACAAGTCAAAATGGTAATGAAACTCCTAGGCATGATGTCTTCATGCATAGCCATTGTCCCAAACACCAGATTGCACATGCGGCCCTTACAACAGTGCCTAGCATCACAATGGTCACAAGCACAGGGTCAACTTCTAGATCTGGTGTTGATAGACCGCCAAACATACATCTCGCTTCTATGGTGGAACAGTACAAATTTAAACAGAGGGCGGCCTTTCCAAGACCCAGTGCCACAATACGTCATAACGACGGATGCTTCCATGACAGGGTGGGGAGCACACCTCAATCAACACAGCATCCAAGGACAATGGGACATACATCAGAGGCAGTTTCACATAAATCACTTAGAACTGTTAGCAGTATTTCTAGCGCTGAAAGCATTTCAACCCATAATAACCCAAAAATACATTCTTGTCAAAACAGACAACATAACAACAATGTATTATCTAAACAAACAAGGAGGGACACACTCGACACAGTTGTGCCTCCTAACACACAAAATATGGCATTGGGCGATTCACAACCACATTCGCCTAATAGCACAATTTATTCCAGGGATTCAGAACCAGTTGGCAGACAATCTCTCTCGAGATCACCAACAAACCCACAAATGGGAAATTCACCCCCAAATACTAAACAATTACTTTCAAATTTGGGGAACACCTCAAATAGATCTATTTGCAACAAAAGAAAACTCAAAATGCCAAAACCTCGCATCCAGGTACCCACAAGATCAATCCCAAGGCAATGCTCTATGGATGAACTGGTCAGGGATATTTGCGTACGCTTTTCTCCCTCTCCCTCTCCTTCCATATCTAGTAAACCGGTTGAGTCAAAACAAACTCAAACTCATACTAATAGCA
The DNA here is from genome assembly GCF_031143425.1 of Pleurodeles waltl. Classification (NCBI taxonomy): domain Eukaryota; kingdom Metazoa; phylum Chordata; class Amphibia; order Caudata; family Salamandridae; genus Pleurodeles; species Pleurodeles waltl. The sequence continues at coordinate 1,371,368,102 of NC_090440.1, forward strand.
CCAACATGGGCAAGGCAACCTTGGTACACAACACTACTAGACCTTTCAGTAGTACCTCATGTCAAACTACCCAACAGACCAGATCTGTTAACACAACACAAACAACAGATCTGACATCCAAATCCAGCATCGTTGAATCTAGCAATTTGGCTCCTGAAATCCTAGAATTCGGGCACTTAGACCTCACACAGGAATGTATGGAGGTCATAAAACAAGCTAGAAAACCTACCACTAGACACTGCTATGCAAATAAGTGGAAAAGATTTGTTTATTACTGCCATAATAATCAAATTCAACCTTTACACGCATCTGCAAAAGAAATAGTAGGATACTTACTACATTTGCAAAAATCTAACCTAGCTTTCTCTTCCATTAAAATACATCTTACGGCAATTTCTGCTTACCTACAAATTACGCCCTCAATTTCATTGTTTAGGATACCAGTCATAAAGGCGATTATGGAAGGCCTAAAGAGAATTATACCACCAAGAACACCACCAGTTCCTTCATGGAACCTCAACATTGTCTTAACACGACTCATGGGTCCACCTTTTGAGCCCATGCACTCTTGTGAAATGCAATACTTAACGTGGAAAGTTGCATTTTTAATTGCCATCACATCTCTAAGAAGAGTGAGTGAGATTCAAGCATTTACCATTCAAGAACCATTTATTCAAATACACAAAAATAAAGTTGTTCTACGGACCAATCCTAAATTTTTACCAAAAGTAATTTCACCGTTCCACCTAAATCAAACGGTAGAATTACCAGTGTTCTTCCCACAACCAGATTCGGTAGCCGAAAGAGCACTACATACATTAGACATCAAAAGAGCACTAATGTACTACATTGACAGAACAAAACTAATTTGAAAGACAAAACAATTATTTATCGCCTTTCAAAAACCTCATACAGGAAATCCAATTTCAAAACAAGGCATTGCTAGATGGATAGTTAAGTGCATTCAAACCTGCTATCTTAAAGCTAAAAGAGAACTGCCTATTACACCAAAGGCACACTCAACCAGAAAGAAAGGTGCTACCATGGCCTTTCTAGGAAATATTCCAATGAACGAAATATGTAAGGCAGCAACATGGTCTACGCCTCATACATTTACCAAGCACTACTGTGTAGATGTGCTAACTGCACAACAAGCAACAGTAGGTCAAGCTGTATTAAGAACATTATTTCAAACTACTTCAACTCCTACAGGCTGAACCACCGCTTTTGGGGAGATAACTGCTTACTAGTCTATGCACAGCATGTGTATCTGCAGCTACAAATGCCATGGAACGGAAAATGTCACTTACCCAGCGTACATCTGTTCGTGGCATTAGTCGCTGCAGATTCACATGCGCCCACCCGCCTCCCCGGGAGCCTGTAGCCGTTTAGAAGTAGATCTTAAACATTTGTACATTCGTAAATATATTACTTAAAAGTTTATTATGTACATACGCACTCACTCCATTGCATGGGCACTATTACTAGCATTCACAACTCCTACCTCACCCTCTGCGGGCAAAACAATCTAAGATGGAGTTGACGCCCATGCGCAATGGACTTGAAATGGGAGGAGTCCCTCGGTCTCGTGACTCGAAAAGACTTCTTCGAAGAAAAACAGCTTGTAACACTCCGAGCCCAACACCATATATATTGACTCCTCTTCGGTTCCATTGCGCATGGGCATCAACCCTATTGTTAGATTGTTTTCTTTCCGCCGTCGGGTTCAAATGTGTTTTCTCTTGCTCAGAGATTTAGATTCGGAAAACTTAAAAAAAAAAAAAACTTCCTTTTCGTCGGTATTGTATCAATCGCGTTATTTATCTTCCATCGAAAGAACAGTACCATCGGAAAACAACTTTGTTCGTCCCTCGGAATGCGCGCGCCCAACTCGGACCTATTCAGGCCGACCGTGTGGAGAGCTTCATGGATCGGACTCCATTCCGAGTCTGCCCTCGGTGCCTCGCTAAGTACCCTTACACTGACCAACATCTGGTTTGCAACCTCTGCCTTTCTCTAGACCATCGGGAGGAAAACTGCGAGGCCTGTCGATCGTTCCGATCAAAAAAGACTCTGAGGGACCAAAGAGCAAGAAGGCTGGAAATGACGTTAAAGAGCTGAGAACATTTCGACGTTACAGAAGAGGAACAAATGCAGACAGCAGTCTCTATCCTAGACACAGAGTCGGAGCAGGAATCCGAGGAAGACAGACTCGTCACAGCTGGCCAGCATGTGAGTACGCCTGCCCCTGCACCCTCACATAAGAAACGATAGAAGGCCTTGGGTACACCACTGCCAGAAGGCCATGGCTCGGTCCGAAAAAAGACTGTTGGTGACCGACCCTCTGGTTCGGCACCAAAAAAGACCACGCCTCCGACGACTTCGGAGTCAACAAAGCCTATTAAAAGCTCCATTTCAGACGCCAGTAGACAAAAACAATTTTCAGAGTCGAAGAACCATCTCCACCTGAAGATACTACAGTATATAATCAGGTGATAGCCAGGGCTACAGCCTATTTTGGGGTTACAATGCACACAGAACCACTAGAGGAAGACTTTTTATGCAATACATTATCCTCAGCCCATTCTAGGTACCAATGTCTCCCAGTGCTACAAGGCATGGTAAAGCATGCAGACCAAATTTTTAATGAGCCTCTGAAAGCAAGAATAATAACACCTAGAATAGAGAAAAAATATAAACCCGCACCTTCTGACCCTGATTACATCACCCATCAGGTGCCACCTGATTCAGTAGTGGTTAGTGCTGCAAGAAACAGAGCGAATGGTCAGTCCTCAGGAGATGCACCCCCTCCTGATAAGGAAAGCAGAAAATGTTATGCTGCAGGAAAGAGAGTTGCATCCCAAGCAGCAAACCAATGGATGATAGCTAATTCCCAGGCACTGCTAGCTCATTACGATAGAGCCCATTGGGATGAGAGGTAGGATATCATACAGCATCTCCCAAAAGAGCACCAGAAGAGGGCGCAACAGGTAGTAGAGGAAGGGCAAGCTATTAGTAACAACCAAATAAGATCTGCCCTTGATACCGCTACAAGGAGTGTGAACACAGCAGTCACTATTCATAGACATGCATGGCTGCGCCCCTCTGGTTTTCAACCAGAAATAGAACAGGCTGTGTTAAACGTGCCCTATGATAAGCATCTTTTTGGGCCACAGGTAGACACAGCAATAGAAGAACTACGAAAAGACTCAGACACAGCCAAGGCAATGGGTGCACTCTATTCTACACCATATAGAAAGTCATTTCGAAAGCCCCAGTTTCAAGGAGGTTTCAGACCACAATCTTCAGAGGCATCAACTTCCCAAACAAAGCCAACTTACCAAACCCAGTACCATCGAGGTGGGTTTAGAGGCACATATAGAGGACAATACTCTAGAGGTTTGGAATTTACCTCAATTTCTAAACAGCCTGCAACACAGCCAAAACAGTGACTTCCCTCACTCCCACTCCACAAGTCTCCTGTGGGGGGAAGACTACAGCAGTTCCACACACATTGGCAAAATATCACCGCAGACAACTGGGTGCTATCAATTATCCGCAATGGTTATTGCCTAAAATTTATAAACACTCCTCTAAATATTCCACCAAGGTATCTCAAGTTAACCCCAGAACATACAATTCTGTTACAAAAAGAGGTTCAATCTCTACTACTCAAACAAGCAATAGAGTTAGTTCAACTGTCTTAACTAGGAACAGGAGTTTATTCACTATACTTTCTAATTCCCCAAAAAGATGGCTAGGCCCCTCAATTTTTATATCCTATAAGAACATTTTCACATGGTAACTCTGCAGGGTGTTATCCCACTGCTACAAAAACAAGATTTTATGACAGCCTTAGACCTCAAGGATGCGTATTTCCATATACCCATCCATCCAGCCCACAGAAAATACCTCGGGTTTGTCATTCAAGGAAAGCACTACCAGCTCAAAGTGTTACTTTTCAGAATAACAACAGCTCCAAGGGTATTCACAAAGTTCTTAGCAGTAGTAGCAGCCTACCTAAGAAGACAACATATCCATGTCTTTCCATATCTAGACGATTGGCAATAAAATCAAGCAGTCGTACACAATGCCAAAATCATACACGTTATGTAATAGAAACCCTGCACACCCTAGGTTTTTCTATAAACTACCAAAAGTCACACCTTCAACCAGCACAAGTACAACCGTATTTAGGTGCTATCCTAAATACTCAAATAGCTCTAGCGTATCTAAATACACAAAGGATACAAGCTCTCCAAAATCTTAGTTCCATTTAAACATCCAAATCAACAATACACTGTAAGATTTGTCTTGAAAATCCTAGGAATGATGGCATCTTGCATTGCAATAGTTCCACACGCAAGATTAAACACGAGGCCCTTACAACAGTTCATTGCACAACAATGGTCACAGGCACACGGTCAACTCCAAGATCTAGTGTTGATAGACTGCCAAACACATATGTCCCTTCAGTGGTGGAATTGCAGCTGTCTAATCAAAGGGCGGTCGTTTCAAGACCCTGTGCCTCAAACCATAATTACAACAGATGCATCAATGATTGGTTGGGGAGCTCACCTAAGCAATCACATTATTCAGTGACAATGGTATGTCAAACAGAAACAGCTACACATAAACCACTTGGAGTTATTAGCTGTGTTTCTGGCCCTCAAAGCCTTTCATCCTCTTCTCACACAGAAGAATGTTCTTAATCAAAACAGGTAACATGACAACCATTTATTATCTCAACAAACAGGAAGGGACACATTCTGTCCCTTCTAGCCCAAAAAATGTGGAAATGGGCAATTCACAATCATATTCATCTATTAGCACAGAACATTCCAGGGATAGACAATCAGTTGCCAGATGTCCTCAGCAGAAATCACCAACAAACACACGAATGGGAGATTCATCCTCAAGTACTTCAAAAGTACTTTCAAAAGTGGGGAACACCAAACATGGATCTATTCGCAAAAACACAAAATGCCAAAACTTTGAATCCAGACACCCACATTCTCTATCCAAGGGCAATGCTCTATGGATCAGTTGGTCAGGAATATTTGCTTACGCTTTTCCCCCCTCTCCCACTCCTTCCATTTCTGGTCAACAAGTTGCGTCAAACTTCACTCAACATGATACTCATAGCACCAACATAGACACGTCAGCCATGGTACACAACACTACTAGATCTATCTGTAGTACTGCACTCCAAACTCCCATGCAGACCGGATGTGTTAACACAAAACAAAGGTCAAATCAGACATCCAAACCCCAATGCTTTCAATCTAGCAATTTGGATCCTGAAGTCATAGAATTTGGATATTGACAACTCACATCAGAATGTATGGAAGTTATTAAACAAGCAGGAAAACCCACTACTAGACAGTGCTGTGCAAACAAATGGAAAAGATGTATCTATTACTGTCAATCTAAAAATATAGATCCTCCTACAGCATCAATACAAGATACTGTATGCTATTTACTTCATTTGCAAAAATCAAATCTAGCATTTTCCTCAATAAAAATACACCTTACTGCAATAGCTGCATATTTATTTAGAGTTCCTGGCAATGAAAGCTTTCATGGAAGGCTTAAAATGCATCATTCCACCAAGAACACCACCAGTTCCATCTTGGAATCTAAATATAGTGCTTACAAGACTTATAGGACCACCTTTTGAACCCATGCACTTGTGCCAAATTCAATTTCTAACATGGAAAGTTGCCTTCCTAGTGGCAATTACTTCTTTAAGAAGAGTAAGTGAACTCACAAGCTTTTACTCTTGAGGAACCTTTCTTCCAAGTACACAAACACAAAGTTGTACTAAGAACAAATCCACAATTTCTACCAAAAGTAGTCTTACCATTTCATATCAAACAAACAGTGGAACTGCCAGTCTTCTTCCCACAGTCAGATTATGTGGCAGAAAGAACTCTACACACATTGGACCTCAAAAGAGCTCTAATGTACTCTATAGACAGAACTAAACAATTTAGAAAGACAAAACAACTTTTTGTAGCTTTCCAGCAACCACATACAGGCAATCCTATATCAAAACAAGGTTTAGCAAGATGGATTGTAAGGTGCATACAAACATGCTATATCAAAGCAAAAAGACAACTTGTAATCACCCCGAAAGCACATTCTACATGAAAGAAAGGTGCAACAATGACTTTTTTAGGAAATATACCACTGGCTGAAATATGTGAAGCAGCTACATGGTCAACACCTCATACATTTACTAAACATTACTGTGTGGACGTATTATCACAACAACAAGCCACAGTAGGACAGGCTGTTCTAAGAACATTATTTCAAACAACTTCAACTCCTACAGGCTAGCCACCGCTATTTTGGAAGGACAAACTGCTTTGTAGCCTATGCATACCATGTGTATCTGCAGCTACACATGCCATTGAACGGAAAATGTCACTTACCCAGTGTACATCTGTTTGTGGCATGTTCTGCTGTGGATTCACATGCACCCTCCCTCCTCCCCGGAAGCCTGTAGTCGTTTAAGTTAACACATTTGTACATATGTATGTACATTTACATTTGCATGGACATCTTTTTTTTTTTTTTTCCACTTATATACTCTATCACTCCTTCCCTTACCCTCTGCGGGAAAACAATCTAACAATATAGTCGATGCCCATGTGCAATGGAACCGAAGAGGAGGAGTCACTCGATCCCGTGACTTTAAAAGACTTCTTCAAAGAAAAACAACTTGTAACACTCCAAGCCCAACACTAGATGTCGAAATCGATATGCATAGCATGTGAATCTGAAGCAGAACATGCACAATTAGTCGGTAAGGACAGTAAACATACTCAGTGGCAATCATAATGTATATAACATTACAGTACTTCTCAATACAACTTTCACTAACACATTCACATCAACCATAAGCATGTAATATTTTCTTCAATTGTATTAGGCCATATAATGCAGCCATACAACCAAACACTAGGAGTCCCCACACTCCGGGACAAAAGAGCAAAAATTCTAGGTCAGGAAGTGCTTGAAAATAATGTTACCTTGTCTGTGGGGTTCGTAATTCCATGTTCCTTGAAATATATGGTGACCTTAAATAAAACTGTTCTGGAGGGGTCACTGAAACTTCAGCAGCCCCCTCATATATGCTGAATTTGTTGGAGATGCCCCTGCTCCTCCTTCGGTCACACAACGTATGCACTTTTTCAGCCCTATTCAACCTCCTTATGATGAATCATGGAGTGCCCTTGGGGCTCAGAGCCGGGAATGTTTAATGAGCGAATCCTGCTGTTTTGTTTATGTTGTGGCCTCAGCACATTTTTTCCCCCAATAAAGGGTGTCCTGTTCTACCCATGACTCCCAAAGCCTGGGTGGGCGTTAGAGGAGATGTCGGGGGAACTCAAAGGCCCTTGAATCATCACTGGCTGACAAGCTGCAGCAACCGACTTAGGTGCTGTGCTGGAGGGAGCCACACTCTTCTATGTTCCCGCTGGGTGGAAGCTGCTGCAGGCAAGGATGCAGTTGGCTTGAGCGCTGCACCTCACATAGATATGGCACTCAGTCACAGAAACGGCATAGCATGACTGTCCCAGGGGATGGTATCCCGGGGGCCAGTAGTTGACTCTTCTGCCGTGATCAATAAATTGATATTACACCAACTCATGGAGGTTTGGTCTTCCCCAGAAGAATTCATTCTAAATGCAGTGGAGCACCAACTGCTTGCTTTTGTTTTTCTCTTTGTTAAAGAGTCAAATCTTTCAAGTGATAAAAAACTGGCCCCATTGGGCTGATTTTCTTCACTTTTGTTTTTTCTCCTGGTTGTGAGCTGTAGGCTTCACAATAGAAACTGAGGGCCGTTAAAGGTTCAGCATACACGTTCCCGCCTAACTATAACTAAAGGTAAGTATACAGTTCCTACAAAAACCAAAAGCACTTCGTGCAGGTCTGAACCCCACCCCACATGGGGTAGCCCCTTTCAGGAGCAAGTGCTCTCAAACACCCCAAGGGGTGTCCTGTTTCATCATGGGGCAGCTCCACGTTGGGTTGGCGCTGCAATGCCCAGCGAGCCCCACTGGGGGACTCTTTGCCGGGGATCTTTTCTAGTTGCTGATGTTGGTGAGTTTCAGAAGAGTGTGGTGTTGAGAGTAGATTGATGCAGGAAAGGTAAATAAAAAATGATTAGGGGAGATCCAAAATCAGTTTAATGTGTAGGAGCCCCTATCATGATTTAAAAAACAACAGAGCGATGGATCCTTCTGACTCAGGTGTATGAATTGAATAAGGTCGACATGTTTCTAGTCTATTTAATGTCCCACCTGGATCATGGCAATTCGAATGGCAGATCGCCCCTTGTGCGTCTCGCTTGAGTCCCGTAGAGCATCTTGCCAGAGACCTACCCCATCCTCTGCCCTCGCTGGAGTTGATCTGAATTCTTAAAGCAGTCAAGTTGGTCACCTTCTTTATAGAACATGTAGAAACTACACACCTGTTTTGCAAGGGGTGGATTACATAGAGTTATCCGCTAAATACAGCCCCCATGACAGTACGGTAGGTTTCTGGTGCTAAAGAATTGTCATGATCCATGTGGGACATTAAATAGGCAAGAAAAAAAGCAGATACTGGAGGTTACCATGCTCAGTCCAATTAACGTGAATTTACCATGAGTGAGACTCGGGTAAAATGGGAAGTCAAAAGTGAAAAATCATGGTGGATGAAGTGGGTGGAACCCATTTGCTACACCCCTTCACAAACTACCCTCCTTTTTCCTCTCACTGTGCCCCTTATAAAAAATGCTTTGGAATGACCTATGTGGCAACACTGCTGTATAAGCCAATAAAATCGAATGCACAATCTTTATTTTTCCATGCTAATAATATCCATGATTGCTAACTTTGCATCCTTATATACATTACCTACATGTAAATAATCAAGGTATTTCCCCTTAGTAATGATCTTTGTTGTGAATACTTCATCAACCTGCAGATTTCTGACTTATTGAATTCTCTCCAGCCACCTCCCTCGTTCTGGAAAAGCTGAAATAGGTCTTCCATGTTGACATGTTGTGCCTCTTGGGCACCAGGACCAAACCCGGAAATGACATCAGAGTCAAATAAGACGTCTGAGGAAATGGTCTCACTAGAGATCCTGCAACATGTTTCTAGCTAAATGGCCATCTGTGAGGGCTCTGAAGTTGAGGCAGTGATGCCTGATGAAAGGGTGGGTGGATTGAAGGCCATTTGGCAGCTCAGCAGATATTTAACTTGGGAATACCCTGAGACAGCACCAAAGAAGCCGTCTTCATCCTAGAGAAATAGGCCCTGACGCTCTCAGGGATGCCTCCTCGGAGTGGGAAGTGGGTTGAGCAGAGGGTGAAGCAGACATCGCTGCATAAATGAATTCTTCTGGAAATCTGCTCTTGAATTGCATTGGCCTTCTTGGTGCCAGTGTAACTCGGGAAATGTTCATCATGTGAAACCTGACTGTCCTGTGATGGGACCACACTGTGCAGGTTTTCTGACCCCTTGGTAACTTCTTATCAAGATGATCAATTAGGCTAAATAAAATTGAGTTAAAGCTCTGGGAAAGATATTAGCATTAATCTGCAGGACCAGCTTGTCTGGAAAAAGTGATTTCTAAAGATGCTGGGCAGAGAAAGCCTGAAGGTCACTAAAAGGCCATTTAGAAAAATAAATGTTCAGTTTGAGTAACCTCAAAAGACAGCTGTGCATGGCCTCGAAGGATAAACCCATGAGTAATCATGTTATGCAGCCCATCTGAAATGTGAGCGCCAAATTAAAGTCCCATTGTAGCATGACAGATGGTGAAGGTGTAAGCAGATGAGTCAACCCCTTCAAAAAGCACATACAAGTAGGAGAATTGAGGAATAACTAATGATCACGCAAACAAAGATAAAGGCAAAAGGACAGATAAATAACCATATGCTGTCTTCACAGCAAAGCCTAGCTCTTCCAAAGGCAATGCAAAGTGAATCACATCTGACAAACACGATCCGAGAGGATCAACTTCCTCTTTGACACACCAAGAAACAAAGCCTAATCAGTGCCCAGAAAAACCTTTATTAGTGGAAGGGTAGCCCTCTGTCAATTTGTTGTCCACGAACTCTGTGGGCAGGTCAGAAGAACTTGAGATACCTGCTCAGTCTCAAGGCATGAAGATGGAAGCCCTGAGTTTACTATGCAGAACATGCCCCTCCCTCTGCCAGAGGAGGTTTAACTTGAGAGGAAACAAAAGAGGAGGCCACAGGAATAGTGGAGCAGATTAGTTGTAAAGGTACAGGAATACCGACCTACAGACATGCCCCAGAACAATCATCATGACCTTTATGAAGACACAAGGGCACGTGTCAGAATGAAGGGAAACATTTCTAGTTGATAAGTGGGCAGAAAATGCAGGGTCTTCCTGGGCGACTACTGGATCAGTAAGTTAATATTCATATCCTGCACGATGATTGACCAAATTCACTCTTCATGCTTCAGTGCCAAGGGGACCTGAATGAGAGAGCGCATCATGAATTACTCCTTGTGAAGGGAAAAGTTTAGGGAAGAAGGTCCAATATATGACAATGATTACCACATCGTTCTTAAGATCATAGAAATTAACAGGAGTAACACCCCTATTTGATTTAGTTCTCCAAAACCAACTGAATGGTCCCCTTGCTCAACCGAGTCTCTCCACATTGCTGTCATACTCTTTTGATGTAACAGAGAAAACTGGGATGACGAGTGAAGGCATGTCCTGGGTAGGAAGGATACAGCACTATTTCATGCTCATATGACCCAATGAGGAATTGTGATGGACTGTCAGCATTTCAAATGAAAGAACATCTTACTCCACACAGGCTGCATGTGTTCTCTTAACAGTGTACTGGAGCAGTTTGGAGGGGCTTGGTGAGAAGAAAGAGGACAGTTGTTGATGTCCTCAATGATTGTTTGAGCCTTCACACCTTCTAAAACTCCAAAAGAGCTCATTGGTCCGTTGAACAGGTTGCCAGGCCTGGCATGGCTTAAATCCAAGGCCGTGGGACTATCCTCTGAATTTATGGTTTTGCTGGTGTAAATATGCAAAGGGAAGCCAGTCGTGGTAGCTTGCAGTAGCCTAATTTAGCTTGAAGCACTCTAGAATCAAATCAACCTTCTTGCCGAAGACGCAAACTCCATCAAATGGCATGCCCAAAAGAGTTGTCACGATAGTGCCTGAAAATCCAGTGGTCTGCATCCAGGCATAGCAATTGATAGCTGTCATGGAACCCGTGCCACCTAGTCCACTGTATCCAGGTAAAAGTGGAGGATCTGTTGGGCTGTATTCTGTCGATCAGGTACCACTTCAAAAAGTGATCATGGAGGTGGTCTGGAAGATTTGTAACCAGAATTTCCTGTCCCCTACAAAGCATGGGAATAAAAGTCCAGAAGGCAGTTTGCATTAGTGAATTGAAAGACTAGGCTCTCTGAAGAGAAGACGTTCCCCATGGTTTTTGTCCATTTCTGTTTCCCTATAAATAGGCGTAAAAGGGCAAGATCCAGGATCCTGATTGTAGGAAGAGGAAGATTGAACACCAAGACTCTCTGGGGAAATGTAATTGTAGGAAGTTGGCTCTGTATGCACTATTTCAAAGTAAGGAATAGTATGCATAGAGTCAAAGGGTTCCCCTTAGAGGTAAGATAGTGGCAAAAAGAGATAATACTAATGCTCTATTTTGTGGTAGTGTGGTCGAGCAGTAGGCTTATCAAAGGAGTAGTGTTAAGCATTTGTTGTACATACACACAGGCAATAAATGAGGAACACACACTCAGAGACAAATCCAGCCAATAGGTTTTGTTATAGAAAAATATATTTTCTTAGTTTATTTTAAGAACCACAGGTTCAAATTCTACATGTAATATCTCATTTGAAAGGTATTGCAGGTAAGTACTTTAGGAACTTTGAATCATTACATTAGCATGTATACTTTTTACATAAAACACAATAAGCTGTTTTAAAAGTGGACAGTGCAATTTTCACAGTTCCTGGGGGAGGTAAAGTAATGTTAGTTTTAACAGGTAAGTAAGTCACTTACAGGTTTCAGTTTTTGGTCCAAGGTAGCCCACCATTGGGGGTTCAGAGCAACCCCAAAGTTATCACACCAGCAGCTCAGGGCCGGTCAGGTGCAAAGGTCAAAGAGGTGCCCAAAACACATAGGCTAAAATGGAGAGAAGGGGGTGCCCCGGTTCCAGTCTGCCAGCAGGTAAGTACCTGCGTCTTCGGAGGGCAGACCAGGGGGGTTTTGTAGGGCACCGGGGGGGACACAAGTCAGCACAAAAAGTACACCCTCAGCAGCGCGGGGGCGGCTGGGTGCAGTGTGCAAACACGCGTCGGGTTTTCAATGGTTTCCTATGAGAGATCAAGGGATCTCTTCAGCGTTGCAGGCAGGCAAGGGGGGGCTCCTCGGGGTAGCCACCACCTGGGCAAGGGAGAGGGCCTCCTGGGGGTCATTCCTGCACAGGAGTTCCATTCCTTTAGGTGCTGGGGGCTGCGGGTGCAGGGTCTTTTCCAGCCGTCGGGAAATGGAGTTCAGGCAGTCGCGGTCGGGGGAGCCTCGGGATTCCCTCTGCAGGCGTCGCTGTGGGGCTCAGGGGGGACAACTTTGGTTACTCACGGTCTCGGAGTCGCCGGAGGGTCCTCCCTGAGGTGTTGGTTCTCCACCAGTCGAGTCGGGGTCGCCGGGTGCAGTGTTGCATGTCTCACGCTTCTTGCGGGGAGTTGCAGGGGTCTTTAAATCTGCTACTTGAAACAAAGTTGCAGTTCTTTTGGAGCAGGGCCGCTGTCCTCGGGAGTTTCTTGTCTTTCTCGAAGCAGGGCAGTCCTCGGAGGATTCAGAGGTCGCTGGTCCCTTGGAAAGCGTCGCTGGAGCAGGTTTCTTTGGAAGGCAGGAGACAGGCCGGTGAGTCTGGGGCCAAAGCAGTTGGTGTCTTCTGTTCTTCCTCTGCAGGGGTTTTTCAGCTCAGCAGTCCTCTTCTTCTTGTAGTTTCAGGAATCTGTTTTCCTAGGTTCAGGGAAGCCCTTAAATACTAAATTTAAGGGCGTGTTTAGGTCTGGGGGGTTAGTAGCCAATGGCTACTAGCCCTGAGGGTGGGTACACCCTCTTTGTGCCTCCTCCCAAGGGGAGGGGGTCACATCCCTAATCCTATTGGGGAATCCTCCATCTGCAAGATGGAGGATTTCTAAAAGTTAGTCACTTCAGCTCAGGACACCTTAGGGGCTGTCCTGACTGGCCAGTGACTCCTCCTTGTTATTCTCATTATCTCTCCTGGACTTGCTGCCAAAAGTGGGGGCTGTGTCCAGGGGGCGGGCATCTCCACTAGCTGGAGTGCCCTGGGGCATTGTAACACGAAGCTTGAGCCTTTGAAGCTCACTGCTAGGTGTTACAGTTCCTGCAGGGGGGAGGTGTGAAGCACCTCCACCCAGAGCAGGCTTTGTTTCTGTCCTCAGAGAGCACAAAGGCTCTCACCGCATGAGGTCAGACACTTGTCTCTCAGCAGCAGGCTGGCACAGACCAGTCAGTCCTACACTGAACAATTGGGTAAAATACAGGGGGTATCTCTAAGATGCTCTCTGTGTGCATTTTTTAATAAATCCAACACTGGCATCAGTGTGGGTTTATTATTCTGAGAAGTTTGATACTAAACTTCCCAGTATTCAGTGTAGCCATTATGGAGCTGTGGAGTTCGTTTTTGACAGACTCCCAGACCATATACTCTTATGGCTACCCTGCACTTACAATGTCTAAGGTTTTGCTTAGACACTGTAGGGGCATAGTGCTCATGCACTGGTGCCCTCACCTATGGTATAGTGCACCCTGCCTTAGGGCTGTAAGGCCTACTAGAGGGGTGACTTATCTATACTGCATAGGCAGTGTGAGGTTGGCATGGCACCCTGAGGGGAGTGCCATGTCGACTTACTCCTTTTGTTCTCATCAGCACACACAAGCTGGCAAGCAGTGTGTCTGGGCTGAGTGAGGGGTCCCCAGGGTGGCATAAGATATGCTGCAGCCCTTAGAGACCTTCCCTGGCATCAGGGCCCTTGGTACCAGGGGTACCAGTTACAAGGGACTTACCTGGATGCCAGGGTGTGCCAATTGTGGAATCAAAAGTACATTTTAGGTGAAAGAACACTGGTGCTGGGGCCTTGTTAGCAGGGTCCCAGCACACTTCTCAGTCAAGTCAGCATCAGCATCAGGCAAAAAGTGGGGGGTAACTGCAACAGGGAGCCATTTATTTACAGTAATCCATAAAGACCTTTGAGTCACCAGGCACTGACAACTGGCAACTTGGTCATGGGAATGAGTGTATTTGTTCCTTTCAGTCAGGATGAGGTCCATCAAAGCTTTGTTGAATCAGAAGCAACAGCTCCGTGGAAGAGAAGGTAGGTTACAAGACGCGTGTCAATTTCCTCTACCAGTAAGGGCAGTTCTAACTCCTCAGTAGGCGTATCCTCCAAGGTCATAAAAAAGACTAAGGTCTCACATCTAGGTGAACTATCTAGACCACTGGCATCCTCAGTGTCAAAGAGTCACTGAAGTCAATAGGGTTCAAGATTTCTTGCCTCACTTATGACCTCATCGTCATGGTAGGCATGTGGATGCCCTTTGAATCTGAGCCAAATATTTCATTAAGCCAATTTAAGTACTCCTCACAAGAAAAGGGTATGAGTCAAGTTTCATCCTCCGCTGCCTGCTGCTCTGTACTTCTTGATATAATCCAAATATTCAGTATTTCAAAGTTCCTCAGTTTTTGCATCAAATATGAAATCTCCACTGAAGGAGTCAAGGGTGCACCTGGTACCAGTGGCAGACCACTGGCAAGGCTTTGATAAGTGGTAGGGAAGGAGAAGCTGCCCGTGTCGATTGGCATCAGATGGCAGAAGAAGGGAGTTGGCAGAAGCCTACCGAAAGCTTGGTCAGAATTCCAGAAAGCTTCTTAAGACTAGAAGGCTCATCAGAGGGAGCCGAAATAGAACAGAAGATGGCCAGAAAAGCCTAGGTGAAAGCCACATTATGAGCAGCGTCAGCCCCAGCTGTGGGGGAAATTGGAGAGAGTACATTTCTCTGGGTCTTGATTTACTATAGGAGCCGGTTCCAACTCTGTGTGTATGTTCACCAAGATAGGCTCCAAAGACATTTTTGAGGCTTTGGGGTCCTAGAGAAAGGTCTGACTGTCAGCTCTCCTCTTCGAGTGGGATCAGCATAGGGAAGAGGAAAAATCCATCTTGCTGTGCTTCTTGTGAGATGACTTGGTCTTTGAAGTCCGCCTGCTCTGATGAATTGCTTGTCAACAGTGAACCAGTTGAAGACCTAGAGCAATTGTGGACTTGTGCTGTGAAGACACTTGCCTCTCACTCCTTGATGGCCTTGGCATGCATGAGGCCACATTGCTGACCAGACCATGAGTTGTGTTTGAATCCAAAGCAGCAAAGTCACACCTTGTGAGAGTCTGAGCTCAACATCTGCTACAGGAATTAAATCACACAAACCCTGAAACCTTCAGGTAGACATTCTGCTTTAGGGCAAGGCAATAAACAGATTTTTGGAGGAAAATGTTGTGAACAGAGCAACCCTAGATACATGGTGAATGCCGCAGTAAACAAAAGGAATTGAAGTCAGTGCACCAGGGTGGTACCTTATTGGGTCTGTAGCACATGTTTGTGGCTGGTCGTAGAGCCAAGTCATAACTGTGCCACCATCTGTTGGCTCTGGAGATCTATTTTAATTTTGCCAGATCTAGTCTGTCACCTAGAGGAGATGGAATGGATGCAGAATCTGCAGGTATAAGTATCCATCTGAAATGTTTATATTGGGTCTAGAGATTAAACCAGATTTTGTATTCCAAGGCATATTTCTTTACTAATCAATGTTTTTTTTGCAGGTCAATGGAACGTTGGTTACTCGATCCAATCACCTGGAAGTGGTGCAGCTGATTAAGTGTACGTGAATTATTTGACCTTCAATGTGATCAACACAGACTTTCAGAGCAAGACCGCTAGCTCTCATTAGTTTAGTCAGTCCTCGGATAGCTCTGGATTGCAGTTTGTAGCCGATATTGAATTGTGTAAGACTGTGTGTGCCTTTCAGTAGTTTGTTTGTAGAGTTTTGAGTTAGAACCACAATTAATGAATGAGTTCTGGAATAATGCCCTGTTTCAAAGATATGACCTTTTTAGGATGCCTAATGTATTTTTATTTCCTACTGTAGCGGGCTCCTATGTAGCTCTCACCGTGCAGGGACGCCCACCAGGGTCTCCCCAAATCCCATTAGCTGATTCTGAGGTGGAATCGTTAACGTTTGGGTCAAACATGGCTCCCCACTCACCTGGAATTACACTGAACACCGAAAGGATCACCAGCCCTGTGCTGATGGGGGTAAGATACAGAAAGCCTTTGAACCTAGTCTGTTATTTTTTAAAATGCATGATTTGACCCCAGTGTTCCCTATACTCTGTTTTCTGGAGGTCTTTTCTGTTTCTCTCATTTTCATGCAGTGGTCACCTCTAATGCTTGGGCTTATTCATAGTATTGTTACATGGAGCTATCTCCAGTTGCACAGTGTACCTTGTTTAGCCTTTCCATATATTTGGAACCGGTTATCTGAATTGGTCTGTATGCCTTGGCGATTTCCCTTGTCGTTTGAAAACAGCAGGTGCACTGTTGTTGAGTCCTTTGATCTGTTTTGAGTCTGAGTTTGGAATATTATAGGATTTTGTTGTCCTAATTTTTTCTTGAACTGAATTGCCTCTTTTTAAAAACCCATGTTATGTTCTACGACCTACGTCTGTGCCTTTATTATTTCTTCCAGCACCTCCCTCTTTGGTTGATCTTTCCACATTGTGACATATAATGAGCTCTAACTATCTTGGCTCTCAGTATACGCACTTTCAGGCTTTTGGTCCAGATGTTTTTCTCTGTATGTCAGTTGATACTATTGTGAATGCCCTGTTGTGGCATTTTCATTTTTACTTGGTAAATGATGCCGCTTGTATAAGAGCTCATGACTTTACATCATTCTCTCTGTGTCCCTTACCTCTTGCCTCATCTCTGCCCTAGGAGGAGAACAGTTTTGTTCACAGCCAGAAAGTTGAGATTCTCAGAAAAATGCTGCACCAGGAGATGGAGCAGTTGCAGGTATGAGCACAGTGTATGTGAAGTGAAGTGTCAATGCTACTCTGATAATTTCCTAACCGTACTGCTGAGTATAAGAAGGGAACGGCCTGGTGCTGGAATTTGCATTTCTTTATTTTTTTAATCCAACGTGCTGATGCGAATGGTGTGTCCATGACTTTTTGCCCTACACTAGTGCTACCGTTAGACACAACTCCTGGCACCATCATGCACATGATCCAAGCCCCTAAAACGTGTTGCATCATTTAATCTCAACAAATTACCCCTCCTACATGCGCACATCGCATCAAGCCTGCCATCCCAAGCTGAGCAACATATATCTTTGATTCACAGACGGAAAAATAAATGGTAAATTATCTGTCTATTTGTAAAAATGCATATTTACTCCTTTGGGCGTTTGGCGCTGAATAACAAGTGTTTATTATTACTCAATTTAAGGACACTCGTTTTGTTGGCCTTGGAAGGGAGAACGGCAGAGTTGATCAGCTGTGATTTTGGGGTCAATTACAGGTTTCTGGAGCGGAGGCATTAGTCTACTGAGCCACTTGACCCAGATCGGCTGCCATCATCTTTAAGTTTTATTCTAGACCATGGGCACTCGCAAACATTTTCCTAGGGGCCAAAAAGTTTGGTCGGTGGTGTAACTGGGTGGTGTGGGGGGGTGGGAGGGGGGTTAAAATTGGGGGAGGAGGGATTAACATTGGTGGAGGGAGGTGTAAGGTGGGATTGTAGGGAAACAAAGCAAGTACATCTATTGACGGCATTGAATTGCAAAATGTGGACCTAGAAAACTTGAGTACAATTCCTGGCTTCCCCAGTTGGCAAAATTGGTTGATGCTAGTCAATTGTTTTATTTCACTTTCAAACATTTTGTTCCATTATCACATATGGAAGGACCTCAAAATACACAACTTTAGGATGTGTGCTGTACAAAAACGTCTGCTATGGTTAATTGAATAAGCCATAATGTTCATGTATAATTGCAACCCAAAGAGTACACATAACTGATTTGCTTCTTAGTTCACCTTTGGCATTATCAAGGTCGGGGAGCAGTGATGAATGTTTCAAAAGTCATGCTAGAAAGCTATCACTTAAATAAAAGACACTTTACAATGCACTGATATAATCTGCTGTACTAAGTTGAAACGATTCTGAATCTTAATGAAGTACACTTTTTAATTTTGAAGAGGCTTTATCATATTTTTTTACACATTTGCTGCAACATGTCTTTCTAAATGAAGGTGATCCTAACGTTAAGCTGTGCAGGACATCCTAATCATTTCCTTTCTTTAGCTGCAATAAATCTTCAAATACGTGGTTGCCCATTCATTTAACATATTTCTTAATGTTAGTGCTGAGTAGAGTTAACGCAAGCCTGGTTCTGCTGTTGACCAGGGTGGGGACATGTAAAGGTCAGAGGGGCAGCCCCGGGCCATACTTTGAGCATCTTGGCTCTAGACTATATATTAAAACATTATGGCACAAGTTAACCAAAATGGCCAAGTCTGCTTACTTCTTTTTTCATGTTCGCTGGTTCCTCTGCTAATGCTTGAAATGTTGTGCATATATCACTGAAGAGCCATTCTCCTATTTTCTTTTTTTTTTATAAGACTCCTAGTCTCTATCCCCCTTCCTGACTGGATTTTTTGAGAATATCTATCTTTCGCATTCATATTCATGTATCAACTACTTGCTTACCGACTTTCACTTACTGCTACTAAACAGTTGAGATCTGTAACCTAATTCAATGCCCGACATGCAGTTCATTGCCTGACACGTAATTAACTGCTGAACATGTTCTCTGCGCTTGATGCAAGTTTCAATTCTGTGTAAAGCAAGCCAGTAAGCACAGTAGTGAAGGGATCCTTTATAAAACTGCAAAATAAATACTTATACAGCTCGCTACAGATCCACAACAGAGGCTAGCCGGCTACTGTCCAATATAATTTATCACTGCCCAATTGACTGCAATATTCTTAATAACCATGCTAGCCATTTTACAGCAGAATTCACCTTTAAACGGGGATGAAGCACAACTAAAAACATTATCCACATTTTACTGCATTTACTCCAGTGAGCATGAATTTCAAACCCATAAAGAGTGCCTTGATTTTGAAAAAGCTAGAGGACCTTATAAATGGTAGAAATGTGCTACGCAAATGCCTGCGGAAAAAAAAATAATGTATATTTTTCAGTCTTTACAGGAGGATTATGGTCGAGCTCCTTCCTCGCGCCTCCACAAGGAGATTCAAGAGGCAAAGAAGCACATTCCACAACTTCAAGAACAGCTCTCTAAAGCCACTGGGCTGCCACAGGTAGCAATTCTGCGCAAACCTAACTAAAGACAATTTTAATTCCAGAGACTTCACATAGCAAAAACACATTACTTTTTAGCTAGATCATCCTCTCCTTGCACAGAAGAAATGCAAACCCTAGACTTGGCTTCATTAATAAAATAAAAAAAGGTATCCCAATAACCATATGTTTCCTACAGGAAACAAATGTGTTGTAGGCTCGGTCTCTGTCCCATGCCAGGAGTTCTTTTGCTCAGCACTTTTCATCCGAGGGCAAGTAATTTTCTCACACCCAGGGTTTCACACTAGCATCTCAGATGGAAGTCTCCTTTGCCCTATTCATGAGAACAATTTTAAAGGGAAATTTAATAAAATGCTTTGGTAGCGCTTCACACACTTGCATGTCTACTGACACCCATTCTTAAAAATAGTACTTTCAGTTCTCTTTTAAAAAGAGGCTGAGATAACATATATTCAGAAATGTCGCTTATAAGCATGTTTGCAGACCCATAAGGATGAAGGAAAATCATTTCCATTTTACAGAAAAAAATCTTATAAGGCCTCTTAAGTTACAGGTTTTTTTTTTTAAAGAAAGTAATTTTCTTATCCAAGTTCCTATTTAATTACTGGAAACCAGCAACTGACTGGCGGGCAGGGTCTGTCTATATCATACAGTATTTGATTACCGTACATTTTTATCGAAGGGTTAATGCTCTACCCCAACCTCGCCCCACCCACAGTCACGAATAATTAATTTAATATCTGAGCTGCTTTCACCTGACAAATGCGGTGCCCCTGACAGTTTTTACATTTAAAAAAAAGCGCATAACTTGTTTTTGCTTTTTCAGCTTTTCCAGTTTAATTTTATTTTTACATTCAAGACTCAACAAAAGGATACACAGGCTGCTTTCCTAATATCGAGAGATGTCCCTATTCTTCAAAATCTTAATATATCAGTAAACGATTGATCAACATTTCTATATATGTAGATAACTTGAGTGCAAAGATAGGTTACTTGCGTTTTCCTTATTTTTCCATCTATGAGTGTTAGTCATGACTGTGCAAATTATTACATATAAAATTAACAAGTTGTCTATATCTGAGTTTCCATTGTACTAAGTGAACCATTCAGATAAAATACAGGAACCTTCTGCTCATATTCATGGATTTTCCTGTTTCCCCTGCTTTACAGCGCCCTCATCTTGCACTTCCTGAGGTCCTTAACCCTTGTCTTTTTGCAGTTACTGAACGCGCATGATCTGTGCTGCTTATAGTGCTTGCCGCCTCCTTCCATTCTGTTTGTTCTTAAGAAATCTACTTTCTCAATCATTTACAAAATCGCAATGACCAAGCTTCTTCTGGGTCTAGAGCACCCTATATACACACTCCTTGCATTCATTAGACACCAATGAAATCAGCATTTTCCACTGAGCACATACTTGTCCTTCTGCTTTCTCCTCCGATCTTTTTGCATTGAACGAGTACCTTCTGCTTCGTCTGTATGCACAGGACTCTTCTAACAGAATTTTTAGTCCGGCTTTACTGCTAGATTGTCTCCTTCTCCCACCTATGTTAGCTCCTGCCCAGACTACATTTCCTCCTTAGCCAAAGCACATCATACTTTTGAACTGCAGGTCTCATCCCAGTCCCTTCAAATGGTGATCTTCATATAATCACAGATTCCTTTACTCCTCCAGCTACTCCGCTTGCTCACTCACAACGTATGTCCAACATGTTCACTTTCTTTAATTTTCAACTCCCCAGTTTCCTGCTACTTAGTCCAGGATCTAGGTGGGGTGTTTGGTGCCTGTGGAGGTCAGCCTCTTGTGGTAATGTCTAGTGAAATTCTTTTTCTGTTTCTTAGGATAGCATGTGGGCCTGCAGACTTGGCACAGAATCTCTACAAATCAATGAGATGGAGGCAGACAGCAGTGACGGAGTAGTCAAGACAGACTGCAGCAGTATAGAAGGGTTGTGTCCAGGCAGTCAAAACATTGATGTGAGTGTTGCAATGAATATTTTCCATTCATCTCTACAAACCTGACTTTCTCCTGCTAATGCTATTTATGAATTTACTTCATTACAAATATCTCAACTGTGGGGCTTCAAGACTAGGAACTGTGCTTTAGCATCACATTCTTTAAATCTAACATCCTTGAACTCTGTCTGTTCGCTTCAATATCCTGCACTGTTACTACTGTGTAAAACTATATGCAACATTCTGAGATTTGATAGATTTGAACTGATGATCTGTCCTGTCCTATGTGCTTACTGTTTATCATTCTTCAGAGTCCACAGAGGGGCCTCAAGGAGAAACTTTCCACAGAAGAAAGTCCAGAAAAGAGTGAGCTTCATGACACAGTGAGTGTGATACGTATCCTTTAAGCCTCATCCTATCCCGCTAGCAAGTTTGTCATAGGCCCAAAGGTAGAACGCACACAGAGCACATCTTGTTACCTATTCGTTTTAGTGAAATGATTTTCACTGCATGGCATCCATACTGTGTTTCCTGTAACAGCTCTTGTCTTGGGTCATTTTATATATTTCAATCATAGCATCTTCCTCCCTGTGACAGGGTAAAGTCATAGACCTGCCTTCGAACTTGACATGGCTGTGAAGTCTTCCTACAGTGAAGTGCAGTCATATAGCCTTGCTTTATTCTGCAGGATGCAGTTAGATCACTTTTTTCCTGCAAGAAAGAAAGACTCACATCTTTCTCTACAAGAGTCCCTTACTATTTCTGGCTAACCTATTGTAGGAATGAACCATTTGGTAAGGAACTGAATTTACTGAATGCGCATGGATGGGTAGTTGAAAGAAATTAGGCCTCTCTGTATGGCCACCCTGGCTTTCTCACCTTTTGCCCTATATTTGTGATGGCTGTAAAACCGGTACACTTTACCCCTGCCAACTAGTGATACAGTTCCTTTGTTTCCCCTCTCAACATGGTGAAATTGGCATACTCTGAACTAACATGTTTAACTTGCCTCTAAGTCCCTAGTATATGGTAGAAAAGGTACCCAGTGTCTGCATATTAAATACCACTAGTGGACTGCAACAGCCATTGTTCAGCCACTACAGTCACAGTGTAGACATGACTGCAGACCTGGTATTTGTATCGTGGTGTAGCAAGGTTGGTAGTGTTATGTGGTATGACTGAGGATCTTACCATGTAATACTTGCACGTTACCCAGACGTGGACCTCTTATTCACACCTGTAAACCTTAAGCTCAGTCCTGGTTGAGTGACAAAGAGCAGTCAGGCTACTATGTGGAACATGTATTAAGCATTTTACCACACCAACATGGACGATAAGTAATTGACACAACACAAAAGAAATCTGACACCAATTTATAAAAATAAAGCAGATTTGTATATTAATTTAGACACAAAAGCCAAGTCGATACTTTGCACGTAACCGGAGTGTAAGGAAATGCCTCCTTGGCATGGTTGCCCCCTGACTTTTTGCCTTTGCTGATGCTATGTTTACAATTGAAAGTGTGCTGAGGCCTGCTAACCAGGCCCCAGCACCAGTGTTCTTTCCCTAACCTGTACTTTTGTATCCACAATTGGCAGACCCTGGCATCCAGATAAGTCCCTTGTAACTGGTACTTCTAGTACCAAGGGCCCTGATGCCAAGGAAGGTCTCTAAGGGCTGCAGCATGTCTTATGCCACCCTGGAGACCTCTCACTCAGCACAGACACACTGCTTGCCAGCTTGTGTGTGCTAGTGAGGACAAAACGAGTAAGTCGACATGGCACTCCCCTCAGGGTGCCATACCAGCCTCTCACTGCCTATGCAGTATAGGTAAGACACCCCTCTAGCAGGCCTTACAGCCCTAAGGCAGGGTGCACTATACCATAGGTGAGGGTACCAGTGCATGAGCATGGTACCCCTACAGTGTCTAAACAAAACCTTAGACATTGTAAGTGCAGGGTAGCCATAAGAGTATATGGTCTGGGAGTCTGTCAAACACGAACTCCACAGCACCATAATGGCTACACTGAAAACTGGGAAGTTTGGTATCAAACTTCTCAGCACAATAAATGCACACTGATGCCAGTGTACATTTTATTGTAAAATACACCACAGAGGGCACCTTAGAGGTGCCCCCTGAAACTTAACCGACTGTCTGTGTAGGCTGACTAGTTCCAGCAGCCTGCCACACCAGAGACATGTTGCTGGCCCCATGGGGAGAGTGCCTTTGTCACTCTGAGGCCAGTAACAAAGCCTGCACTGGGTGGAGATGCTAACACCTCCCCCAGGCAGGAGCTGTGACACCTGGCGGTGAGCCTCAAAGGCTCACCCCTTTGTCACAGCCCAGCAGGGCACTCCAGCTTAGTGGAGTTGCCCGCCCCCTCCGGCCACGGCCCCCACTTTTGGCGGCAAGGCTGGAGGGAACAAAGAAAGCAACAAGGAGGAGTCACCGGCCAGTCAGGACAGCCCCTAAGGTGTCCTGAGCTGAGGTGACTCTGACTTTTAGAAATCCTCCATCTTGCAGATGGAGGATTCCCCCAATAGGGTTAGGATTGTGACCCCCTCCCCTTGGGAGGAGGCACAAAGAGGGTGTACCCACCCTCAGGGCTAGTAGCCATTGGCTACTAACCCCCCAGACCTAAACACGCCCTTAAATTTAGTATTTAAGGGCTACCCTGAACCCTAGAAAATTAGATTCCTGCAACTACAAGAAGAAGGACTGCCTAGCTGAAAACCCCTGCAGAGGAAGACCAGAAGACGACTACTGCCTTGGCTCCAGAAACTCACCGGCCTGTCTCCTGCCTTCCAAAGATCCTGCTCCAGCGACGCCTTCCAAAGGGACCAGCGACCTCGACATCCTCTGAGGACTGCCCTGCTTCGAAAAGACAAGAAACTCCCGAGGACAGCGGACCTGCTCCAAGAAAGGCTGCAACTTTGTTTCCAGCAGCCTTGAAAGAACCCTGCAAGCTCCCCGCAAGAAGCGTGAGACTTGCAACACTGCACCCGGCGACCCCGACTCGGCTGGTGGAGATCCAACACCTCAGGAGGGACCCCAGGACTACTCTGATACTGTGAGTACCAAAGCCTGTCCCCCCTGAGCCCCCACAGCGCCGCCTGCAGAGGGAATCCCGAGGCTTCCCCTGACCGCGACTCTTTGAATCCAAAGTCCCGACGCCTGGGAGAGACCCTGCACCCGCAGCCCCCAGGACCTGAAGGACCGGACTTTCACTGGAGAAGTGACCCCCAGGAGTCCCTCTCCCTTGCCCAAGTGGAGGTTTCTCCGAGGAACCCCCCCCTTGCCTGCCTGCAGCGCTGAAGAGATCCCGAGATCTCTCATAGACTAACATTGCGAACCCGACGCCTGTTTCTACACTGCACCCGGCCGCCCCCGCGCCGCTGAGGGTGAAATTTCTGTGTGGGCTGGTGTCCCCCCCGGTGCCCTACAAAACCCCCTTGGTCTGCCCTCCGAAGACGCGGGTACTTACCTGCAAGCAGACCGGAACCGGGGCACCCCCTTCTCTCCATTCTAGCCTATGTGTTTTGGGCACCACTTTGAACTCTGCACCTGACCGGCCCTGAGCTGCTGGTGTGGTGACTTTGGGGTTGCTCTGAACCCCCAACGGTGGGCTACCTTGGACCAAGAACTGAACCCTGTAAGTGTCTTACTTACCTGGTAAAACTAACAAAAACTTACCTCCCCCAGGAACTGTGAAAATTGCACTAAGTGTCCACTTTTAAAACAGCTATTTGTCAATAACTTGAAAAGTATACATGCAATTTTTATGATTTAAAGTTCCTAATGTACTTACCTGCAATACCTTTCAAACAAGATATTACATGTTAAATTTGAACCTGTGGTTCTTAAAATAAACTAAGAAAAGATATTTTTCTATAACAAAACCTATTGGCTGGATTTGTCTCTGAGTGTGTGTACCTCATTTATTGTCTATGTGTATGTACAACAAATGCTTAACACTACTCCTTGGATAAGCCTACTGCTCGACCACACTACCACAAAATAGAGCATTAGTATTATCTATTTTTACCACTATTTTACCTCTAAGGGGAACCCTTGGACTCTGTGCATGCTATTCCTTACTTTGAAATAGCACATACAGAGCCAACTTCCTACATTGGTGGATCAGCGGTGGGGTACAAGACTTTGCATTTGCTGGACTACTCAGCCAATACCTGATCACACGACAAATTCCAAAATTGTCATTAGAAATTGATTTTTGCAATTTGAAAAGTTTTCTAAATTCTTAAAAGACCTGCTAGGGCCTTGTGTTAGATCCTGTTTAGCATTTCTTTTAGAGTTTAAAAGTTTGTAAAAGTTTGAATTAGATTCTAGAACCAGTTGTAGATTCTTAAAAAGTATTCCAACTTTTAGAAGCAAAATGTCTAGCACAGATGTGACTGTGGTGGAACTCGACACCACACCTTACCTCCATCTTAAGATAAGGGAGCTAAGGTCACTCTGTAAAATAAAGAAAATAACAATGGGCCCCAAACCTACCAAAATACAGCTCCATGAGCTTTTGGCAGAGTTTGAAAAGGCCAACCCCTCTGAGGGTGGCAACTCAGAGGAAGAGGATAGTGACTTGGAGGACAATTCCCCCCTACCAGTCCTATCTAGGGAGAACAGGGTCCCTCAAACCCTGACTCCAAAAATAATAGTCAGAGATGCTGGTTCCCTCACAGGAGAGACCAACACCTCTGAAATCACTGAGGATAACCCCAGTGAAGAGGACATCCAGTTAGCCAGGATGGCCAAAAGATTGGCTTTGGAAAGACAGATCCTAGCCATAGAGAGTGAAAGACAAGAGATGGGCCTAGGACCCATCAATGGTGGCAGCAACATAAATAGGGTCAGAGATTCTCCTGACATGTTGAAAATCCCTAAAGGGATTGTAACTAAATATGAAGATGGTGATGACATCACCAAATGGTTCACAGCTTTTGAGAGGGCTTGTGTAACCAGAAAAGTGAACAGATCTCACTGGGGTGCTCTCCTTTGGGAAATGTTCACAGGAAAGTGTAGGGATAGACTCCTCACACTCTCTGGACAAGATGCAGAATCTTATGACCTCATGAAGGGTACCCTGATTGAGGGCTTTGGATTCTCCACTGAGGAGTATAGGATTAGATTCAGGGGGGCTCAAAAATCCTCGAGCCAGACCTGGGTTGACTTTGTAGACTACTCAGTGAAAACACTAGATGGTTGGATTCAAGGCAGTGGTGTAAGTAATTATGATGGGCTGTACAATTTATTTGTGAAAGAACACCTGTTAAGTAATTGTTTCAATGATAAACTGCATCAGCATCTGGTAGACCTAGGACCAATTTCTCCCCAAGAATTGGGAAAGAAGGCGGACCATTGGGTCAAGACAAGGGTGTCCAAGACTTCAACAGGGGGTGACCAAAAGAAAGGGGTCACAAAGACTCCCCAGGGGAAGGGTGATGAGACAACCAAAACTAAAAATAGTAAAGAGTCTTCTACAGGCCCCCAAAAACCTGCACAGGAGGGTGGGCCCAGAGCCTCTTCACAAAACAATGGGTACAAGGGTAAAAACTTTGATCCCAAAAAGGCCTGGTGTCATAGCTGTAAACAGCATGGACACCAAACTGGAGACAAGGCCTGTCCCAAGAAAGGTTCCATTCCAAACTCCCATCCAGGTAACACTGGTATGGCTAGTCTCCAAGTGGGATCAACAGTGTGCCCAGAGCAAATCAGGGTCCACACTGAAGCTACTCTAGTTTCTGAGGGTGGGGTGGATTTAGCCACACTAGCTGTCTGGCCGCCTAACATGCAAAAATACAGACAGCAACTCTTAATTAATGGGACTAGAATAGAGGGCCTGAGGGATACAGGTGCCAGTGTCACCATGGTGACAGAGAAACTGGTTTCCCCTGGCCAATACCTGACTGGAAAAACTTACACAGTCACCAACGCTGACAATCAGAGAAAAGTACATCCCATGGCAATGGTTACTTTAGAATGGGGAGGGGTCAATGGCCTGAAACAGGTGGTGGTCTCCTCAAATATCCCAGTGGACTGTCTGCTTGGAAATGACCTGGAGTCCTCAGCATGGGCTGAGGTAGAACTAAAAACCTATGCAGCAATGCTGGGTATCCCTGAACTGGTGTGTGTGAAAACAAGAGCACAATGCAAGGCACAGGGTGAACAAGTAGAGCTGGAGTCTGGAAGAATGGCCCAGCCTACCAAGAGAACAGGAAAGTCAGTTGGGAAACCAACTGCAACACAGCAAAAGAAAGGGAACCTCTCTTCTCAGGAAGAAGTTCTACCCTCTGAGGGAACTGAGCCTTTGGAGCTTGAACCTTATCAGGTTGAGCTCTTAGGCCCAGGGGGACCCTCAAGGGAGGAGCTGTGTAAGGGACAAGAAACCTGTCCCTCTCTTGACGGCCTTAGGCAGCAAGCTGCTGAAGAGTCCAAAGGCAAGAAAAATGGAACACATAGGGTCTATTGGGAAGATGGACTCCTGTACACTGAGGCCAGAGACCCCAAACCTGGTGCCACTAGGAGAGTGGTAGTGCCTCAGCTGTTCAGGAAGTTCATCCTAACATTGGCCCATGACATTCCCCTTGCTGGACATTTGGGACAAACCAAGACGTGGGAGAGGTTAGTCAACCACTTCTACTGGCCCAATATGTCCAACATGGTTAAGGAGTTTTGCCTCTCCTGCCCCACCTGTCAAGCCAGTGGTAAGACAGGTGGACATCCAAAGGCCCCCCTCATTCCACTTCCAGTGGTGGGGGTTCCCTTTGAAAGAGTGGGGGTGGACATAGTTGGTCCACTAGAACCTCCCACAGCCTCAGGAAATATGTATATCCTGGTAGTAGTGGATCATGCTACCAGGTATCCTGAAGCTATTCCCCTTAGGTCGACTACTGCCCCTGCAGTAGCCAAGGCCCTCATTGGTATCTTTACCAGAGTGGGTTTCCCTAAGGAGGTGGTGTCTGACAGAGGTACCAACTTCATGTCAGCATACCTAAAACACATGTGGAATGAGTGTGGGGTGACTTACAAATTCACTACACCATACCATCCACAAACTAATGGCTTAGTTGAGAGATTCAACAAGACATTAAAAGGCATGATCATGGGGCTCCCAGAAAAACTCAAAAGGAGATGGGATGTCCTCTTGCCATGTCTGCTTTTCGCTTACAGAGAGGTGCCACAGAAGGGAGTAGGATTCTCACCCTTTGAACTTCTGTTTGGTCATCCTGTAAGAGGACCACTTGCCCTTGTTAAAGAAGGCTGGGAGAGACCTCTCCATGAGCCTAAACAGGACATAGTGGACTATGTACTTGGCCTTCGCTCTAGAATGGCAGAGTACATGGAAAAGGCAACCAAAAACCTTGAGGCCAGCCAACAGCTCCAGAAGTTTTGGTATGACCAAAAGGCTGCACTGGTTGAGTTCCAACCAGGGCAGAAAGTCTGGGTTCTGGAGCCTGTGGCTCCCAGGGCACTCCAGGACAAATGGAGTGGCCCTTACCCAGTGCTAGAAAGGAAGAGTCAGGTCACCTACCTGGTGGACCTGGGCACGAGCAGGAGCCCCAAGAGGGTGATCCATGTGAACCGCCTTAAGCTCTTCCATGACAGGGCTGATGTGAATCTGTTGATGGTAACAGATGAGGATCAGGAGGCAGAGAGTGAACCTCTCCCTGATCTTCTGTCATCAGACCCAAAAGATGGCACAGTAGATGGAGTGATCTACTCAGACACCCTCTCTGGCCAACAGCAGGCTGATTGTAGGAGAGTCCTACAACAGTTTCCTGAGCTTTTCTCCCTAACCCCTGGTCAGACACACCTGTGTACCCATGATGTGGACACAGGAGACAGCATGCCTGTCAAGAACAAAATCTTTAGACAATCTGATCATGTTAAGGAAAGCATCAAGGTGGAAGTCCACAAGATGCTGGAATTGGGAGTAATTGAGCCCTCTGACAGCCCCTGGGCTAGCCCAGTGGTCTTAGTCCCCAAACCTCACACCAAAGATGGAAAGAAAGAGATGAGGTTTTGTGTGGACTACAGAGGGCTCAATTCTGTCACCAAGACAGATGCTCATCCAATTCCAAGAGCTGATGAGCTCATAGATAAATTAGTTGCTGCCAAATTCTTAAGTACCTTTGACTTGACAGCAGGGTACTGGCAAATAAAAATGGCACCTGGAGCAAAAGAGAAAACAGCATTCTCCACACCTGATGGGCATTATCAGTTTACTGTTATGCCCTTTGGTTTAAAGAATGCCCCTGCCACCTTCCAAAGGTTGGTGAATCAAGTCCTTGCTGGCTTGGAGTCCTTTAGCACAGCTTATCTTGATGATATTGCTGTCTTTAGCTCCACCTGGCAGGATCACCTGGTCCACCTGAAGAAGGTTTTGAAGGCTCTGCAATCTGCAGGCCTCTCTATCAAGGCATCCAAATGCCAGATAGGGCAGGGAACTGTGGTTTACTTGGGCCACCTTGTAGGTGGAGGCCAAGTTCAGCCACTCCAACCCAAGATCCAGACTATTCTGGACTGGGTAGCTCCAAAAACCCAGACTCAAGTCAGGGCATTCCTTGGCTTGACTGGGTATTACAGGAGGTTTGTGAAGGGATATGGATCCATTGTGACAGCCCTCACTGAACTCACCTCCAAGAAAATGCCCAAGAAAGTGAACTGGACTGTGGAATGCCAACAGGCCTTTGACACCCTGAAACAAGCAATGTGCTCAGCACCAGTTCTAAAAGCTCCAGATTATTCTAAGCAGTTCATTGTGCAGACTGATGCCTCTGAACATGGGATAGAGGCAGTTTTGTCCCAAACAAATGATGATGGCCTTGACCAGCCTGTTGCTTTCATTAGCAGGAGGTTACTCCCCAGGGAGCAGCGTTGGAGTGCCATTGAGAGGGAGGCCTTTGCTGTGGTTTGGTCCCTGAAGAAGCTGAGACCATACCTCTTTGGGACTCACTTCCTAGTTCAAACTGACCACAGACCTCTCAAATGGCTGATGCAAATGAAAGGTGAAAATCCTAAACTGTTGAGGTGGTCCATCTCCCTACAGGGAATGGACTTTATAGTGGAACACAGACCTGGGACTGCCCATGCCAATGCAGATGGCCTTTCCAGGTTCTTCCACTTAGAAAATGAAGACTCTCTTGGGAAAGGTTAGTCTCATCCTCTTTCGTTTGGGGGGGGGGGGTTGTGTAAGGAAATGCCTCCTTGGCATGGTTGCCCCCTGACTTTTTGCCTTTGCTGATGCTATGTTTACAATTGAAAGTGTGCTGAGGCCTGCTAACCAGGCCCCAGCACCAGTGTTCTTTCCCTAACCTGTACTTTTGTATCCACAATTGGCAGACCCTGGCATCCAGATAAGTCCCTTGTAACTGGTACTTCTAGTACCAAGGGCCCTGATGCCAAGGAAGGTCTCTAAGGGCTGCAGCATGTCTTATGCCACCCTGGAGACCTCTCACTCAGCACAGACACACTGCTTGCCAGCTTGTGTGTGCTAGTGAGGACAAAACGAGTAAGTCGACATGGCACTCCCCTCAGGGTGCCATGCCAGCCTCTCACTGCCTATGCAGTATAGGTAAGACACCCCTCTAGCAGGCCTTACAGCCCTAAGGCAGGGTGCACTATACCATAGGTGAGGGTACCAGTGCATGAGCATGGTACCCCTACAGTGTCTAAACAAAACCTTAGACATTGTAAGTGCAGGGTAGCCATAAGAGTATATGGTCTGGGAGTCTGTCAAACACGAACTCCACAGCACCATAATGGCTACACTGAAAACTGGGAAGTTTGGTATCAAACTTCTCAGCACAATAAATGCACACTGATGCCAGTGTACATTTTATTGTAAAATACACCACAGAGGGCACCTTAGAGGTGCCCCCTGAAACTTAACCGACTGTCTGTGTAGGCTGACTAGTTCCAGCAGCCTGCCACACCAGAGACATGTTGCTGGCCCCATGGGGAGAGTGCCTTTGTCACTCTGAGGCCAGTAACAAAGCCTGCACTGGGTGGAGATGCTAACACCTCCCCCAGGCAGGAGCTGTGACACCTGGCGGTGAGCCTCAAAGGCTCACCCCTTTGTCACAGCCCAGCAGGGCACTCCAGCTTAGTGGAGTTGCCCGCCCCCTCCGGCCACGGCCCCCACTTTTGGCGGCAAGGCTGGAGGGAACAACGAAAGCAACAAGGAGGAGTCACCGGCCAGTCAGGACAGCCCCTAAGGTGTCCTGAGCTGAGGTGACTCTGACTTTTAGAAATCCTCCATCTTGCAGATGGAGGATTCCCCCAATAGGGTTAGGATTGTGACCCCCTCCCCTTGGGAGGAGGCACAAAGAGGGTGTACCCACCCTCGGGGCTAGTAGCCATTGGCTACTAACCCCCCAGACCTAAACACGCCCTTAAATTTAGTATTTAAGGGCTACCCTGAACCCTAGAAAATTAGATTCCTGCAACTACAAGAAGAAGGACTGCCTAGCTGAAAACCCCTGCAGAGGAAGACCAGAAGACGACTACTGCCTTGGCTCCAGAAACTCACTGGCCTGTCTCCTGCCTTCCAAAGATCCTGCTCCAGCGACGCCTTCCAAAGGGACCAGCGACCTCGACATCCTCTGAGGACTGCCCTGCTTCGAAAAGACAAGAAACTCCCGAGGACAGCGGACCTGCTCCAAGAAAGGCTGCAACTTTGTTTCCAGCAGCCTTGAAAGAACCCTGCAAGCTCCCCGCAAGAAGCGTGAGACTTGCAACACTGCACCCGGCGACCCCGACTCGGCTGGTGGAGATCCAACACCTCAGGAGGGACCCCAGGACTACTCTGATACTGTGAGTACCAAAACCTGTCCCCCCCTGAGCCCCCACAGCGCCGCCTGCAGAGGGAATCCCGAGGCTTCCCCTGACCGCGACTCTTTGAATCCAAAGTCCCGACGCCTGGGAGAGACCCTGCACCCGCAGCCCCCAGGACCTGAAGGACCGGACTTTCACTGGAGAAGTGACCCCCAGGAGTCCCTCTCCCTTGCCCAAGTGGAGGTTTCTCCGAGGAACCCCCCCCTTGCCTGCCTGCAGCGCTGAAGAGATCCCGAGATCTCTCATAGACTAACATTGCGAACCCGACGCCTGTTTCTACACTGCACCCGGCCGCCCCCGCGCCGCTGAGGGTGAAATTTCTGTGTGGGCTGGTGTCCCCCCCGGTGCCCTACAAAACCCCCTTGGTCTGCCCTCCGAAGACGCGGGTACTTACCTGCAAGCAGACCGGAACCGGGGCACCCCCTTCTCTCCATTCTAGCCTATGTGTTTTGGGCACCACTTTGAACTCTGCACCTGACCGGCCCTGAGCTGCTGGTGTGGTGACTTTGGGGTTGCTCTGAACCCCCAACGGTGGGCTACCTTGGACCAAGAACTGAACCCTGTAAGTGTCTTACTTACCTGGTAAAACTAACAAAAACTTACCTCCCCCAGGAACTGTGAAAATTGCACTAAGTGTCCACTTTTAAAACAGCTATTTGTCAATAACTTGAAAAGTATACATGCAATTTTTATGATTTAAAGTTCCTAATGTACTTACCTGCAATACCTTTCAAACAAGATATTACATGTTAAATTTGAACCTGTCGTTCTTAAAATAAACTAAGAAAAGATATTTTTCTATAACAAAACCTATTGGCTGGATTTGTCTCTGAGTGTGTGTACCTCATTTATTGTCTATGTGTATGTACAACAAATGCTTAACACTACTCCTTGGATAAGCCTACTGCTCGACCACACTACCACAAAATAGAGCATTAGTATTATCTATTTTTACCACTATTTTACCTCTAAGGGGAACCCTTGGACTCTGTGCATGCTATTCCTTACTTTGAAATAGCACATACAGAGCCAACTTCCTACACGGAGTTATCGATAAGTATTAAATAAATCAGTACTTTGCAGAGTTGTCAAAATTATCATTGCAGTCAATGGGAGAAAACACAGTATGCAATCGGTCACTTGTGTTAATGTTAATTAGGCTTGTAACGTGCACAAATTTCCAGGGGAGGGGTATCTCAGCACACCTTTAGACCCAATGCTTTAAACAAAAGCAGCTAGACCATGAACAATTCCGTCTTCAGAAGTTTCCTGAATTTAAAGTGATCAGTACATTTGCGCAAGTGTAAAGGTAACTGATTCCAATACAAAGGAGCCAGCTAAGAAAGTGATCTACCACCAGAACCAGATTTTCTAATCTGTGGGACAGTAAGCAAAGCTTTATTTGTAGATCTTAAAAGTCTGCCTGGCTGGTAAGGTATGAGCTTCAATGAAAGGTAGCAGGTACCTATCCCATTTTGTAACTATGCATTGGAGAACAGATGTTTTGAATGATTCTTTCGCGAGCTGGAAGTCAGTGCAGCGAGCGCAGAAGAGGACAGAAGGCCGACCCGATTGCAGGTTCAAAATGAGACGGGCTGCAGTATTTTTGAATCACCTGGAGTTTCCTTAGTAGAGTTTCACGGATGGAGGCCATACAGGCTTTACAGTAGTCCAAGTGACTAATGACCAACGCTTGGACTAGAGTTTTCCTCACATCAAGTGGCAGTAGAGGGATAATCTCTATGCAACAGTCGCATGACAAAAACACAGGTGGCCGTAGTTGCAAAAACCTGTTCTTTCATGGTTAGCAATTCATCATAGTGAACACCCAGGATTTTACCTGCAATTTTAGGAGTTGGTGCTGGGCCTAATTCAGTAGGCCAGCAGTCAGGGGTCCAGCGTTGTTCAGCCTTGCCAAATATCATAGTCTCTGTTTTACTGGTGTTTAGCTGAAGACCGTTTCCGGTCACCAGGACGCAATTGCCTGCATCCCAGTTGCGAAATGTACTTTCACATTATGCAGATGATTATCAAACAAGACAATGAGCTGAGACTCATCCGCATACGAAAGTGGTTCAAATCCAAATACTCTGATTCTGGCAAGGGGAGTTAGGGTAAACATAGATGTTGAACAAAGCAGGGCTAAGAAAAGAGCCTTGAGGCACCCCTTTGTCAAGCTCAGTGGTACGTGATTTAAAAGGGATATGAAAATCGGCAAACCACTATAGCACCCCACCATAGATGCTTATCGCATGCAGCCTCTGGAGCATGCTAGTATCGGATACAGTATCAAAAGCTGCGGACAAGTCCAACAGCACAAGCAATGAGGGAGTATTTTCACCCAGAGATCATCTTATCTGATCACTGACCGCAGTAAGAGTTGGCTCTGTACTGTGCCCAGGTTGAAACCCAGATTGCGATAGGTCCAGCACCTTGTTCTAGGTACTCCATGAGTGGATTATTTATTTGACCTTCTAACAGCTTGCTCAACAAGGGAAGCATAGAGTAAGTTAGAGAGGTCTGTAGGTGGTAAATTGGCTTTTTTTCTGGATGGGTATGACCTGCGCTGCTTTCCAAGCTATGGGAATTTTCCTGTAGCTAATAGATAAATTAAGTAGCGAGCAAATATGGGCTAGCTGCTTGGACACTGCCGCGGAGATCCTAGCTGGAGTGATGACTAAAGGAGACCCAGATTCTGCAGAAGCTAATGCTTTCTGAATTGAATCAAGCTTAAGATTGATTTAAAATTGCCTAGAGTACTAGAACTTTGGAGAGGTTGTAAACCTAAATTAAGCACCAGGGTCTCTTGCCCAGTTTGTCTGGGGGATATTCCTATAGATACAGAAAAGGATGATGGACAAAGTGCTGAAACTTTTCAAATACTCACCCCCAGTCACAGGTCTGGGTTTAATCCATTGTTCTTTTGCTCACCAGGCCCCATTTTGGACCCAGTCATATGCAAATCAGTCTTCACCCTTTTCCCCATGGGAACAGTCCAGCCCAAACTGCCAGGCCAGGTCCTCCCTGGACCGGAAACAAGCATCCTCAGACCAGTTTCTGGATATCTGTAGGAAAATGCCTCCCTGTTGCAGTTACCCCCCCACTTTTTGCCTGATATTGATGCTCAGGGACACCTCACTTAACACATGCACACTGCTTTTGCAGATTGTGTGTGTTGGCGGGGAGAAAAAGGCAACGTCGACATGGCATCGCCCTCAGGATGCCATGCACACAAAATACTGCCTGTGGCATAGGTAAGTCACCCCTCTAGCAGGCCTTAAATCCCTAATGCAGGGTGCACTATACCAAAGGTGGGGGCATAGCAGCATGAGCAATATGCCCCTACAGTGTCTAAGTCCATTCTTAGACATTGTAAGTACAATGTGGTCATATTACGTATATGGTCTGGGAGTTTGTCAAAACGAACTCCACAGTTCCATAATGACTACACTGAACAGTGGGAAGTTCGGTATCAAACTTCTCGGAATAATAAACCCACACTGATGCCAGTGCTGGATTTATTAAAAAATGCACACAGAGGGCATCTTTGAGATGCCTCCTGTATTTTACCCAGTCCTTCAGTGCAGGACTGACTGGTCTATGCCAGCCTGCTACAGAGACGAGTTTCTGACCCCTGAGGTGAGAGCCTTTCTGCTCTCTGGGGCAGAAACATAACCTGCACTGGGTGGAGGTGCTTCACACCTCTCCCCTGCAGGAACTGTAACACTTAGCAGTGAGCCTCAAAAACTCAGGCTTCGTGTTGCAATGCCCCAGGGTACTACAGCTAGTGGAGATGCCAGCCCTCTCGGACACAGCCCCCACTTTTGGCGGCAAGTCTGAGGAGATAATGAGAAAAACAAGGAGGAGTCACCCCCTCAGCCAGGTCCACCCTAAGGTGTCCAGAGCTGAAGTGACCCCCCTCCTTGGAAAATCCGCCATCTTGTTTTTGATGGTTCCCCCCAATAGGATTAGGGATGTGCCCCCCTCCCCACAGGGAGGAGGCACAAAGAGGATGTAGCCACCCTCCAGGACAGTAGCCGTTGGCTACTGCCCCCCAAACCTAAACACACCCCTAAATTGAGTATTTAGGGGTGACCTGAATCCAGGAAATCAGATTCCTGCAACCTGAAACAAAAAGGACTGCTGACCTGAAAGCCCAGCAGAGACGACGGAGATGACAAATGACTTGACCCTAGCCCTACCGGCCTGTCTCCAGACTCAAAGAACCTGCACAGCGACCCATCCAGCGGGACCAGCGACCTCTGAGGACTGACCTGCACCCAAAGGACCAAGAACCTCCTGTGGACAGCGGCTCTGTCCAAGAAACCAAGAAACAACCATCTTTAAAGGGACTCCAGCCTCACTCCGGAAGCGTGAGTACCCAACACTCTGCACCCAACGCCCCCGGCTTGTGTCCAGAAGAACCAACACTGCAGAGAGGACCCCCAGGCGACTCCAATGACGTGGACATCCTGACTTGACCTCCCTGCACCCCCACAGCAACGCCTGCAGAGAAGATCCAGAGGGTCCCACTGACCGCGATTGCCCGGTAACAAAGGAACCCAACGCCTGGAAGAAGCACTGCACCCGCAGCCCCCAGGCCCAAGAGAAACCAACTACCAGTGCAGGAGTGACCAGCAGTCGGTCCTTATCTGTGCCCATTCAGTGGCTGGCCTGAGAAGCCCCCCTGTGCCCTGCCTGCATCGCCAGAGTGACCCCCGGGTCTCTCCATTGATTCCTATCTGAATCCCTACACCTACTTCACACACTGCACCTTGCCACCCCTGTGCCACTGAGGGTGTATTTTGGGTGCCTGTTTGTGACCCCCAAGTGGTCTACAAAACCCCCCCCGGTCTGCTCCCCGAGGACGCAGGTACTTACCTGCTAGCAGACTGGAACCAGAGCACCCCAATTCTCCATAGGTGCCTATGCTATTTGGGCCCTACTTTGACGTCTGCACCTGACCGGCCCTGTGTTGCTGGGTGCTTGGGGTTGACTTGAACCCCCAACAGTGGGTTGCCTATGCTCCAGAGACTGGACTTGTAAGTGCTTTACTTACCTGAGAAACTAACCAATACTTACCTCCCCAGGAACTGTTGATCTGTGCAGTGTCCACTTTGAAAATAGCTTATTGCCATTTTTGCCAAAACTGTGTACATTACTGTTTTCATTCAAAGTTCCATATTTACCTATGCCAAGTACCTTACAATTTATGTACTTACCTGAATTTTGAATCTTGTGGTTCTAAAATAAATTAAGAAAATAATATTTTTCTATATAAAAACCTATTGGCCTAGAGTTAAGTCTTTGAGTGTGTGTTCTCATTTATTGCCTCTGTGTGTACAACAAATGCTTAATACTACCCTCTGATAACCCTACTGCTCGACCACACTACCACAAAATAGAGCATTAGTATTATCTAATTTTGCCACTATCAACTTCTAAGGGGAACCATTGGACTCTATATACTATCTCAAAGTGAGAGATAGTGTACACAAAGAGCCAACTTCCTACAATATCACCCTTCATCAGCTTGGCTAGCTTGAACCCAGTGGCAGGATGAGCACGGAACCCAAGTATGGGCATACCCTTCCCACTTAGGGTGACTTTAGCAATACAAAAGGATGATGGACGGAGTGCTGAAACTTTTTAAATGCTCCCCCATCCTTTTGTGTTGCTGAAATTCCCATATATGGCATTTATTTTTCCTTAAATTATTAGCCAAGGCGTCTCAGAGAGTTTGTGATGGCTGAATATCAGAGGAAGAAGCACAGGGGTATGTGAATTTATTAAGGATTTTTTGTAACTCTTTCAAAGAGTTACCTGTCTGGCAGAATTAAAGCCAAATCTGTTGCTCCCGTGCTTTTTAAATATTCCTATAGTACATAGTTGAAGCAGCTTTATAAGCCACTTTATCCGTCTCTCTCTAAGCGATTGATGCAGTTTTCTCTCAAGTTTTTTGCATGTGGCGTTTTCAGTTCGCAATTCAGATGTATATTAGGGTGCATGTTGTAGGAAAGTACCCTTTTCTGGTCTGGTTACCCCCATTTTTTTGCCTGCTTTCAGTGAGCTTAGATGGGTTTCACTGGGATCCTGCTTACCCTGGGCTCCAGTGATTGTGCTCTCTCCCCCCACATTTGGTTGCCTAGGACCTTTGTGCACCCTACAATTGGCATACTAGTGCCCCCTTAAGTCCCTAGTCTAAGGAAATGCCTCCTTGGCATGGTTACCCCCTGACATTTTGCCTTTGCTGATGCTATGTTTTAAATTGAAAGTGTGCTGAGGCCTGCTAACCAGGCCCCAGCACCAGTGTTCTTTCCCTAACCTGTACTTTTGATTCCACAATTGGCACACCCTGGCATCCAGGTAAGTCCCTTGTAACTGGTACCCCTGGTACCAAGGGCCCTGATGCCAGGGAAGGTCTCTAAGGGCTGCAGCATATCTTATGCCACCCTAGGGACCCCTCACTCAGCACAGACACACTGCTTGCCAGCTTGTGTGTGCTGGTGAGAACAAAACGAGTAAGTCGACATGGCACTCCCCTCAGGGTGCCATGCCAACCTCACACTGCCTATGCAGTATAGATAAGTCACCCCTCTAGTAGGCCTTACAGTCCTAAGGCAGGGTGCACTATACCATAGGTGAGGGCACCAGTGCATGAGCACTGTGCCCCTACAGTGTCTAAGCCAAACCTTAGACATTGTAAGTGCAGGGTAGCCATAAGAGTATATGGTCTGGGAGCCTGTCAAACACGGACTCCACAGCACCATAATGGCTACACTGAAAACTGAGAAGTTTGGTATCAAACTTCTCAGCACAATAAATGCACACTGATGCCAGTGTACATTTTATTGTAAAATACACCCCAGAGGGCACCTTAGAGGTGCCCCCTGAAACCTAATCCAACTACCCGTGTAGGCTGACTGGTTCTAGCAGCCTGCCACACTCGAGACATGTTGCTGGCCACATGGGGAGAGTGCCTTTGTCACTCTGTGGCCTGTAACAAAGCCTGCACTGGGTGGAGATGCTATCACCTCCCCCAGGCAGGAGCTGTAACACCTGGCGGTGAGCCTCAAAGGCTTACCCCCTTTGTTCCAGCACCGCAGGGCACTCCAGCTAGTGGAGTTGCCCGCCCCCTCCGGCCACGGCCCTACTTTTGGCGGCAAGGCCGGAGGAGATAATGAGAATAACAAGGAGAAGTCACTGGCCAGTCAGGACAGCCCCTAAGGTGTCCTGAGCTGAAGTGACTCTAACTTTTAGCAATTCCCCCAATAGGGATAGGAATGTGACCACCTCCCCTTGGGAGGAGGCACAAAGAGAGTGTACCCACCCTCAGGGCTAGTAGCCATTGGCTACTAACCCCCCAGACCTAAACACGCCCTTAAATTTAGTATTTAAGGGCTCCCCTGAACCTAAGAATTTAGATTCCTGCAACTTACCGAAGAAGAAGACTGTTGAGCTGAAAACCCCTGCAGAAGAAGAAAGAAGACACCAACTGCTTTGGCCCCAGTCCTACCGGCCTGTCTCCTGCCGTCTAAAGAAACCTGCTCCAGCGACGCTTTCTCAAGGACCAGCGACCTCTGAATCCTCAGAGGACTGCCCTGCTTCAAGAGGAACAAGAAACTCCCGAGGACAGCGGACCTGTTCCAAAAAGACTGCAACTTTGTTACAGAGGAGCAGATTTAAAGACCCCTGCAATCCCCGCAAGAAGCGTGAGACTTGCAACACTGCACACAGCGACCCCGACTCGACTGGTGGAGAAACAACACCTCAGGGAGGACCCTCCGGCGACTCCGAGACTGTGAGTAACCAAAGTTGTCCCCCCTGAACCCCCACGGCGACGCCTGCAGAGGGAATCCCGAGGCTCCCCCTGACTGCGACTGCCTGACTCTAAAATCCCGACGGCTGGAAAAGACCCTGCACCCGCAGCCCCCAGCACCTGAAGGATCGGAACTTCAGTGCAGGAGTGACCCCCAGGAGGCCCTCTCCCTTGCCCAGGTGGTGGCTACCCAGAGGAGCTCCCCCCCTTGCCTGCCTGCAACGCTGAAGAGACCACTTGGTCTCCCATTGATTTACATTGCGAACCCGATGCTTGTTTGCACACTGCACCCGGCCGCCCCCGCGCTGCTGAGGGTGTACTTTCTGTGTGGACTTGTGTCCCCCCCGGTGCCCTACAAAACCCCCCTGGTCTGCCCTCCGAAGACGCGAGTACTTACCTGCTGGCAGACTGGAACCGGGGCACCCCCTTCTCTCCATTGAAGCCTATGCGTTTTGGGCACCACTTTGAACTCTGCACCTGACCGGCCCTGAGCTGCTGGTGTGGTGACTTTGGGGTTGCTCTGAACCCCCAACGGTGGGCTACCTTGGACCCCAATCTTAACCCCGTAGGTGGTTAATTACCTGCAAAAACTAACATTACTTTACCTCCCCCAGGAACTGTGAAAATTGCACTGTGTCCACTTTTAAAACAGCTTATTGTGTTTTATGTAAAAAATATATATGCTACTGTGATTATTCAAAGTTCCTAAAGTACTTACCTGCAATACCTTTCAAATGAGATATTACATGTAGAATTTGAACCTGTGGTTCTTAAAATAAACTAAGAAAATATATTTTTCTATAACAAAACCTATTGGCCTGGATTTGTCTCTGAGTGTGTGTTCCTCATTTATTGCCTGTGTGTATGTACAACAAATGCTTAACACTACTCCTTTGATAAGCCTACTGCTCAACCACACTACCACAAAATAGAGCATTAGTATTATCTCTTTTTGCCACTATCTTACCTCTAAGGGGAACCCTTGGACTCTGTGCATACTATTCCTTACTTTGTAATAGTACATACAGAGCCAACTTCCTACATTGGTGGATCAGCGGTGGGGTACAAGACTTTGCATTTGCTGGACTACTCAGCCAATACCTGATCACACGACAAATTCCAAAAATTGTCATTAGAAATTGATTTTTGCAATTTGAGCTATTTTTCTAAATTCTTAAAAGACCTGCTAGGGCCTTGTGTTAGATCCTGTTTAGCATTTCTTTTAGAGTTTAAAAGTTTGTGAAAGTTTGAATTAGAACCTAGAATTAGTTTTAGATTCTTAAAAAGTATTCCAACTTTTAGAAGCATAATGTCTAGTACAGAGATGAATGTGGTGGAGCTCGACACCACCCCTTACCTCCATCTTAAGATGGGGGAGCTAAGGTCACTCTGTAAAATAAAGAAAATAACAATGGGCCCCAGACCTTCCAAACTACAGCTCCAGGAGCTTTTGGCAGAGTTTGAAAGAGCCAACCCCTCTGAGGATGGCAACACAGAGGATGAAGATAGTGACTTGGAGGGCAATTCCCCCTCTCCAGTCCTACTTAGGGAGAACAGGGCTGCTCAAGCCCTGACTCCAAACATTATAGTCAGAAATGCTGTGTCCCTCACAGGAGAGACCAACATCTCTGAAATCACTGAGGATAGCCCCAGTGAAGAGGACATCCAATTAGCCAGGATGGCCAAGAGATTGGCTCTGGAAAGACAGATCCTAACCATAGAAAGGGAAAGAAAAGAGATGGGCCTAGGACCCATCAATGGTGGCAGCAACATAACTAGGGTCAGAGATCTTCTGACATGTTGAAAATCCCAAAAGGGATTGTAACTAAATATGAAGATGGTGATGACATCACCAAATGGTTCATAGCTTTTGAGAGGGCTTGTGTAACCAGAAAAGTTAACAGATCTCACTGGGGTGCTCTCCTTTGGGAAATGTTCACTGGAAAGTGTAGGGATAGACTCCTCACACTCTCTGGACAAGATGCAGAATCTTATGACCTCATGAAGGGAACCCTGATTGAGGGCTTTGGATTCTCCACTGAGGAGTATAGGATTAAATTCAGGGGGGCTCAAAAATCCTCAAGCCAGACCGGGGTTGATTTTGTAGAATACTCAGTGAAAACACTGGATGGTTGGATTCAAGGCAGTGGTGTAAATAATTATGATGGGCTGTACAATTTATTTGTGAAGGAACACCTGTTAAGTAATTGTTTCAATGATAAACTGCATCAGCATCTGGTAGACCTAGGACCAATTTCTCCCCAAGAATTGGGAAAGAAGGTGGACCATTGGGTCAAGACTAGGGTGACCAAGACTTCCACAGGGGGTGACCAAAAGAAAGGGGTCACAAAGCCTCCCCAGGGGAAGGGTGGTGAGACATCCAAAAACAAAAATAGTAAAGAGTCTTCTACAGGCCCCCAAAAACCTGCACAGGAGGGTGGGCCCAGAGCCTCTTCACAAACCAATTTTGGGTACAAGGGTAAAAACTTTGATCCCAAAAAGGCCTGGTGTCGTAGCTGTAATCAGCCTGGACACCAAACTGGAGACAAGGCCTGTCCCCAGAAAAATACCACTTCTAACTCCACTCCAGCTAAAACTGGAATGGCCAGTCTCCAAGTGGGATCAACAGTGTGCCCAGAGCAAATCAGGTGTCACACTGAAGCTACATTAGTCTCTGAGGGTGGGGTGGATTTAGCCACTCTGGCTGCCTGGCCTCCTAACATGCAAAAATACAGGCAGCAGCTCTTAATTAATGGGACAAGTGTAGAAGGCCTTAGGGATACAGGTGCCAGTGTCACCATGGTGACAGAGAAACTGGTTTCCCCTGGTCAATACCTGGCTGGACAAACTTATCCAGTCACCAACGCTGACAATCAGACTAAAGTACATCCCATGGCAATGGTAACTTTAGAGTGGGGAGGGGTCAATGGCCTGAAACAGGTGGTGGTCTCCTCAAATATCCCAGTAGACTGTTTGCTTGGAAATGACCTGGAGTCCTCCGCATGGGCTGAGGTAGAACTAAAAACCCATGCAGCCATGCTGGGTATCCCTGAACTGGTGTGTGTCAAGACAAGGGCACAGTGCAAGGCTCAGGGTGAAAAAGTAGAGCTGGAGTCTGGAAAAAGGGCCCAGCCTACCAAGAGAAAAGGAAAGCCAGCTGGGAAACCAGCTGCAACACAACACCAAAAAGAGAACCTCTCTTCTCAGGAAGAAGTTCTGCTCTCTGAGGGAACTGAGCCCATGGAGCTAGAACCTTACCAGGTTGAGCTCTTAGGCCCAGGGGGACCCTCAAGGGAGCAGTTGTGTAAGGGGCAAG
This sequence comes from Pleurodeles waltl, assembly GCF_031143425.1. NCBI lineage: Eukaryota > Metazoa > Chordata > Amphibia > Caudata > Salamandridae > Pleurodeles > Pleurodeles waltl. Next base: position 1,371,411,524 of record NC_090440.1, read on the forward strand.
AAACCTGTCCCTCTCTTGAAGGCCTTAGGCAGCAAGCTGCTGAAGAGTCCAATGGCAAGAAAACTGGAACACATAGGGTCTATTGGGAAGATGGGCTCCTGTACACTGAGGCAAGAGATCCCAAACCTGGTGCCACTAGGAGAGTGGTAGTGCCTCAGGAGTTCAGAGAGTTCATACTGACCTTAGCCCATGATATTCCCCTTGCTGGGCATTTGGGACAAACCAAGACGTGGGAGAGACTAGTCAACCACTTCTACTGGCCCAACATGTCCCAGAAAGCTAAGGAGTTTTGTGTCTCCTGTACCACCTGTCAAGCCAGTGGTAAGACAGGTGGACATCCAAAGGCCCCCCTCATTCCACTTCAAGTGGTGGGGGTCCCCTTTGAAAGAGTGGGTGTGGACATAGTGGGTATACTTGAACCTCCCACAGCCTCAGGAAACATGTACATCCTAGTAGTAGTGGATCATGCTACTAGGTATCCTGAAGCTATTCCCCTTAGGTCGACTACTGCCCCTGCAGTAGCCAAGGCCCTCATTGGTATCTTTACCAGAGTGGGCTTCCCTAAGGAGGTGGTGTCTGACAGAGGTACCAACTTCATGTCAGCATACCTGAAACACATGTGGAATGAGTGTGGAGTGACTTATAAATTCACTACACCCTATCATCCACAAACTAATTGCCTTGTTGAGAGATTCAACAAGGCATTAAAGGGCATGATCATGGGGCTCCCAGAAAAACTCAAAAGGAGATGGGATGTCCTCTTGCCATGTCTGCTCTTCGCTTACAGAGAGGTGCCTCAGAAGGGAGTAGGATTCTCACCCTTTGAACTTCTGTTTGGCCACCCTGTAAGGGGACCACTTGCTCTTGTTAAAGAAGGCTGGGAGAGACCTCTTCATGAGCCTAAACAAGACATAGTGGACTATGTACTTGGCCTTCGCTCTAGGATGGCAGAGTACATGGAAAAGGCAAGTAAAAACCTTGAGGCCAGCCAACAGCTCCAGAAGTTTTGGTATGACCAAAAGGCTGCACTGGTTGAATTTCAACCACGGCAGAAAGTCTGGGTTTTGGAGCCTGTGGCTCCCAGGGCACTTCAGGACAAGTGGAGTGGCCCTTACCCAGTGCTAGAGAGGAAGAGTCAGGTCACCTACCTGGTGGACCTGGGCACAAGCAGGAGCCCCAAGAGGGTGATCCATGTAAACCGCCTTAAGCTCTTCCATGACAGGGCTGATGTAAATCTGTTAATGGTAACAGATGAGGATCAGGAAGCTGAGAGTGAACCTCTCCCTGATCTTCTGTCATCAGACCCTAAAGATGGCTCAGTAGATGGAGTGATCTATTCAGACACACTCTCTAGCCAACAGCAATCTGACTGTAGGAAAGTCCTGCAGCAGTTTGCTGAGCTCTTTTCCCTAACCCCTGGTCAGACACACCTGTGTACCCATGATGTGGACACAGGAGACAGCATGCCTGTCAAGAACAAAATATTCAGACAGTCTGATCAAGTTAAGGAAAGCATCAAGGTGGAAGTCCACAAGATGCTGGAATTGGGAGTAATTGAGCACTCTGACAGCCCCTGGGCTAGCCCAGTGGTCTTAGTCCCCAAACCTCACACCAAAGAAGGAAAGAGAGAGATGAGGTTTTGTGTGGACTACAGAGGACTTAATTCTGTCACCAAGACAGATGCCCATCCCATTCCTAGAGCTGATGTGCTGATAGACAAATTAGGTGCTGCCAAATTCTTAAGTACCTTTGACTTAACAGCAGGGTACTGGCAAATCAAAATGGCACCTGGAGCAAAACAAAAGACCGCATTCTCCACACCTGATGGGCATTATCAGTTCACTGTTATGCCCTTTGGTTTAAAGAATGCCCCTGCCACCTTCCAAAGGTTGGTGAATCAAGTCCTTGCTGGCTTGGAGTCCTTTAGTGCAGCTTATCTTGACGATATTGCTGTCTTTAGCTCCAACTGGCAGGATCACCTGGTCCACCTGAAGAAGGTTTTGAAGGCTCTGCAATCTGCAGGCCTCTCTATCAAGGCATCCAAATGCCAGATAGGGCAGGGAACTGTGGTTTACTTGGGACACCTTGTAGGTGGAGGCCAAGTTCAGCCACTCCAGCTTAAGATCCAGACTATTCTGGACTGGGCAGCTCCAAAAACCCAGACTCAAGTCAGGGCATTCCTTGGCTTGACTGGGTACTATAGGAGGTTTGTGAAGGGATATGGATCCATTGTGACAGCCCTCACAGAACTCACCTCCAAGAAAATGCCCAAGAAAGTAAACTGGACTGTAGAATGCCAACAGGCCTTTGACACCCTGAAACAAGCAATGTGCACAACACCAGTTCTAAAAGCTCCAGATTACTCCAAGCAGTTCATTGTGCAGACAGATGCCTCTGAACATGGGATAGGGGCAGTTTTGTCCCAAACAAATGATGATGGCCTTGACCAGCCTGTTGCTTTCATTAGCAGGAGGTTACTCCCCAGGGAGCAGCGTTGGAGTGCCATTGAGAGGGAGGCCTTTGCTGTGGTTTGGTCCCTGAAGAAGCTGAGACCATACCTCTTTGGTACTCACTTCCTAGTTCAGACTGACCACAGACCTCTCAGATGGCTGATGCAAATGAAAGGTGAAAATCCAAAACTGTTGAGGTGGTCCATCTCCCTACAGGGAATGGACTTTATAGTGGAACACAGACCTGGGACTGCCCATGCCAATGCAGATGGCCTTTCCAGGTTCTTCCACTTAGAAAATGAAGACTCTCTTGGGAAAGGTTAGTCTCATCCTCTTTCGTTTGGGGGGGGGGGGGGGGGGGGCTTGTGTAAGGAAATGCCTCCTTGGCATGGTTACCCCCTGACTTTTTGCCTTTGCTGATGCTATGTTTTGAATTGAAAGTGTGCTGAGGCCTGCTAACCAGGCCCCAGCACCAGTGTTCTTTCCCTAACCTGTACTTTTGATTCCACAATTGGCACACCCTGGCATCCAGGTAAGTCCCTTGTAACTGGTACCCCTGGTACCAAGGGCCCTGATGCCAGGGAAGGTCTCTAAGGGCTGCAGCATATCTTATGCCAACCTAGGGACCCCTCACTCAGCACAGACACACTGCTTGCCAGCTTGTGTGTGCTGGTGAGAACAAAACGAGTAAGTCGACATGGCACTCCCCTCAGGGTGCCATGCCAACCTCACACTGCCTATGCAGTATAGATAAGTCACCCCTCTAGTAGGCCTTACAGCCCTAAGGCAGGGTGCACTATACCATAGGTGAGGGCACCAGTGCATGAGCACTGTGCCCCTACAGTGTCTAAGTCAAACCTTAGACATTGTAAGTGCAGGGTAGCCATAAGAGTATATGGTCTGGGAGCCTGTCAAACACGGACTCCACAGCACCATAATGGCTACACTGAAAACTGAGAAGTTTGGTAAGCACAATAAATGCACACTGATGCCAGTGTACATTTTATTGTAAAACACACCCCAGAGGGCACCTTAGAGGTGCCCCCTGAAACCTAATCCAACTACCCGTGTAGGCTGACTGGTTCTAGCAGCCTGCCACACTCGAGACATGTTGCTGGCCACATGGGGAGAGTGCCTTTGTCACTCTGTGGCTAGTAATGCTATCACCTCCCCCAGGCAGGAGCTGTAACACCTGGCGGTGAGCCTCAAAAGCTTACCCCCTTTGTTCCAGCACCGCAGGGCACTCCAGCTAGTGGAGTTGCCCGCCCCCTCCGGCCACGGCCCCACTTTTGGCGGCAAGGCCGGAGGAGATAATGAGAATAACAAGGAGGAGTCACTGGCCAGTCAGGACAGCCCCTAAGGTGTCCTGAGCTGAAGTGACTCTAACTTTGAGCAATCCTCCATCTTGCAGATGGAGGATTCCCCCAATAGGGATAGGAATGTGACCCCCTCCCCTTGGGAGGAGGCACAAAGAGGGTGTACCCACCCTCAGGGCTAGTAGCCATTGGCTACTAACCCCCCAGACCTAAACACGCCCTTAAATTTAGTATTTAAGGGCTCCCCTGAACCTAAGAATTTAGATTCCTGCAACTTACCGAAGAAGAAGACTGCTGAGCTGAAAACCCCTGCAGAAGAAGAAAGAAGACACCAACTGCTTTGGCCCCAGTCCTACCGGCCTGTCTCCTGCCGTCTAAAGAAACCTGCTCCAGCAACGCTTTCTCAAGGACCAGCGACCTCTGAATCCTCAGAGGACTGCCCTGCTTCAAGAGGAACAAGAAACTCCCGAGGACAGCGGACCTGCTCCAAAAAGACTGCAACTTTGTTACAGAGGAGCAGATTTAAAGACCCCTGCAATCCCCGCAAGAAGCGTGAGACTTGCAACACTGCACCCGGTGACCCCGACTCGACTGGTGGAGAAACAACACCTCAGGGAGTACCCTCCGGCGACTCAGAGACTGTGAGTAACCAAAGTTGTCCCCCCTGAGCCCCCACAGCGACGCCTGCAGAGGGAATCCCGAGGCTCCCCCTGACCGCGACTGCCTGACTCTAAAATCCCGTCGGCTGGAAAAGACCCTGCACCCGCAGCCCCCAGCACCTGAAGGATCGGAACTTCAGTGCAGGAGTGACCCCCAGGAGGCCCTCTCCCTTGCCCAGGTGGTGGCTACCCCGAGGAGCCCCCCCCCTTGCCTGCCTGCACCGCTGAAGAGACCCCTTGGTCTCCCATTGATTTACATTGCGAACCCAACGCTTGTTTGCACACTGCACCCGGCCGCCCCCGCGCTGCTGAGGGTGTACTTTCTGTGTGGACTTGTGTCCCCCCCCTGGTCTGCCCTCCGAAGACGCGGGTACTTAACTGCTGGCAGACTGGAACCAGGGCACCCCATTCTCTCCATTGAAGCATATGCGTTTTGGGCACCACTTTGAACTCTGCTCCTGACCGGCCCTGAGCTGCTGGTGTGGTGACTTTGGGGGTTGCTCTGAACCCCCAACGGTGGGCTACCTTGGACCCCAATCTTAACCCCGTAGGTGGTTTACTTACCTGCAAAATCTAACATTACTTTACCTCCCCCAGGAACTGTGAAAATTGCACTAAGCGTCCACTTTTAAAACAGCTTATTGTGTTTTATGTAAAAAGTATATATGCTACTGTGATTATTCAAAGTTCCAAAAGTACTTACCTGCAATACCTTTCAAATGAGATATTACATGTAGAATTTGAACCTGTGGTTCTTAAAATAAACTAAGAAAATATATTTTTCTATAACAAAACCTATTGGCCTGGATTTGTCTCTGAGTGTGTGTTCCTCATTTATTGCCTGTGTGTATGTACAACAAATGCTTAACACTACTCCTTTGATAAGCCTACTGCTCGACCACACTACCACAAAATAGAGCATTAGTATTATCTCTTGTTGCCACTATCTTACCTCTAAGGAGAACCCTTGGACTCTGTGCATACTATTCCTTACTTTGAAATAGTACCTACAGAGCCAACTTCCTACACCTAGTATATGGAACTTAGATACCCAGGGCATTGAGGCACCAGGGGTCTCCCATGGTCTGCAGCATGTACTATGCCACCCATGGGAGTCCATGCAAAATGTGTCTGCAGGCCTGCCACTGCTGCCTGCGTGAAAAGGTGCATGCAACTTTTCACCACAGGTCATTACACCAGGTCACAGTAAGTTAGCCCTGAAGTAGGCCCTCCGAGCCCAGAGGGCATGGTGCAGGTACTTGTGTGTGAGGGCACCCCTGCATGAACAGAGGTGCCACTACGAACTACAGTTCCGTTACACTGGACTTCGTAAGTATGAGGAAACCATTTTACTCATCTACTGGACATGGGCTACATAATGGTAACTCCTAACTTGGACATGTTTGGTATCCAACATGTTACCCAAATACTGTTGCCTGTATTGGTTGCATGATTGCATGCACTCTGGGGGCTCTTTAGAGGACCGAACAGTATTGCTGCTAACAGTCTTCTGGGGTTTTCTGGGCAGCCTGGGCTGCTGCCATCCCTCAGACACGTTTCTGCCCTCCTGCTGCTTCACCAACTCAGGCAGTGGAAGGCAGAACAAAGGATTTCATGTGGGAGAGGAAGGCAACACCTTCTACCTTGGAAATAGTTGTTGACAAGGCTTGGGAGGGGTAGCCTCCCCAAGCCACCGGTTTGCTTTGAAGGGCACATTTGGTTCTCACCTTGCATAAACTGTGTTCGATGGCATCTGTTGCTGCAGATACACATGTTGTGCACAGTCCGCCATCTGGTGTTGGGTCGGAGTGTTACAAGTTGTTTTTCTTCGTAGAAGTCTTTCGAGTCACGAGACCGAGGGAACCCCTCTTTGCTTCCATTGCGCATGGGCGTCGGCTCCATCTTAGATTGTTTTTTTTCCGCCCTCGGGTTCGGACGTGTTCCTTTTCGCTCCGGGTTTCGTGACGGAAAGATAGTCAAAACTTCGAAAAACTACGTCGGTATTGTTTCGATCGGGATAGTTAGAATCGACACCGAATCGTGAAGAGCTCCAGTAGCCCTTCGGGGTAATTTCGATCCCCCGTCGGGGCCTGGTCGGCCCGACCGCGTGTAACATCGACACCGATGGAACGGACCCCGTTCCGATTCTGTCCTAAATGCCACAATAAATATCCATATATGGACCAACATTTGGTCTGTAACTTGTGCCTGTCACCCGAGCACAAAGAAGAAACTTGTGAGGCCTGTCGTGCGTTCCGGTCCTGAAAAACGCTCCGTGACCGTCGAGCCAGAAGATTACAGATGGCGTCCACGCCGACAGAACACCGAGAGTTCGAGGAACAAGGAGAAGAGGAGGAAGCCTTCTCCATCCATGAATCGGACTCGGATGAATTCGAAGTCGATGAAACTGTGAGTAAGACGTCGAAAAGCACACAGCACAAGAAAACAGACAAGGCCCAGGGGACGCCATGGCTCAACCCATAAAGGTGACCGTCGATCGGCACCGAAAAAGGCCGAACTGGTGCCCAGAACGTCCGTCTCGGGTCGAGAGACAGGCACGCAACATTCTCGGGACCGAGAAAGTGTTGCCGAAAAAGATCGACGCCGAGAAAGCGGAGCCGACGCTGCTCGACGCAGAGACAGCGGCACCGAGGATGATCGACGCCGAGAAGGCTCGACTCTGAAAAAGAAGAGATTCGCCTCTGAGCCGAAAACAAAAAAAGACACAGTTTCGGTGCCAAAACAACCAGCAACCGAACCCACTACCGGCTCATATTCAGAGGAACAATCATTGTCCTCTCAAATGCGTAAACACAGGTTTGAAGAGGAGTTACAGACTACTGATGTAGACCATACACAAAAGAGGATCTTCATCCAGAGTGGAACAGGGAAGATTAGCACTCTTCCACCAATCAGGAGAAAAAGGAGACTAGAGTTCCAAACTGAACAACTAACACCATAAGCAAAGGTGGCAAAGAAAGCAACTCCGCCACCCTCTCCTCCACCTGTAACTCAGATATCACCGGCACAAACTCCGTCACATTCACCGGCTCACACCACCATGAGCCAAGATGACCAAGATGCTTGGGACCTATACGACGCCCCAGTGTCAGACAATAGTCCAGAGTCATACCCTACCAAGCCCTCACCACCTGAGGACAGCACAGCATATGCGCAGGTGGTAGCTAGGGCAGCAGAATTCCACAACGTGTCGTTACACACAGAACCTGTCGAGGATGACTTCCTTTTTAACACCCTCTCCTCCACCCATAGCAACTACCAAAGCCTGCCTTTGCTTCCAGGAATGCTAAGGCACGCGAAGCAAATCTTCAAAGACCCTGTCAAGAGTAGAGCGATCACTCCGAGGGTAGAGAAAAAATATAAAGCACCTCCCACAGACCTTGCTTTTATCACCTCTCAACTGCCACCAGACTCAGTCGTGGTAGGAGCAGCTCGCAAAAGAGCCAATTCACACACATCGGGCGATGCACCACCCCCGGATAAGGAAAGCCGAAAATTCGACGCAGCTGGGAAAAGAGTCGCTGTACAAGCTGCAAGCCAGTGGCGCATCGCAAACTCTCAGGCGCTCCTAGCGCGTTATGACAGAGCCCATTGGGACGAGATGCAGCATCTCATCGAGCATCTACCCAAAGAATTTCAAAAGCGGGCAAAACAGGTGGTTGAGGAGGGACAAAACAGCTCCAATAACCAAATACGCTCCTCTATGGATGCAGCGGACACAGCTGCAAGGACAATAAACACTGCAGTAACCATCAGAAGGCACGCATGGTTACGCACGTCTGGCTTTAAACCAGAAATACAGCAAGCAGTACTCAATATGCCATTCAACGAACAACAATTGTTCGGACCAGAGGTTGACACGGCGATTGAGAAGCTGAAAAAGGACACTGACACAGCCAAGGCCATGGGCACGCTCTACTCCCCGCAAAGCAGAGGCACTTTCGGCACCTTCCGTAAAACAACCTTCAGAGGGGGGTTTCGGGGTCAGGCCACACAAGCCAGCACCTCACAATCAACACCGTCTACCTACCAGGGACAGTACCAAAGGGGAGGTTTTCGGGGCCAGTACAGAGGGGGACAATTCCCGAGAAACCGGGGAAAATTTCAAAGCCCCAAAACCCCAACAACCAAACAGTGACTTACAAGTCACTCAACCCCTCCACATAACACCAGTGGGGGGAAGACTAAGTCAGTTTTATCAATCGTGGGTGGATATAACAACAGACACTTGGGTCTTAGCAATTATCCAACATGGTTATTGCATAGAATTTCTACAGATCCCTCCAAATATCCCACCAAAAACACAAAAAATGTCAAAACAGCATTTAGACCTCCTAGAAATAGAAGTTCAAGCACTACTGCAAAAAGAAGCAATAGAACTGGTACCATGTACAGAAATAAACACAGGAGTCTATTCACTGTACTTTCTAATACCCAAAAAGGACAAAACACTGAGGCCAATCTTAGATCTCAGAATACTAAACACCTACATCAAATCAGACCACTTTCACATGGTCACGCTACAGGAGGTGTTACCACTGCTAAAGCAACAAGATTACATGACAACCTTAGATCTCAAAGACGCGTATTTCCACATACCGATACACCCTTCGCACAGGAAATACCTAAGGTTTGTATTCAAGGGAATACACTATCAATTCAAAGTCTTACCGTTCGGTATAACGACCGCACCAAGAGTATTTACCAAATGCCTAGCAGTAGTAGCCGCACACATCAGAAGGCAGCAAATACACGTATTCCTGTATCTAGACGATTGGCTAATCAAGACCAACTCGCTAACAAAGTGTTCACAACACACAGAGTATGTCATACAAACCCTCTACAAACTCGGGTTCTCCCTCAACTACAAAAAATCACACATTGTGTCGTGCAAAATACAGCACTACTTAGGAGCGGTAATCAACACAACAAAAGGATTAGCCACTCCGAGTCCACAAAGGGTTCAACATTTTCACAAGGTCATACAGGCCATGTATCCAACACTAAAAATACAGGCAAAAGTGGTTTTAAAACTCCTAGGCATGATGTCCTCATGCATAGCCATTGTCCCAAACGCAAGACTGCACATGAGGCCCTTACAACAGTGCCTAGCATCACAATGGTCACATGCACAGGGTCACCTTCTAGATCTGGTGTTGATAGACCACCAAACATACATCTCGCTTCTATGGTGGAACAGTACAAATTTAAACAAAGGGCGGCCGTTCCAAGACCCAGTGCCACAATACGTAATAACAACAGATGCTTCCATGACAGGGTGGGGAGCACACCTCGATCACCACAGCATCCAAGGACAATGGGACGTACATCAAACAAAACTGCATATAAATCACCTTGAATTACTAGCAGTATTCCTGGCGCTAAAAGCATTTCAACCCATCATAACCCACAAATACGTTCTTGTCAAAACAGACAACATGACAACAATGTATTACCTAAACAAGCAAGGGGGAACACACTCGACACAGCTATGTCTCCTAGCACAAAAGATATGGCAATGGGCAATTCACAACCACATTCGCCTAATAGCACAGTTTATTCCAGGGATCCAAAATCAACTAGCAGACAATCTCTCTCGAGATCACCAACAGGTCCACGAATGGTAGATTCACCCCCTAATCCTAAACACTTACTTCAAACTTTGGGGTACACCGCAAATAGACCTATTTGCAACAAAAGAGAACGCAAAATGCCAAAACTTCGCATCCAGGTACCCACACAGACAGTCTCAAGGCAATGCCCTATGGATGAACTGGTCAGGGAAATTTGCATACGCTTTTCCCCCTCTCCCTCTCCTTCCATATCTGGTAAACAAATTGAGTCAAAACAAACTCAAGCTCATATTGATAGCACCAACATGGGCAAGACAACCTTGGTACACAACACTACTAGACCTGTCAGTAGTACCACACGTCAAGTTACCCAACAGGCCAGGTCTGTTAACACAACACAAACAGCAGATCAGGCATCCAAACCCAGCATCGCTCAATCTAGCAATCTGGCTCCTGAAATCCTAGAATTCGGACATTTAAACCTCACTCAAGAATGTATGGAAGTCATAAAACAAGCTAGAAGACCATCCACTAGACACTGCTATGCAAGAAAATGGAAAAGGTTTGTTTGCTACTGCCATAATAATCAAGTTCATCCATTACACGCATCCCCAAAAGATGTAGTGGGATACTTACTACACTTACAAAAGTCAAATCTAGCCTTCTCTTCCATTAAAATACACCTTGCAGCAATATCTGCATACCTGCAGATTACCCATTCAACTTCACTGTTTAGGATACCCGTCATTAAAGCATTTATGGAGGGCCTAAGAAGAATAATACCACCAAGAACACCACCTGTTCCTTCATGGAACCTTAACATCGTCTTGACAAGACTCATGGGACCACCTTTTGAACCCATGCATTCTTGCGAAATACAATTCTTAACCTGGAAAGTTGCATTTCTCATTGCCATCACATTTCTAAGAAGAGTAAGTGAAATTCAGGCGTTTACAATACAAGAACCTTTTATCCAAATACACAAAAATAAGGTTGTACTAAGAACCAATCCTAAATTCCTACCAAAGGTTATTTCACCGTTCCACTTAAATCAAACGGTAGAGTTACCAGTGTTCTTCCCACAGCCAGACTCAGTAGCTGAAAGGGCACTACATACATTAGATGTCAAAAGAGCACTAATGTACTACATCGACAGAACAAAGGAGGTTAGGAAAACAAAACAACTGTTTATTGCATTTCAAAAACCTCATACAGGAAACCCAATATCAAAACAAGGTATAGCCAGATGGATAGTTAAGTGCATCCAAACCTGCTATCTTAAAGCAAAGAGACAACTGCCCATTACACCAAGGGCACACTCAACCAGAAAAAAAGGCGCTACCATGGCATTCCTAGGAAATATTCCAATGCACGAAATATGTAAGGCAGCCACATGGTCCACGCCTCACACATTTACTGAACACTACTGTGTAGACGTGCTATCCGCACAACAAGCCACAGTAGGTCAAGCCGTACTGAGAACTTTGTTTCAGACTACTTCCACTCCTACAGGCTGAGCCACCTCTTTTGGGGAGATAACTGTTTACTAGTCTATGCACAACATGTGTATCTGCAGCAACAGATGCCATCAAACTGAAAATGTCACTTACCCAGTGTACATCTGTTCGTGGCATTGGTCGCTGCAGATTCACATGTGCCCACCCGCCTCCCCGGGAGCCTGTAGCCGTTGGAAGTTATCTTCAACATTTGTATATATATATTATTTAACCTTAATTTGTACATACTTATTCATTCCATTGCATGGGCACTATTACTAACACACACAACTCCTACCTCACCCTCTGCGGGGAAAACAATCTAAGATGGAGCCGACACCCATGCGCAATGGAAGCAACAAACAGATGTACACTGGGTAAGTGACATTTTCATTTTCACCAGCCCAGGGACCCCAGGTCCCTGCTCTGGCACAAAACTGGACAAAGGAAAGGGGAGTGACCACTCCCCTGTCCATCACCACCCCAGGGGTGGTGCCCAGAGCTTCTCCAGATGGCCATTCGAATCTGCCATGTTGAAACCAAGATCTGCAGAAGCCGCTGGGAGCATCTGAGTAGCCGGGTCAGGCAGGTGACGTCAGAGACCTCCTCCTGATAGGTGGTCACCTTGCAAGGTGACCAAACCCTGTTTTAGGGCTATGTAGGGACTCCCTTGTGGGTGGATTCCCATATTCGATGTTCAAGACCCCACCAGGACGCCTCTGTATCGCTTACTTCTGGCTACTGGAACCACAACTGGATTCCTCATGAACCCACAAGAATGCAACTCCTGTGATGACCTCATCTAGCAGCATTTTTTTCTCTGGCTCCTTCCAGGAACTGCAACATTTTCCCAGCTGTTCATCCACTGGGGTCAGCAAGGCTTCAGCCTTCACCATGAAGCAAGAAAGAATCTCCCTTGGAGTGAAGTAGTCACTCCTCTGCATCTGCAGGCACCTACAGTAATGATGCTACGTAGATCTGCTCTCCTCTGGAACCAAGTGGATCCTGCATCGCAGGTCGTGGTCTGGTGTGGTACCTTTGGTCCTCTCTGCCAGCTTTCCAACTTGAGAGATGGTGAGCCCCTTGTCTTTTCTTGCAGGACAGTACCCCTGTGCACAGTGACTCTTGCAGCTACCAAGGCTTGTTCTCCTCCTCCAAGGGATCTTCAAGCTCTGAGTAGCCCTGACCCCCAGCAAACAGTCACCTCTCTGCTGCTCCAGCAACGTGGGACTCCTCTCCAGGTGTGCTGATTGGGCCTCACTCTGACTTAATGTGCCTGCTGCCAGTGGGTTGTGTGTGGGGGCTGCGACTGCTTCTGTTGGCTCTCCCAGCTGCTGAGAGTTAGCCCGGACTCCCTTCCAAGGGCCGAGTCCCCTGGACCTTGCTGGTCCTATTCAGCATTGCAACTCTTCTTTGGCTTCTTCTTGCATTTGCCAAAGCTTGTTAGTGGTTCTTTTACACCACTGACTATCTGCGACTCAGCAACCGTTGTAGGACACCATCTGCACTTCTCCAACAACTTCTCTTCAGCTTCTGAGCTCCACAGCTAGTCTTCTTCCTGGATCTTCACCCACAGAAGGGTGGGTAATGACGCCTGCCCCGACTGGACATTCCATCGTGGACTGGACTCTGTCCCCTTCTTTTGCAGGTCCTCTTCTTCTAGAATCCACCTATAGTTTGTTCCAGACTGGTCCTGTTCAATCCAATTTCTAAATCCTCTTGTTAGTCCCTAGGAAGACCAGGTACTTCTCTGCTCTCATAGTTGCTGGGTGTCACTCATGTACTCACCTCTTGGGGTCCCTAGTTCTTCCAGCTTCCCTCTAACGTCTCCATATCCTTGGGTGGGGGACTTCACATCCCACCACTATTTTGTTATATGGTTTGGTCTTCCCCTAGGGTCCTAACGGTTTTTCACTATTCTCCAGTATTGGATCTTTCATAGATTCACATGCTTGAATCATCCCCGTCGTCGAGGTGGGAGCCTCACGGTAAACTTAAATACATAAAGCAGTAAGTCAGTAAAAGTAAAACCAGTAGGCCTCATAGTGTATTTTACAGTCTATCCACTTTGTTTTGTGAAAAGACCCAAACTTCTGTATCAACCAATCAGGATTCAGCCCCTCCCAAACACTCCCAACAGAGGCTGAATTCCCTCAGATTTTCTACCGCACGTCGGGTGAAAGGAGTCTCCCTGAGCTCTGCTCAGTTTTTTCCTTATTTCTGACTGAAGATTGTTTTCTCTCAGGAAACTAGCTCCACAGCTTTACCATGTCTGAAAAGACAAAGAAGGGTCTGTTCAGAGACTGTGACAATTGTGGGAAGAAGAAGACTGCATGTTGATGACCCCCACAAGAAGTGTATCTACTGCCTCCATCCAGACCACAAGGTGAGAGACTGCAAAATCTGTCGCACCTTTAGTCAAAAAACCCTCAAGGACAGTGAGGGTAGACTTCTCTTATGGCTGCAAAAACAGAAAGCCATAGAACATCCTTCCTCAGACGACAGCGAAGCGTCATCACAGGCTTCTCGCCCTCAGAAAAGAACAGGTGAGAGAAGTAGAGGGTCTGATGAACCACCAAGGAAGGTGCCCAAAAAGACAAAACAAGTCTCTAATGAGGCAAAAAAGGATGTTTCCCACTCAGAGACATTGAAACATTTGCCAAAAAAGGTTCATTCTGAACCTACTACGCCATTGCATCGAAAAAGCACCTCAAAAAAGGCATCCCTGTCTTTGTCACCCCAAAAAGAGCCAGAAAAAGTCTCTTCAGGGAAAAAACAACCGTCGACGACCACCCCGTCGACGACGGTGTCGACGGTAACATCTACTACAGTATCGTCGACGTTCACAACACCGGTCTCGCCGATGATTATGACGTCATCGCCGTTATCGTCGACGACGATAATTATGGCAAAAACTTTTAAGAAAGCTTTGTCGGCAACCACATCGTCGACGGCGGAGGCCTCCTGGGTTCACCAATCGACCAGGGCACTCCCATCTATGAAGCACCTCTCAATGAGGTTTAAAAAGGCACTGCCGACGACGGCACCTACAGAAGATACGTCGACGAAACAACCGTCGTCTATAAAGGGCCCGTCTATAAAGGGCCCATCTATAAAGGGCCCGTCTATAAAGGGCCCGTCGGCGACGCCGTCAATGAGGCAACCGTCGATGAGAGAGTCATCGACGAGGGATCCGTCGACAAGACATCCGTCGACGAGGGATCCGTCGACGATCATATCGTCCACAGCACTAACAGTGTATAAGCCATCCACCTACCTGGATACTTCGCCGCACCATTCCTCATATCAGGGCGACTCCAACAGGTTCTTACCCCTTTCACTTATTAAAATGGGGGACAAGGCGTCTAATATTCTGCCAATGCATACCTCACCAAGTAAAGTGTTGCCATACCCACCACAGCATCTTTTAGATGATGATGATGCATACCCTCAAAACGACGGAATGTTTGGGGCAGCTAGTAGCCCGTATCAACTCCATGTCAAATGCCAAGAGTTTGATGATGAGGAGGATCAGAATTACCAGCCTAGTTATGCCTCAACATCCTATCCACAGGCAGAACGACCATCGCCCCTCGCTATGCCTAGCACACTAGTAGCAGATCTACAATATATGTTGAATGACTGCTATAAAAGGTTTCCACCATCAACTCAGTCCACGCCACCTAGACCTAGACCTGAGAGCTACCAGACACCTCGGCAAACTCAGACTACTAATCTTTCAGAAACACCACAGGCTAGCATACCGGTAACTAGCCAAACTCAGGAAGCTCACCCCTCGTCAGACGACGAAAGGGAAGAGGGTGAGCTAAGAGATTCGGCGGCTAGTGAATGGGATGATTATCTCGTCCCCACACCATCTCCACCGCCAGCAGGTCCGGTAGATTCTCCTCCAGAGGACATAGGAGGTTTCCATAATTTAATAGAGAGGGTGGCAAAACGTTTTGGCCTTGCAATTGTTTCTCATGAAACCAAATGTTTTTTGTACAACTTCAAAGAGCCATCAAAGAGATCGGTAAGAGCTATACCCATTGTAGATTTCTTATGGCAGGAGGGTTTGAAGGCAATGAAAAATCCGGCAACCGTGCCTTCACAAATGCCAAGGCTGGAGAAAAAGTACAAGGCCCCAGATGATTCTCCGGCCTGTCTAGTCTCACAGCCAAAACCTGATTCTGTTATATCACAGGCAGCTCAGCGACGTTCCAAAAACCCCTCCGCACCTATAGCGTCTCCCCCAGACAAGGAAGGGAGGAGATTAGACAATATCGGCAAGAAATTCTCCTCTGTTGCAGCGGTCACAGTTAAGGCGGTTAACTCCCTCTCCATCCTGGGAAGGTACGATCGCCAGATGTGGGCAGAAATGTCTGCTTTTTTAGATCTACTGCCAGAAGACGTCAAGGTGGAAGCAAAAAAGGTCTTGCAGGAGGGAGAAAGGGTCTCCGTGGAGATTATAGACCGCGCAATAGACATTTCTCTCACTGGCTTCAGACAATTAGCTGACGCAGTAGTCCTGCGCAGGCAAGGCTGGCTTAAGGCTACTTCATTCAGACCGGAAGTCCAGAGTCGTGTTCGCGACATGCCTTTTGATGGAGAAAGTTTGTTTGGTAAACATGTCGACGACATGTTGCAGGCTATCAAAACGGATACCGATATGGCAAAATCCCTAGGTACCCTGCAATATAAGAAACAACCTTTTTGTGGAGCAAGGGGTAGAGGAAATTACTCCTTTCGAGGTGGATACCAACAATACAGATCCCAATGTCAGTCTTCCTCCACAGGATCACGACATCAGTACCACCAGCAACAGCAGCATTATAGATTACCACCGGCCGCAGCTTACAAACATCCAGCTAGAGGAAGAGGAGCTGCCCGAGGAAGAGATACGGGCAGAAAACAATGACCCGCCGGTCATCTCAACGCTTCCCCACCCACCTACATCGAGAGTCGGAGGTCGCATCACTTCCTATTTCCCCCAATGGAAGGCTATAACATCGGACAGATGGGTACTCGATGTAGTGGCCGGAGGTCATACTCTGGAATTCACACAAACACCACCAATTGTTCCTCCATCAGGTCCACCGCCTCCAAGGATGAACAAACTCCTCAAAGAAGTAACAGTGATGCTGAGAAAAGGAGCGGTAGAACCAGTCCCTTTATCTCAAAAGAACAGAGGATTCTACTCCTGTTTTTTTCTTGTGAAGAAACCCTCAGGAGACTGGCGCCCCATCCTGGACTTGAGAGCACTAAACAAGTTTCTAAAGAAACAGTCGTTCAGGATGGTAACACTGCAAGATGTCCTGCGTCTGTTAAATGCTGGAGATCTGATGGCATCCCTAGACCTCCAGGATGCTTATTTTCATATCCCCATATACCGCAACCATCGCAAATTCCTAAGGTTCAGAGTGGGAAGTATGCACCTCCAATTCCGGGTTCTCCCATTCGGTCTCAAATCAGCCCCCAGAATCTTCACAAAAATGTTGGCTCCGGTGGCAGCACGTCTCCGCCAGTCAGGTATCCAGGTCTTCCCTTACCTGGACGACTGGCTTATAAAGGCACCCTCAAAGTCGCAAGTAACAAGTCATATCTCCTATTGCCTTCAGTTGTTACACAGCCTGGGGTTTGTAGTCAACTACCAGAAATCTCAGCTCCACCCCAAACAGGTATTAAGTGTCTTGGGAGCAATACCAGACACAGTGCGCAACAAAGCGTACCCATCTCACGAGAGGAAACAAAAGTTAACCTCCTTGGCAGACAGGCTCTCCAGAAAAAAGTTTGTTTCAGTCCGCATCTACAAATCATTGCTTGGGATGATATCATCATCCATTCCGCTAGTCCCAGATTGCAGGTTCCATATGCGACCCCTGCAAGAGCAATTGGACATACAATGGACCCAGGTCAATGGTTCCTTCGAAGACAAGATTTGCATAACGCCTCTAATTAAGAACACCATGAGGTGGTGGGCGACTCTAACCAATTTGTCAAACGGACTGTCATTCCTTCTTCAAACACCAGGTTACATAGTAACAACGGATGCCTCTCTTGAGGGATGGGGTGCACACTGCCAGGACCTGCAAATCAGCGGAACCTGGAATGCGAAAGAGGGTCAGCTCCACATCAATTACCTAGAACTCAAGGCAATACAGTTAGCTCTAAAAGCTTTCTTGCCCAAGATACAAAATTCAAGCGTCTAAGTCAGGACAGACAACACAACCAGCATGTTTTATCTAAACAAGCAAGGAGGCACGAGATCCCTGCAACTCTCGCAGCTAGCACAGCAAATCTGGACATGGGCCATCAAGCACAATATTTCACTCAAAGCGGAGCATGTGCCAGGACAAACCAATGTTCTGGCAGACACCCTGAGCAGGACAGTGATTCCTTATCACGAGTGGGAGCTAGCCCAAAAAACTCTCAACAGCCTTTTTCTATTATGGGGCAAACCGAACCTAGACCTATTTGCCACTCTCGAGAACAAGAAATGCCAGTTCTACGCAAGTTGGCTTCCCCAAAAAGATTCGTGGGGGAATGCGTTTTCGATGAGATGGTCCGGAGTTTATGCCTACGCTTTCCTCCGATCCCGCTCATTCAGAGAGTCATCAACAAACTGAAGTCAGAGGGGTGTCACCTTCTGCTCATAGCTCCCAGATGGCCCAGACAAGTCTGGTACACGGAGCTCCTCATGCTCTCCGAACGGCCACATCTACGACTCAGACAGAGTCCGACTCTTTTAACGATGCACCAGGGACAAGTCAGACACCCAGGTCCATTGTCTCTTCATTTGTCGGCTTGGCTCCTGAATTCAATGAGTACTTGAATCTCAGCATTTCCCCGGATTGTAGAGACATCTTGGCAAAAGCTAGAGCTGACACTACCAACAAAACCTATAAACTTAAATGGAAACGTTTTTGTATATGGTGTGCAGCAGAAGATATACATCCTTTGTCCTCTCCTCCAGAACAGGTACTTCCATATCTCCTGCTCCTGGCAAAATCAGGACTTGCATATTCCTCCATTCGGGTACATCTGGCAGCAATCTCCAGATACCGCAGATCACCACACAGAGTCTCATTGTGTTCCACAAGAATTGTCAAGCAATTCATGAAGGGCCTTTTTCGGGTCTTCCCGCCAGTTAGAAAACCTCCACCATTATGGTCCCTGAATGTTGTGTTGATGCAGCTCATGAAAGCTCCTTTTGAGCCGATCCACAAAGCTTATCTAAAATTAATTTCATGGAAAACCGCGTTACTGCTAGCTCTTACTTCAGCCAGAAGAGTCAGCGACATTCAGGCTTTCACTGTCAGACAGCCTTTCCTCCAATTCCCAAACTCAGGTGTGATCCTGCGAACAAATCCTAAATAAATCCCGAAAGTTCCCTCAACGTTTCACTTGAATGAACCAGTCATCTTAAAAACCTTTTTTCCAAATCCTCAAACAGTAGCCGAAAAGACATTACATTCCCTTGATATTAAAAGATGTTTAAAGTTCTATCTACAGAAAACTCAAGCCATCCGCCAGTCTGATCAATTATTTGTAGCATTTGGCGGAACAAGAAAGGGGCACGCTGTGTCCAAACAGACTATAGCAAGATGGATTGGCCTGGCAATTCAATTCTGCCATTCAAAAGCAGGAAAACCGCTCCACACCAAGGTGAGAGCCCACTCTACAAGATCGGTAGCCACTTCGGCTGCACTCTTTGCAGGTGTACCACTACATAGCATCTGTAGAGCAGCAACATGGTCCAGCCAACATACATTTACGAGGCATTACTGTCTCGAGGAAACTAACAACGTCGATACAGCAGTGGGACAGGCAGTGCTGAGGCATCTATTTCGTTAAGGTGAGCCTCTTACATATCCCACCACCACACTCAAGGTATGTTCGATATTGGTTCTTAGTCTAGTTAATATCTAATTTTATATCACTGTGTGTTTTACTCTAATGATGTGCTTCGGATTATTCGCTTTGTTATATTGTGTTAACATGTCGTAGACCTCAAAACAATAACAAAACAGATTGTGTCAAAACTTTCTGCCACACAGCTTTTCTATTGCTCTTCTATTGAGTTATCTAGGGATATATATATATATATATATATATATATATATATATATATATATATATATATATATATATATATATATATATATGTATGTATGTTCTGTGGCATGTGTAGCTGCAGATACACATGCTGTGCATAGTCCGCCGTCTGGTGTTGGGTCGAAGTGTTACAAGTTGTTTTTCTTCGAAGAAGTCTTTTCGAGTCACAAGACCGAGGGACTCCTCCTCCTTTGTTTCCATTACGCATGGGCGTCGACTCCATCTTAGATTGTTTTTTTTCCGCCATCGGGTTCGGACGTGTTCCTTTTCGCTCCGTGTTTCGGCACGGAAAGATAGTCATAACTTCAGAAAACTACGTCGGTATTGTTTCGTTTGGTATCGGGTTAGATTAGAATCGACACCGAATCCTGAAGAGCTCCGGTAGCCCTTTGGGGTAATTTCGATCCCCCGTCGGGGCCTGGTCGGCCCGACCGCGTGCAACATCGAGACTGATGGAATGGACCCCGTTCCGATTCTGTCCTAAATGCCACAGTAAATATCCCTATACAGACCAGCATTTGGTCTGTAACTTGTGCCTGTCACCCGAGCACAAGGAAGAAACGTGTGAGGCCTGTCGAGCGTTTCGGTCAAGAAAAACGCTCCGTGACCGAAGAGCCAGACGGTTGCAGATGGCGTCCACGCCGACAGGACAACGAGGGTTTGAGGAACAGGGAGAAGAAGAAGAAGCCTTCTCCATCCATGAATCGGACTCGGAAGAATTTGACGTCGAAGAAATCGTGAGTAAGACGTCGAAGCAAGCACCACACGGGAAAACAGACAAAGCCCAGGGGACGCCACTGCCAACAGGCCATGGCTCAACCCATAAAGTAGGTGACCGTCCATCGGCACCGAAAAAAGGCGAAGTGGTGCCGAGGTCGTCCGACTCGGGTCGAGACACAGGCATGCAGCAATCTCGGGACCGAGAAAGTGCTGCAGAAAAGGGTCGACACCGAGACAGCACCACCGAGGCTGCTCGGCACAGAGACAGCGGCACCGAAGATGGTCGACGCCGAGAAAGTTCGACACCGAAAAAGAGAAAAATCTCGTTGGAGCCGAAAACAACAAAAGACACGGTTTCGGTGCCTAAACGACCAGCAACTGAACCGACAGCCAGTTCGTACTCAGAGGAACAATCACTGTCCTCCCAAATGCGCAAACACAGGTTTGAGGAAGATTTACAAACCACAGATGTAGACCACACCCAAAAGCGGATCTTCATACAAAGTGGTACAGGGAAGATCAGCACTCTTCCCCCAATCAGGAGGAAAAGGAAACTCGATTTCCAACCACAAGAAAAGACACCACAAGCAAAAGTGGTAAAGAAGGTAACTCCACCACCCTCTCCACCACCGGTAACTCATACATCACCGGCACAGACTCCGTCACATTCACCAGCTCATACCACTATGAGCCAAGATGACCAGGATGCGTGGGATCTCTATGACGCCCCAGTATCAGACAATAGCCCTGAGTCGTACCCTACTAAGCCCTCACCACCTGAAGACAGTACAGCGTATGCACAGGTGGTAGCTAGGGCAGCAGAGTTCCATAACATGTGTTTACACTCAGAGCCTGTCGAGGATGACTTCCTTTTCAACACCCTCTCCTCCACCCATAGCAATTATCAAAGCCTCCCTATGCTCCCGGGAATGCTAAGGCACGCTAAACAGATCTTTAAAGAACCTGTCAAAAGCAGAGCAATAACTCCAAGGGTGGAGAAGAAATATAAAGCACCGCCCACGGACCCTGCTTTTATCACATCACAACTGCCACCAGATTCAGTTGTCGTAGGAGCAGCTCGTAAAAGAGCCAACTCGCACACATCAGGCGACGCACCACCTCCAGACAAGGAGAGCCGCAAGTTCGACGCAGCTGGGAAAAGGGTTGCAGTACAAGCTGCAAACCAGTGGCGCATCACTAACTCGCAGGCGCTCCTAGCGCGATATGACAGAGCCCATTGGGACGAGATGCAGCATCTCATCGAGCATCTACCCAAAGAATTCCAGAAACGGGCAAAACAAGTGGTTGAGGAGGGACAAAATATCTCCAACAACCAAATACGTTCCTCTATGGATGCAGCGGACACAGCTGCAAGAACAATAAATACCGCGGTAACCATAAGGAGGCAGGCATGGTTGTGCACATCCGGCTTCAAACCCGAGATACAACAGGCAGTGCTCAATATGCCGTTCAATGAACAACAATTGTTTGGACCCGAAGTGGACACGGCAATTGAAAAATTGAAAAAAGATACTGACACAGCTAAGGCCATGGGCGCACTCTATTCCCCGCAGGGCAGAGGCACTTTTGGCACGTTTCGCAAAACAACCTTCAGAGGGGGGTTTCGAGGTCAAACCACACAAGCTAGTACCTCACAAACAACACCGTCTACCTACCAGGGACAGTACCAAAGGGGAGGCTTTCGGGCCAATACAGAGGGGGACAATTCCCTAGAAACCGGGGAAAATTTCAGGGTCCCAAGACCCCACCAACCAAACAGTGACTCACAAGTCACTCAACCCCTTCACACAACACCAGTGGGGGGAAGACTAAGCCAGTTCTACAAATTTTGGGAGGAGATAACAACAGACACTTGGGTCTTAGCAATTATCCGGCATGGTTATTGCATAGAATTTCAACTCCCTCCAAACGTCCCACCAAAAACACAGAATATGTCAAAACAGCATTTAGACCTTCTACAACTAGAAGTTCAAGCATTACTGCAAAAAGACTCAATAGAATTAGTACCAGGTCCACAAAAGAACACAGGAGTTTACTCACTGTACTTTCTAATACCAAAAAAGACAAAACACTGAGACCAATCTTAGATCTCAGAACACTAAACACCTACATCAAATCGGAACACTTTCACATGGTCACGCTACAAGACGTATTACCACTGTTGAGACAACAAGACTACATGACAACCTTAGATCTAAAAGACGCGTATTTCCACATACCGATACATCCCTCGCACAGGAAATACCTAAGGTTCGTATTCAAGGGAATACATTACCAATTCAAAGTGTTGCCGTTCGGTATAACAACCGCACCGAGAGTCTTTACAAAATGTCTAGCAGTAGTAGCTGCACATATCAGAAGGCAGCAAATACATGTGTTCCCCTACCTAGACGATTGGCTAATCAAGACCAACTCCCTAACAAAGTGTTCACACCACACAGATTATGTCATACAAACCCTCTACAAACTAGGGTTCTCCATCAACTATACAAAGTCACACATTCTGCCGTGCCAAACACAGCAATACTTGGGAGCGACAATCAACACAACAAAAGGGATAGCCACTCCAAGTCCACAAAGGGTTCAACATTTTTACAAAGTCATACAAGCCATGTATCCAACACAAAAAATACATGCAAAGATGGTGTTAAAACTCCTAGGCATGATGTCCTCATGCATAGCCATTGTCCCAAACGCAAGATTGCACATGAGGCCCTTACAACCGTGCATAGCATCACAATGGTCACATGCACAGGGTCACCTTCTAGATCTGGTGTTGATAGACCGCCAAACATACATCTCGCTTCTATGGTGGAACAGTATAAATTTAAACAAAGGGTGGCCTTTCCAAGACCCAGTGCCACAATACGTGATAACTACAGATGCTTCCATGACAGGGTGGGGAGCACATCTCAATCAACACAGCATCCAAGGACAATGGGACGTACATCAAAGAAGGTTTCATATAAATCACCTCGAATTGTTAGCAGTATTCCTAGAGTTGAAAGCATTTCAACCCATCATAATCCACAAATACATTCTTGTCAAAACAGACAACATGACAACAATGTATTATCTAAACAAACAGGGGGGAACACACTCGACACAGCTGTGTCTCCTAGCACAAAGGATATGGCAGTGGGCAATTCACAACCACATTCGCCTAATAGCACAGTCCAGAACCAGCTAGCAGACAATCTCTCTCGGGATCACCAACAAGTGCACGAATGGGAGATTCACCCCCAAATTCTAAAATCTTACTTCCAAATTTGGGGAACACCTCAAATAGACCTATTTGCAACAAAAGAGAACGCAAAATGCCAAAACTTCGCATCCAGGTACCCACACCAGCAGTCTCAAGGCAATGCTCTATGGATGAATTGGTCAGGGATATTTGCGTACGCTTTTCCCCCTCTCCCTCTTCTTCCATATCTAGTAAACAGATTGAGTCAAAACAAACTCAAACTCATACTAATAGCACCTACATGGGCAAGACAACCTTGGTATACAACACTACTAGACCTGTCAGTAGTGCCTCATGTCAAACTACCCAACAGACCAGATCTGTTAACACAGCACAAACAACAGATCAGGCATCCAAACCCAGCATCGCTGAATCTAGCAATTTGGCTCCTGAAATCCTAGAATTTGGACACTTAAACCGCACACAAGAATGTATGGAGGTCATAAAACAAGCTAGAAGGCCATCCACTAGACACTGCTATGCAAGTAA